>NC_136274.1:33843954-33886454 GCF_964187855.1 Myxine glutinosa | reverse complement strand
TGTGTGTCTGTGACCACTGTTTCTCGACAACCACGGGTCCGATATACTTTAAACTTGCCAGGTATATTGCTGGGGACCCGAGGATGTGCCTTTTCAAGGTTTCATATTAATCGGAGAAGTAGTTACCGAGCTATGGCGATTTCTTTACCAAACTCCGCAAGCCGTTCGCTTTGGACCAAACCATTTCATGTAAATAGAGGGGGGGGATTGTCACCGTACTCGCAAGCCGTTCGCTTTGGACCAAACCATTTCATGTAAATAGAGGGGGGGGATTGTCACCGTACTCGCAAGCCGTTCGCTTTGGACCAAACCATTTCATGTAAATAGAGGGGGGGGATTGTCACCGTACTCGCAAGCCGTTCGCTTTGGCTTTGCGAATGGACCAAACCATTTCATGTAAATAGAGGGGGGGGGGATTGCCACCGTACTCGCAAGCCGTTCGCTTTGGCTTTGCGAATGGACCAAACCATTTCATGTAAATAGAGGGGGGGGATATAATTTTAGATATATATATAGTACGGGCATGCCCTAGTATTTTAAAAAACGGCAAAAAAGCATCAGAACAGCTGTGAAACAGCAGTGAAAACAGCAGTGAAAAAGCATCAAAACTATCAAAACAACAGTGGGAAGCGTCAAAACAGCAGTGAAAAAGCATCAAAACAGCAGTGAAAAAGCATCAAAACAGCAGTGAAAAAGCATCAAAACAGCAGTGAAAAAGCATCAGAACAGCAGTGAAAAAACAGCAGTGAAAAAGCATCAAAACAGCAGTGAAAAAGCATCAAAACAGCAGTAAAAAGCATCAAAACATCAACAATGGTCCGGTGATTTTTCAATTACCGCAACTAAATGTGTCGGAGTAATTAACTATTTTCCTTCGTGCCCTCCTTTTGTTGCCTGAATGGTGTTGTTGGAACCCATCTGTGGATCGGTCCCATCGGCCGATGGGTCTGACCCATCTGTGGATGCACGAGAAATGACAATGCAGACCCATCGGCCGATGGGTCTGCGCCATCTGCAGATGTGTTGTTCACCTTGAAGGAATGTGTATGCATCAATGGTGGATGAGTATGTTTATTTGAACCTAAAAATAAGAAATTGATGTCATAAATGTTTATAAAGCAGTCCGTGACATGTGGTTTGTCGATAACCGTTTGTCGATAAGATAAAAAATAAGATAATATTTTTAGGTTCAAATAAACATACTCATCCACCATTGATGCATACACATTCCTTCAAGGTGAACAACACATCCGCAGATGGCGCAGACCCATCGGCCGATGGGTCTGCATTGTCATTTCTTGTGCATCCACAGATGGGTCAGACCCATCGGCCGATGGGACCGATCCACAGATGGGTTCCAACAGTGTCACTGCATGACCTCTGGGTAAACAACATTACGGATGAAGATTCCACTGTGGCCATCAATTTTTCCCTGTTGGCCATTACTGACTACCTTTACCTTGACATCCTCAAATCGTTTAGCACGCGACAATGCAACATATAATTGGCCATGGCTGAAGACGGGTTCTGGTAAGTAAATCCCAACTTTGTGCAATGTTTGACCTTGACTTGTTTATTGAGAAAGAGAATGCCACACGAACTGGAAATTGATGGCGTTTGAGTACGAATGGTAGTGTTGTATCGGAAGGTGCAATACTAATCCTGGGTATAAATGTGCGTGTTCCTTTGTGACTGCCAGAAATTATTTCTCCGTCTATTATGTTTGGCAACAATCTTTTAACAACCAATCTTGCACCATTGCACAGTCCCTGTTTCGGATCAAAGTTACGGAGTAACATGATGACAGCACCATCTTTGAGACAAAGTTTGTGCAATGGCTTTCCAGAAGGAGTTCATTGATTTAGGAATTCCATAGGATAATTTAGTGCCTCTTCAGGGTCATCATAGACAATGGAATCAGCGCTGAAGTACGTCTTTTCTTCCCCAGGAAATGCATCCAGTATCTCATCGTTGATCACAAATGTGGCTTCATTCTTTGGACACAACACGGCTCGTTGTGCCAGCGCATCATAGTTTGAATGGATTTCGTTCAAATTACCGAAAACAGCCTCTGCTAAAGAAATGTTGTCTTCTACACAGATACGATCAGGCAGTCGTATTAAATCTGAGTCAGGAATTGTTTCCACAGTCCCATTTCCAACCGACAGTAACCATTTTGAGAATTCTTCGTCATCATTAGCTCTCATGTTTGATGTTAAGTTCAGCTGTTTGAACTTTGGCCACAACTTGCTACGCTTGATGCATGTGGCGATGATTGCTGCAGGTGCAGCGCGAGGTACAACGGGCAAAACCTGCCTGAAGTCCCCACCAAGAAGTAAGACCTTTCCACCAAAAGGAATGTTGTTGCTGGTTACATCCCGGAGACATCGATCAACAGCCGCTAAAGCATATGCTGGAGCCATAGGTGCTTCATCCCAAATGAATAGGTTGGCCTTCCTTCGAGCATCTGCATCTTTACTCGTAGGTGATATGTTGCATGTGGAGTTTTCCAAAATGGGCACTGGCAATTTAAATCGATGGTGCGATGTACGGCCCCCTGCTAGCAATGTTGCTGCAATGCCCGAGTACGCCATTGGAAGAACCAAACGACACTGGCTTCGCAAGATGTGCAGAAGCGTATTATAGAGAAAGGTCTTGCCACTTCCGCTCGGTCCATCAACGAAAAACAACTGGTTGCCTGTGTACTGGTCCCTACAATGAACGGCCTGTAGGACCTCATCTACAATTTGGATTTGGTCATCATTTAGTAGTTGTCTGTTGTTTTCACCTTTTTCATGTTCATCTCCCGGTACATACTGATAATCATCGCTCGAAAGATCTTCAACAGTGTCTGGAGGTACTGGTAACTGAAATGCTTCCAAGGTCTGTCCATGTCTCAGGAGGAAGGACTGTATTTCTCGCAATGCCATGAAAATACTCTGTTCCAAGATATGGCCGCTGTGCACAAAATCTTCGCAAAGGTCGTTTTAATATTTTTCCAACAGTGCCGACGTGTCTGTTGGTGTGCAGAATATGCATAGGGTTGCAAAAAGAGATCTCAATTGTTGTGGCATGGCAAAGATAACTCCATCAGCTGAGGACCTGTCCCATTCTGTATCATCTTCTGTTAAATGTAATTTCCTGGCTGCATCCTTGTATGTTTCACAAACTGCTCCATCTACGGTTCTGAGATCTTCAAATGATGTTTTACCAGGGCAGTGCAGCAGGAGTACACGAAGATGAAAGCGCTCAATGTCCATAGGGCTTGCCGAAACCATGCATCCGATAACCTTGTTGCCGCCCCGGCGTCGAAGTTTCCATGTCTTTCGTCCATCTTCAAACACGTAATATTTTGGAATGTCATGGTACAGATAACTTCGTGCCTCAGGGTCTCTCTGGTTTAACTGAAACCAAGCTGTAAGTGTTGTACCCCTATGTCGTACAATGGCTTCTTCCTTGTTACCATCCCTGAACACAACAGTCTGCAATTCAGGTAAGTGTACCGCAAGTCTGGTGATGGAATGGGACTGTTTGTGCATTTCAAATTCCATCAATCTCCATGCTGCCTCTGGGGCACTGACATATCTGCAGTCCAAATAGGTCTTTATTTCGTCCACCTCCACTCTCCCGCGCTCTCGAATTTCGATGCTGGCACAGTCATCTCCCTTGTACACATATTTAAATAAGTACTTTATACTCTTTATGCTTGCGCAAACCTCAATGTTGGTGTGCTCTGTACTTCTTCAGTAAATAAGCATTGAATTTCTGGCAATTGGCAATTGGCAATCAACATCGGTTCCATGAACGGTTATGGTGGGTCCATTTGGCGGACGCTTGTAAAGGGCATAGCCATCTCTGCTCGCAAGTGTCTCTGCAGCATACGCTTTTGGAAAGCCTTTACTGCACACTCCATCTTTCACACAAATCGAATGGCGATTTAAAGTGCCACACGGCCCATGTATCATGTGAGACTTCACCAAGGAATGGGTCTCTGGTGACTTAGGAAACAATTCTGTCAATGTCTTCGGCGGTACAAATTTTATCTTCTTGGCACAGCATGAGTAATATGTGGGCATGCGGTAGGCCACGCTTCTGATACTCGACGACGTAGAGAAATGCACGTACTTTGCCCAACATGTGCTTCTTCGTTATATCGTCAATTAACTCTTTTAATTTCAGATGAAACACGCGTGCCACTAAATCTGGTCTGCCTTCAGCTCGTTGGTGTTGTCCGATGTTTTCTTGTATCTCTGTCCATTTTGGATTACACGTGAACGTGATGAAAAGATCTGGTTTTCCGAATTTGCGAACAATGGCCATAGCATCTTGGTAGTTCTGCTGCCTAGCTCTTGGACTCCCTGCAAAACTCGACGGCAAAATGACGATACAACCGACAGGACGTTGGTTATCAGCAGCAACGTTCTGGACGTGGTCCAGTAGTCCTCTGTATTCCATGGCTCTAAGGGTTTCCTGATTTTGTTTGAAGTATTGCAGTCGATTTGCTTCTGCCTTGCAATATCCGTCGACAACATACTGCTGGAACAATTCCCCGAAGAATGGATAGTGCTGAATTCATTTCGAATAGCCAGTCGGTAGGCATATAATTCACGATGAGTTACCTTGTTTCGAACCGCAGTTTGTCGCTGGTGAGGCATGTTTATCATCCATCCAGGCTCGCCATGTGGAAAGAGAATGGGATATGTCATGGGATCAATGTGAGAGGAAAGTGGAGAGAGATTGTGTAAGCCCTGGTCATGCAAATGAACCTGGAAATCCCTGTTTGCAGGTGGTTCACCATCTTGTCCACTAACGAAGACAGCAGCAATTTCATCAGCAGTTGGTATGTTGTAACGTCTTTGGTCGTCTGCACACAGTCGACGAAAATGCATTTCCAAGGTAGAAGGGAGGCGATCTTCAAGGACAGCTTTCCTGATTTCTTCCTGTTCCCACTCGAACATAGTCTTGTAACATGTGACATAAGGATTAACGTCAGATAGTATGTTGTGCAGTTCTGCCATCAATTCTTGCAAACATCTGTGATTCTCAGGTCGATTCATACGTTCCTTTGTAGCTTGAGCTGTATCCAAAATAAATAATTGTGCAAATTGTGCTTGTTCATGTACATGTGATGGATGTAATGGACCACAGCGATGGTAAAATTGACCGTGGATTTTGAAACAGTACGGTCCATTTCTTGGAGTAGATGAGATCTGAGCACCAATTGATGCAAAAGCTAATGCCGAATTGTAATTCCGGATATTGTCTCGGAAGTTGCGACATTTTCCATCGTCACCCTGATAAAGTTGTTGCAGTCGAGCAGGTACGGCAAATAGTGGAGGCAATTTAACTTTTCCCTTGGAACAACACAGTGTAAATCCATCCCCTTGTCCTGTTGATTCATTTGTGAAATGGTGTGCAGAACAGTACACACATGGTGACGTCAATGGACCGCAATTATACTCTTGAACAATATTATCGGATACTTCGGCCGGATTCATTATGGCTGCGGTTGTATATGTTTGCTGAGCACTCCAACGTCTTTGTTGCTCAGCATGCCGTGCGAGTCTGTGTTGACGTTCATCGACGGTCTCGTTCTCACACCTCATCGTTGTTGCAGCAGCATCCTGTGCGAGTCTGTGTTCACGTTCCTCGACTGTCTCGTTCTCCCTCCTCATCGTTGTTGCAGCAGCATCCTGTGCGAGTCTGTGTTCACGTTCCTCGACTGTCTCGTTCTCCCTCCTCATCGTTGTTGCAGCAGCATCCTGTGCGAGTCTGTGTTCACGTTCCTCGACTGTCTCGTTCTCCCTCCTCATCGTTGTTGCAGCAGCATCCTGTGCGAGTCTGTGTTCACGTTCCTCGACTGTCTCGTTCTCCCTCCTCATCATTGTTGCAGCAGCATCCTGTGCGAGTCTGTGTTCACGTTCGTCGAGGGTCTCGTTCTCCCTCCTCATCGTTGTTGCAGCAGCATCCTGTGCGAGTCTGTGTTCACGTTCCTCGACTGTCTCGTTCTCCCTCCTCATCGTTGTTGCAGCAGCATCCTGCGCGAGTCTGTGTTCACGTTCCTCGACTGTCTCGTTCTCCCTCCTCATCGTTGTTGCAGCAGCATCCTGTGCGAGTCTGTGTTCACGTTCCTCGACTATCTCGTTCTCCCTCCTCATCGTTGTTGCAGCAGCATCCTGTGCGAGTCTGTGTTCACGTTCCTCAACTGTCTCGTTCTCCTGTCTTATTCGTTTTCTTGCTGCAACCTGTTCAAGTCTGCATTGACGTTCGTCGACGGACTCGTTCTCCCGTCTCATTCGTTTTCTTGCTGCATCCTGTTCAAGTCTGCATTGACGTTCGACGACGGACTCGTTCGCCCTTCTCATTCGTTTTCTTGCAGCATCCTGTTCAAATCTGCGTTCTTCATCGACTGTGTCATTCATTTTGGAAATGGAAGTTTCCACGCAACGCATGAGTTGTCACGATCGTCAAGAGGAAGTGTCTCATCATCATCAAATGACAAATAAATTACATTGTGAAAATTAAAGATTTCAAATAAACCTATTTAAAGTGTATGCGCAAATAACTAATAAATTAAAAAACGAAGAAATATCTCTCGGTAATTTCCTGAACCATATTTTACTTCCGGCTAATAATGGTGAATGAAATAGAAACGAAGAAATATATGTCGTTTTGTGCCGACTGTCATCAAAAGTAAAAGTAATATATCTTAATAACGGAAAAGAAAAAGCGAATTTTAAATATATGTCGACTGTTATTTTAGGCGGTGTATTTTCGTTTATCATCATGGTGTAGCGGTTACCGCTGGATGCACACAATCGCCTTGCACCGGCCAGAACACGGCCAGACGCGCCTCTCCCGGGCATGCCCGGACTCACTGTTCCCGGGCACGCCCGAACCTCCCGGGCACGCCCGAACCTCCCGGGCACGCCCGGTCTCGTCTTTCCCGGGCATGCCCGCTCTCGCCTTTCCAGGGCTCGCCCAGAGCGTCCGGGCATGCCCGCTCTCGCCTTTCCAGGGCTCGCCCAGAGCGTCCGGGCATGCCCGCTATCGCCTTTTCAGGGCTCGCCCAGAGCGTCCGGGCATGCCCGCTATCGCCTTTCCAGGGCTCGCCCAGAGCGTCCGGGCATGCCCGCTATCGCCTTTCCAGTGCTTGTCCAGAGCGTCCGGGCTCCGGGCACGCCCAGCCTCGACTTGCCAGGCCGCAGCCAAACACGCCCGGGCAGGTCCAGACTCGCCTTTCCAAGGCTCGCCCTTGACACCCGGGCATGCCCGGTATAGCTTTTGCCGGGCAAACTTCCCGACATAAATGTGTATATATATATTGCTGCCCGATAAACGGGCTTTTGTCAGAATACCTGAGCTGTTTTGTTTTAATAAAGCAACTCGGACGAATTCCGTCTTTGGTCGCGTCACTTCTTTCGACTCGCGTTGGAGCGCAGCTCCCTCAATGGCGCGATTTTAAAATATATATCTCTGCATTTTCCTCTCCAATACCTCCTCACGCTTTACACACACACCGGCCCATGTTTACATATACACACACACACACCCACACACATATACACATATACACACACACACACACACACACGTACATCGACACACACGCACACACACACACACACACACACACGTACAGACACATATACACATTACACATATGTATCCACATATATGCACATTATACACATATATACATCCACACACACACACACACACACACACACACACACACACACACACACACAAACACACACACACACACACACATATATACACATACACAAAAACACACACACACACACACACACACGTACACACACATATACACACACACATATATATACACATACACACACACACACAGACATATATATACACATACACATACAACAACAACATGCATTTTAAGGCCATTTTCCCTGCTAGAGCGGGGGTTAGCCTACATACACATACACACACATATATGCACACACACACACACACACACACACAC
Organism: Myxine glutinosa; assembly: GCF_964187855.1. Taxonomy (NCBI): domain Eukaryota; kingdom Metazoa; phylum Chordata; class Myxini; order Myxiniformes; family Myxinidae; genus Myxine; species Myxine glutinosa. Next base: position 33,878,455 of record NC_136274.1, on the reverse strand, counting down.
ACACACACACACACACACACACACACGTACACATGTCCCACATGTACGTAGTGTGTTCAAAAAGTATACGACCTTTATTTTTCGTGTGTAAAAAAAAAGAAGCTAGGGAGGCGTTGATTGGTGCACGTATGTAGGCGATCCTAAGGTGCACGCGTTAATTTTTTCCCACCTGCAGAAGCTGTCATTCGACGGCAGACCGCCGATGAGTGAGGACATGTAAGTGAGCGCCGTCGGATTTTCGTTTTTGACAAAATGACGGAAAAACTTGAACAACGCTACTGCATCAAATTTTGTGTTTCATCAAACTTGCATCAAAACTGCAACTTGGTTTCTGGATCGTACCCATAAACCCAGGACTCATCGCCAGTGATCACTGTGTTGAGGAAGCTGGGATCGCTGTTCACAGTCTCCAGCATGTCCTGTACGATCTCCAAACGGAGTTGCTTCTGCTCAATCGTAAGCAGCTTTGGTACGAACTTTGCTGAGATTCTCCTGAAGCCCAAATCCTCCTTCATAATGGAATGAACGGTGTTGAATCTTGCGGATCGTTTCCACTTGGGAATCGCCAAGCTTTACACAAAATTTGATGCAGTAGCGTTGTTCAAGTTTTTCCGTCATTTTGTCAAAAACGAAAATCCGACGGCGCTCACTTACATGTCCTCACTCATCGGCGGTCTGCCGTCGAATGACAGCTTCTGCCCGTTGGAAAAAATTCACGCGTGCGCATTAGGATCGCCTACATACGTGCACCAATCAACGCCTCCCTAGCTTCGTTTTTTTTTACGCACGAAAAATAAAGGTCGGATACTTTTTGAACACAGTAGTATATATCCCACATCCCACATGTATATACATGTTTAAAGTGTACCTGCCCTTCCCCCCTCCCCCGCCCGGCAACGCTGGGTACTTCTGCTGGTAACTAATAAAATAAAAACGAAGAAATATCTCTCTGTAATTTCATGAAACTCGGTGGAATTGGATGAAATTCGCTCGGTGAATTCACTCGGTTTATTCGGTTCGGCTTGGTTCACTCGGTTTATTCGGTTCGGCTCGGTTCACTCGGTTTAAAGAAAAAGCGATAATGTCGACATGTTGCCGTCTGTGTCATGTTGGGTGGTGTATGATACATGTTGGGTGGTTGTTGGCAGTTGGGCGGTGTTGGGCGGTGGGCGGTGATATGGTGTATTTTTAAAAATATATCTCTGCATTTTCCCGCGTTGCTGACACCGAGTCTAAAACCATCAATAAAAATGAAATCAGATGGTGAATTAGGTTGGAGATAAAGGCGTGAGAGAGACTCAAGAAGGCCTTGAAGTTATAGGCGTTTGAGATTTCATTTCGTTCTATAAACGGAAACTTTCATCGGATTTTCTTCCCGTTTTTTTTCAACCGAGTCTAAAACTATGTTAGCGACTGCGAAAAATGAAATGATATATCGAATTTGAGTTGAAATAAACCTGTGTGAGAGAGAAAGACAGCATGGGCCTAACTAAACAGGCCTCAAAGCTATTCGAGAAGGAGGAGTGGGTGGAGCTACTCTGCAAACCGAGTAAGCCACACCCCCGGACAGACGTCCAACAGACAGACAGAATCACCGTAGCCTATTATAATATAGATATGTATATTTATTTATTTATATAGATTTATATAGATTTATTTATATATATATATTTCTATATATATATATATATATGTGTGTGTGTGTGTGTGCACGTCGTTTGTCGGGTTCCCCCATCATCAGCGAGCAGGAGGGGGCGGAGCTTGGCTTAGGACTTAGGCCCATGCATCGCCTTTGAAGGTGAATTATCTGTTGAGGATTGAAGCAATTGAATTTATCCATTTACAAGTCAGGAGACGACGATGGTTCACGAGCGAGCGGTATTCAATGACAAAGGATGGACTATAACCGAAACAGGCCCGGACAGGCCAGGCCCGGAAATGTCAAAACGAAGGTTACTGATCTTGAAATGAGATAGAAAATAATGTATAATCAGTTATGAGGTTAGTTAGCTACACAATACCGAAAATTCGGTGAAAAATGAAATGAAAAAAAAAAGAAAAAAAAATGAAAAATGAAAAATCGAGCTCCGTGAGGCTAGACACATGACAATGGCCTAACCAAATATCGAAACCCCTGTCAGATTCCAACTCGGATTCCACATACACCCCCTCGGAGAAGATGTAGCTTGAAATCGATTACCCCCTAAAAAGACATCTTTTTCGGGCGTGGCTCCGCCCACAATGGGCGCAACACGCCCACTCCAGGTAGGACACAACTAGATCATGATATCAACCTCCCAGTCCTCCCACCCATGTTTCATCAAGATCGGATGATATCATCGGGTAGTTATGCTGCGGACAGACAGACACACAGACACACACACAGACAGACGCACACACATGACGAATATAGTGGTCACTTGATAAGTCGTGAACCAATATCAAGTACGCAGAATGGAAGTGGTGGTGGGGGGAGGGGAGACGAGAAAGGCGAGAGGGTTGGTGCCCAACCAAATCTCGACGCAAGCACAGTATCCTAAGCCATCTATGTATAGCCTATTTGACAACTGAGACTGTTGAGTGTAACCTGTGTCATCGATTGTAACCTGTGTTTTGTCAAGAAGGTCATAGGCCAAGGTCACAAAATCATCATTTTCCATCTTATTGACATAATTTTTGCAAGGTTTGCATATTGGGTCACTGAAGCCTATTGCTTTTGAGGTCAAAAGGTCAAATCGCCTGAAATCGTCAATTTTTTGGTATTTTTAGCTGTTTTCGTCATGTTTAGCATATGGAAGAAGAAGCCCTTATACAAAGCGGATGCGGACGGGCTTTACATTGTCAGATGATTTCTAGTTGATATTGTCATGTCATCGTTCCATAAAAAAATTGACCAACACAAATGGGGAAAAAATTAACCAATTGGTACATCTGATCTATCATCACGTGGTCCTCATGGTAGTTAAATACCAATAATTGTGATTTCATCATCAACTCTACGCAGGGATGTTAGAATATGGTCTGAAACATGGCCGAAGTCCTATTTTCTGGCCTGTATGGGTGCAAGCACAGGGAGCTAGTTCAATGTCCCTTCAGACCAGATGGTCCTAAAAGACATGGTGCGTCAAACTGCTATTTTGGTGAAATAAAACTCTCAAAAAAATGAATGCTGAACCAGAAAGCTCAAGAGAAAGAACACCAAATAAGCTATCCTGCAGACCCAATAAGATGTCAAGCAATTTCTAAAATGTGCCCATGACGTGCAAGTCTGAACAAAAACAGGAATATTAATACAATAATAAAAAACGCTTACCTATTCAAACCATGGCAGCTCAACACCTGCTGTTTGACAGGTCTATTTGTGCGGCACTCAGGCACTGTAAAAGCCTACCGTGGAATCAATCATAGGGTGCAGCACTCGGCACCACCACATGGCACCAGGCACCTGTCAATGTAGCCATTGGCATGTCACCCGTTTGCCAGGTTCAAACGTTTCCTCTTTTACCAAAGCACAGAGAAACCGACTGTGCGAGTGTTAGATCCAAATGTTCTTCCATCGAGATCACTGCACAAGCAAATCTCGACGCAAGCTTATTGCAATTCATTCGCAGGCCTGTTCATAGAAGGAACCACCGACTCAGGTCACTGACCAATCAAAGTTCCCCACCTTAGCACAAACAGCAAAAAACAGCAGCCTCGGGCACGTTATTGGGTTCCAGACATTCACGTATTTGTCAGGTGCACCATGTTAACAAATATAATTTCGTTCAAAATTTTGGGAGATCAGAAAACCTGTACATTTTTGGAATCATCAGAGCATGGAGAATCCGAAAATCAATGTTGGCATTTGCACAGACACAGATTTTGGATTTTCAAAATGGCCGCCATAAAATACCTATTTTGCGCTATATCGGCTTCTAGTCAACCTAGAAACTTAATTAAATACGCTAATCCTATGTTTTCTGGGTCAAGGAATCCAATAACGGCCTCAAAATAGTGCTCAGGATTATAGAAAAGCAACAAACAAAGGTAATTGAAAACCATTGTCTATATAATTGTGATATAACTGTATTACATAATACATGATATTGCAAGTCCTTTGAAGTTATAGGTATGGGTTTATAAAGCAAGAAAGCAGCCTTGTTAGTATCAGATTGAACTATAAGTCCTATACACAGGATCTACTAGGTCTATACCGTTCAGGACCAGGCACTACAGAACCGCTGTACGGAACAAGGTAAAAACTTCTGCTTGTACTCGGGGTGTACACGGGGTGGTTTTAGGCGGTAAAAAAAAAAAATCATAGTCCCAGAGCATCAGGGAGGAGGGAACATCCCAATTCTCTCTATGTAAATATGTATGGTATGCTGGTATAGTCATACCGAAGACTCTCCGCTCCCAGTGGGAAGGAGTATGGCAAGTCAGACTAGAATACACCAATCCTGGGGACTTAACCTAACTAACTGTAATTTCTGGGGGAATTATCCCATCTGTAAAACGGGTTCTTCACTCGAATACTAAATCCTTCACCTCCCTCACCTTGAACTCACCCGAATATAGAATGTCTTTGTTTATGATCCAAATTTAGATACAAAAGTATCATCATCTTAATTTCCTAACTCGGCAGGCTTGGTAGCGAGGCAGCAAACAATTGATGTAACAACTTAAAATGTATATTTCATTTTTACAAGCACACAAATGTACCCCAAATGTACAAGGATAATAAACGGGTGTGTTATTAATACAAGCCTGGGCTCTCCAAATTAGGAAGAAAACCCGTTTTGTGCTGGATGCATTAATCGTCCGTGGCACAAAATAATGCAGAATCAATGTTCGGCACATAGCTTCAGTCTCAACATTATTACTTTGCAGGAAATCATGTGAATTCAAATTAGGAATTGAGAGTTCAAAATTGAGTCGAGTTCAATGTGCCAGTAATACGTCTCTTTGTGACTGCATATATGTATCTGTCTATCCATTAAAACTAGAAAGAGCAATCAGAGATTGCAGATGCTCACCAGGACGTGTTTTCAGTGGTTTTTTAGGCTTTTGTGTTAACACAAATATGGCGGCTGAACCACGTGACTGATGACGTCATCATTATTATTTTTTCCTCCACCGATTTAGCCCTAGATGATGCTAAAGAAATTTCATCTTGATCGGATGAAGTTTTGGACTTGTTGAATTATGATGCTAAAATGGAGGCACCTATGACATCATCTTTAACATTTTATTCCCCATGGTGAGTTCTTTGCAATGAACCATGTCTCAATTTTTCCTATGCAGCGCTTTCGGAGATATAGAGGTGGAAAGTTTTTTGGTTTTTCCAAGACGGCGCCCATACCAGGTGACCTATGATGTCATAATTATCATTAAAAATTATACCGGTTTAGTTGCACCTATGGTGAAAATTTCCTGTCAATCGGACCAATGGTTGCAGAGAAAATCATATTTATTCTGTGCGGACAAACAAACAGACAGACAAACAAACAAACAAACAGACAAATGAAAAATCATTCATTGAGTGACACTTGGCAAAACAGAACAAAGTAGAATGGCACTCAGTAGAGCATCCTTTTGACCTCAAAAATAATTAGTTGTTGAATTCAGTGACTTGATATGAAAACCCTTTTCAAATTTCAAGTCAATCGGATAAAAATTGAGCATTTTAGGAATTTGAAAAAGTGGTCGACCTTTGGCCTTTGTTGACCTTGTGACCTATGTTGATCAAAAAAATAGTTGGTGGTTATTCAGTTAGCCGATATGTAAACCCCATTCAAATTTCACGTAAATCGGATGAAAATTGAGGATTTTAGAAATTTGAAAAATAGTGGTTGACCTTTTGCCTATGTTGACCTCTTGGCCTATGCTGATCTCAAAAATAGTTGGTGTTGAATTCTGTTCAATGATGTGAAAATCCCATTCAAATTCTAAGTCGATCGGATGAAAATTGAGGATTTTTGAAATTTGAAAAAAAAGTGGTTGACCTTTGGCCTATGTTGACCTTTTGACCTAAAAAAATCGAAAAAAAACTCTGTCGGACCACAAATTCTACCATTTGGTGAAGTTTCGTGAAGATCGGTTTAAAATTGTAACCTGCAGGCAAGTATAAGTGAATAGAAAGGCAAGTAAGGCAAGAAAGACACACAAACCGGAGTGATCAACATACTTGTCAAAATTTTTTTTTTTGCCAAGTAACAAACGGACTCCAATGCAATACCCTCTCCTCAGGCGAGGGTAATAAATATTCGACATTGTGGCAAAGCAAACCTGTGACCATAAAGCAGTGAAGGAGCAAAAAAATATCTGGGATGTCAGAAAGAGAAAAGACTGCTCACACATGTGCACACATTCATAATATACATATATATATACACACACACACACACACACACACACACACACACACACACACACACACACACACACACACACACACACACACACACACACACACACACACACACACACACACACACACACTTTGAGTCACCCAATCACGATCGGGTTGTTTAGACTTTAGCAAACTCTCAAGAAGATTGATGTTCAGAGCTGAAGCAAAAATTGACCTGGAAGTGCAGTATGGTATTGTTGGGAGGACAAATGGCCTAATTTCCTTGTTTAAGGGAGTACAGGACAAAGCGATGACCACTTACACACAGTGTAGCCGCGTGGCGACTGTGGATCCTTTGTATATTAATTCCCATTCTGCATACATAATGCAAATACAATGAATTTTATTTTATAAATCAAAGTTTTTATTCTGATATTGACCTTCTATGTGTGAAAATAACATGTTACAGCAAATTTCGATGCAATTGGCCCAGGTAGGGTTTGAACCATGTCTGCAGCTGTAGAGGAACATGGGTAGGGTTTGAAACAGCAAAGGGCTTACCTTGTATAGCTTCTCTTGGTTGCTTTACACACCTTTCTTTGGCTGGGAGAGCATGGGAGTTAATTATGGAAATCCTAGCCACCTGGGGTAATTGATTAGGTAAGAGCTGATTCGTTATTCCCTCTAATTGCTGGTGAAAGATGTGATCGGGTCTTGATATTTGTATGTTAACTCCTATTGTCATTGCATGCGGTACATGCTTGGGAGCCTCGGTGGTGCGCGTTTCTGTCTACTCTGTCATTGATGACTCACCAACAAGTGATGGAACCGGTCCGGCGGCTGAGGGTGCATGTGGCATTGGGATTGTCATGTATGTACTACTTGTGAATGTCTGAAGATGTAAAATAACCCAGGAAGCGTTTGAAACAGCAAAGTGCTTACCTTGTGTACCTTTTCTTGGATGATTTATGCACCTTTCTTTGGCTGCAAGAGCATGATGGGGGGTTCATCATGGCTGATAGCGAGACCAAAGACTTTGAGTGACTGAACTTCTTCAAGAGGATTGGTAAGAAAGTAGATGGGAGGGTTTGCCAGATGGTCCCTTTGGAGAAAGATAGCACGAGTGTGACTTTTATCAGGATTGAAAGATATATTCCAACTGTTTTACCAGGTTATAATTTTATCAAGGACCGAAGAGAGTGTAGAGGCTGCAGCTTGTATACCTGAAAGGTGATTGATGATGCAGCAGAAAGTGGAGTCATCAGCAAATTGATAAAGAGGATTTTCCAGAGAGTTAAAGAGATCGTTGATAAAGTAAACCAAGAGTGGAGGTGGCCTTGGATGTCTTGGGCAGAGAGTTTGGAGAGCAAGGCAGGATGCCAGACTATCAAAAGCTCGAGATATTCTAGAGAGACAGCCCTGATCTTATGTCTGACATTGAGAGCCTCCTCATTGCTGGGAGAGTAGAAGTAGCATGTTAAGGTCGAGTGACCTGATCTGAAACTGAATTGATGATCTGAGATGAGGTTGTTGGATAAAAGGAATGATTTTATGTCAACTGCAATGATGGATTCCATGACCTTGCTTATGATTGAAAGCAAGCTGATGGGTCTGTATTTAAGGGGATCAGTTTTTGCACCTTGTTTCTAAAATACAATGATTTTGGCTGATTTCCAAGCAGATGAAAGATGACTTAGGACAAATTATATGTTAAACAAGTAGAACCACCTTTCGAGGCCATTTTTCCCCGCAGAGCAGGGGTTGGCCTTTTTTGGGCACCGTGGTCCCCTTTTTGAAGCAATGTTTTATGGCCGGATGCCCTTCCTGCCGCCAACCCTGTTGGTCACCTTTTGCGACACGCAGGGAATTACCAGTGAGCTGGTACTCAATTTTCCGACCTCGGAAGGATGACGGGCTGAGTCAACCCAGCTGGCGTTAATTCAGCGATCGACCGGGATTCGAACCCAGGATCCTAAGATCCCAAGCCAGCACCCTAACCGCTAAGCTAACACCAGGCAGTAGAGCTACACTCAAATTACACCACCCCCATGCCAAATAAATAAATACCATATCCTCCAGCGTGCGATATTGCCGGGGGCGCCCTCAGTGTTCGGTGATGTCGCCTTGCAGCACATGGAAACGGAATTGGGAGGGAGAGATGTACAATAATTCATTGATTAATTGTGTAATTAAAATAAATACATAATAATCGTAAAATAATTAATTTCTTAATTTATTGGCTAATAGTATACATAAACCGCCACCGTTTCATTCAAATGTAACTTTTTGAAAATCAATTAATTCAATAAATAATTTTTAAAAATCAATAAATCAAAAATGAGCTGGTACTCAATTTTTATTTGAGTTTATAGCTATTTGGCTTTATAGCCAAAGCACTTGGTCACTGTCATATCCAAATGTCAGCTTCGTAGCTCAAAAGGTGTCTGAGATATTGCCCAGATGAGTAAGAAAACAAATAAGTACTGGTACTTAATAAATTGATAATAATTAAGTAATTAATCAATTAATTGAGTAATAAAAAAACAACAAAATACCGTTTTACCAAAGCACTTGTTCACTATTGTGCCCACTTTCAGAGATGGGATGAATATGTGCATAAGGGGAGCAGGTTTCTGTGGAAGAATTCCCATGCTGAGTTAATATCAGTGGCAGTAGATATCGGAGACCAGTCCTGAAGTGCAGTGGCTGGTTGTAGTCACTGCCAGTGTGCCCGAGTGAAACGCTGGACTCGACGGCGCTGAGGCTATTCTCTGAGAATGGCTAGATGACCTTCACAAAGTCATTGAGATGTTGACTTTCACAAGCACATGATCAGATGAACCAATTGGAGCAGAGGAAGGGCAGGAGACATTTGCCAGGAAGTTGGTCATATCCAAATCCAGAAGGGAGGACATGCCATTGGCAGAAAACCCAGGATGGAAAGATTACAGATTGATTCAGTCCCATGGAGTCAGATAAGTCATTTGCTGAAGTGCCATGGCTGGTAAGAAGTACCAACACTGAGTCAATTTGCATCATGACAATTGAAAGCACCATATATGGAGAAGATTGAGTTGGGATGAATGATTAAAAGCTGTTCCTGAAAAAGAGAGATGTAATTGTAGTCATCACTGTTTAGAGGACGGTAGTACACACGTCACTGTTTGGAGGATGGTACAGGCAGGACATGGTTCGGGTCAGTGCAACTGGAGGAGACACTAGTCAGGGAGAGACACGCAGGAGTTAGTGACATCCTATGACAGGAAGGATGCTACTCAACAGATGAAGTCCTGAAGTTTTCAGCAGTGGCCTGGATTGAGAAATCTGCCAGGTTGGAGCAGAGGCGCCGGATGTAAGAGTTCCACAGAGTTAGGGACAAGGAAGGAGGAGCTGCTGGCAGGATGCAGAAATGTGGAACTGAGCGAGGAGAGGGGCATGGGTTGTGGTGAGTGGGGTGGAGGGCAGATTTGGGCAAATGTGGGATGGAGGGGGGGATCTGGGAGGGGATGGAACAAGGGGGTAGCTGAGAGTGGGTGGGATGAGAGGGAAGCAGATGGTGGTTGATGGGTGTGTGAATGACCTCTGCAGAATTGACTGCTCAAGATTCCCAATCTGGACATATGGGGAGAAGCGTCATGGGAGGATGGGGGAAAAAGGTTATCCCATTGAAGAAACGGAGGAAATTGGAGCTGTAAGTACGAAAAGGGGTGAATGAATGAAGCATTTCGGAGTGAAAAGGTTTTGGGCAATGAGCCTTGTGAGAAAGAGGAAAGATGAAGGGATTGTGATTAAGAAGGATGCATGGGTAGTTCCTGATGAAGTAGTAAGGCGAGTGAGGTATCCTAAAATGCTTTTTTTCCAAGCAATTTTTTAATGTTATGAAGAGCTTTTTAAGGAAGAAGCATTTTAGTCATTGAAGATTCAGTTTGGGGTATTGAAAAGGAGAAGGGATAGACAATGAAGGAGAAAAGTGTACCACAGATTGAGTTTGTTTTGTTGTTGTTGTTGTTATTGGCGCTGAGGAAGCGCCTCTAGCGAATGACTTCCAGCCAGTGTAACGCTAATTCCTGTCACAGGAATTCTGAGATCATATAAGTGGGCGTGGCAGTTCCTGATTGGTTCGTGTTGGGGAACCCCTTCTCGCTGCCGACGTGACGTAAATTCGCGCACGCGCACTGGTGAAGCGCGAGATTCGGCCCAAGGTTCTTATTATTATTATTATTATTTTTGTATACAAGATCGAGGCTCGAACCATGATCGAGGCTCGAAATTCCATGCCCGAACCTCAGCGCAATCCAAGAGGATTCACTTGTTGTTGTTGTTGTTGTTGTTATTGTTACCTCTGCCACCGAAAGTGGACCGAAGGTGGTGGACTCAAAATGGTATGGAGTGATTTGGATGAAACTTGGTGGACAGATTGGTTGTATGACAAGAACAAATTGATTCGATTTTGGTGAAGATCTGAATTCGGATCCAGATACGAGATGTTTTAAGCCTCCGCCGACGAAGTCGCCGGAGGCATTATGTTTTCAGGTTGTCCGTCCGGCTGTGCGTCCGTCCATGATAGGTTTTTATTACCGCGATAACTTGAGAACTGCTAAAGGTGTCTTAGTCAAACTTGGTACAGGTATGTATAATGATGTAAAGAAGAACTGATTAGATTTTGGGGCCATGAGGTCAAAGGGCAAAGGTCAGAGGTCATGCAAAGGTCAGAGGTCAAAATACTGTTACCACGATAACTTGTGAACCAGTGATGGGATTCTGACCAAATTTGGTACAGATATGTAGAATGATGTAAAGATTAAGTGATTATATTTTGGGGTCATAGGTCAAAGGTAAAAGTCTGTAATAGGTCTATAACTTGAGAATGGCTGAAGTGATCTAATTCAAACTTAGTACAGGCATGTATAATGAAGTAAAGATTAAGTGATTAGATTTTGGGGTCAAAGGTTAAAGGTTAAAGATCAAATCTGTAATAGATCTATAACTTGAGAACAGCTGATATGATCGAATTCAAACTTTGTACAGATATGTATAATGTTGTCAAGATTAAGTGATTATATTTTGGGGTCATAGGTCAAAGGTCAAAGGCTGTAATAGGTCTATAACTTGAGAACGGCTGAAGTGATCCATTTCAAACTTTTACAGGTATGTATAATGTTGTAAAGATTAACTTATTAGATGTTGAGGTTAAAGGTCAAATCTGTAATAGGTCTATAACTTGAGAACGGCTAAAGTGATCCAATTCAAACTTGATACAGGTATGTATAATGTTGTAAATATTAAGTGATTCGATTTTGGGGTCAAAGGTCAATGGTCAAAGTCTGTAATAGGTCTATAACTCGAGAATGCCTGAAGTGATCTCATCCAAACTTGGTACAGGTATGTATAATGATGTAAAGATTAACTGATTACATTTTGGGGGCCCCGAGGTCAAAGGCCAAAGGTCAGAGGTCATGTCAGGTAAAAATGTGAGAACTTGTGAACAGCTGAAGGGATTTAAATTAAAACTTGATACAAGTATTATAATGATGTAATAATGTGGGCGGCGGCATATCAGTCGACGCCGTGACGTCGAAGAGTGCCGTACTAGTTTAATTTTGTGATTCTTCAACAATAAGAGATAGGGCTAAAACTATATATAGCATGACATCTCAAAAGGTTATGGACAGATTTGGACAAAACTTGGTGGATGAGTTGGGTAAGTGACAAGAACAAGCTGATTAGATTTTGGTTGAGGTCCGGATCGAGATTCGGCCCATCAGTGGGATACAAAAAACGTAAACTGTTCAGCCGGGCGGAGCTATGCGCTCTACAGAGCGCCTTTACAGTTGTTTTTGTTTTGGGATGAGTGGGGGAGAAGAAGAATCAGAAATTAAAATACTTTGCAGAAAAGGAGCAAAAACGAAGCATGTGGGGTCAAAACAGTGAGGAAGCAACAAGCTGACTAGCCGAGTCCTTGACGTGTTGGCAAGACTTAAACAGGGGCACAAACTCGACAATTCAACACAACTATCTCGGCACGGTTTGGTACAGAAATTGGACGAAAATACGACCAGCAACGCGGGAATGAAAACTAGAACGGCACTCGGTAGATCGCATTCATCCGCCAGGCTGAACAGTTTGTTTTGTATCCCAATGATAGGCCGGATCTGGATTCGGACCTGAACAAAAATCTAATCAGCTTGTTCATGTTACCTAACCAGCTCATTCACCTAGTTTAGTCATGTGTATAAAAGCGTTATATATCGCTTTTTGCCAGATCCATCAATGGTGAAGAATCACTTAAAAATTAAATAATTATAGTATCCGAATCCATATTCAGATCTTCACCAAAATCGAATCTATTAGTCCTCGTCACACACCCAACCGGTCCACCAAGTTTCGTCCAAATCCGTCCACAACTATTTGAGATATCCTGCTATGTATCGTTTTTGGCCCTATCTCCCGACGGTGAAGAATCACATAAAAATTCTATTAGCCGGATCCGAATCCAGATCTTCACCAAAATGTAATCATTTCGTCCGTGTCACATACACTACCTCTCTGCTAAATTTCGGCTGAAGGCGTCCACAACTTTTTGAGATATCTTTTTATTTTTTTTATTTTTTTTGTATACAAGATCGAGGTTCGTGAAAGAGCAAACATTAATCACTCTAAAAGTGAAACCGACACATCAAACACAAAAAATAAGGGGAGCGGTACACAAGATGGGGAGAGAGGGGGAAGGACACAAACACAACATTTGAGAGCAGGGACATCGAGAGAAATGTTGGAGGGAGAGGGCTTCGGGGGAGTTGGGAGAAGTATAAAACATATGGACACTGCAAGGACTTCCAGGAAAGAAGTTGGAATTTCAAAAAAGTGGATCTGGGGTGAAATTAACGGGGGTAGAAAAGATCAAGGTTTTGGATGGGGGAAGATAAGAGATGGTGGTGAACAGATGTTTTAAAGACCTGGAGGGAGGAGTGGGATTGAAGAGAGTGAGGGAGTTTGTTCCAGAGGCGGGTAAAAGGGGAATGAAAGAGTGAAGGTGAGCAGAGAGCCGAGATTTTGGCAGTTTAACCATAAGAGTTCGATTCGATCTTGTTCATAAACAAACAAACAAGGGTAAAAACATAACCTCCATCCACCTTCGGTGGCGGAGGTAATAAAACGGTAAAATTATGTATCTGGTCGGGAAACTTGGCTTAACTCAAGAATCAGCATTTCACGTGCAGGAACCCGCAACCGGAAGTCAACTTCCCGGAACTGTAGTGAAATCTCACACAGACTAAGAATCAAGCATAAAATCTCAAGGTTGTAAATCCTCGGCAGAGTGTTCACGGTTGTGAATCCAACACTGAAAATGATGCATATTTTGTTTGTATGTTACATTCAAAAATGTTCTATTTCTTTCAGCAATCTCATGTTGATACCTATTATTAAGATATCATAAATATATTGGCAATAGAAAATACATTTTCCGATAACACAAGATGACACTTTTGCAGAAGCACTGCAGCTAAACACACTACTCAATTGGACATCACAAAGCAACAGAAAAAAACACCGATAAATATCAGAAGGTTCATACCGTTCAAAACGCCGAAGATTATTTATTCACAAAGCTGGGAATAGGCTTTCATTTTGCATTCGAGGCACGATTATGCAAGGCAAATGAATTATTGTAACGATACACTGGAAACTGCATTCAAACCGAAATCGCCAACACAGCAATAACACTTTCAATCACTCACCAACTTTTGTGCAGCAGGTACTGTAAATTTAAACAAAATACGTGAAAAATGATTCTTTATTTGCCTTTTTACTGTGGTCTGAACACACGCGCACACACGCACACACGCACACGCACACAATGCAAAAATGCCACTTCTTAAGCACCATGGATGTGTGACAATCTGGTTAACAATGAATGAATAACGAAGAGCAAGAGAGGTCAAAATATTGTTGCAAACCTTCATTAAGATGTGAGGTCTTCAAAAATGTCGAAAATTAGGTTAAAATTAAATAAGAGGTTTTTGGAAATATCTTTGGTGCAATTTAAGTAAATTATAACATAAATAAAATATAGCAACAGCAGCAGCAACAGCAACAACAACACCATCACCATTACTGCTAACAATATTATTAATTACTTTGATTTGTTTCTCCAGTCACAGCTCACACCAGATATTTACTTTATCGATCTTGCCATGAGCAGAAGACATCCGCCGGGCATGGGGGGTGTCAATTAATAAATGGTCAATCCTCTTGACCTTACCCAAGGTGTACTCTTACAAACCAAAATCAAGGCAGCGACTTGGGAGGAGTTTATACATAAATCACATGCAAGGCAAAGAAAGACATAATTAGATGTCAATGTACGTACATTAGATGAATTACAAGGACATTAGTAAATAATAGACAAACACGTTTGTCGATATCATTGCACTTCATAATGAAGCAAACGATGAACAAACACAAACGTATTTGAGTTTTGAACCCGGGTGAGTTCCTGCGTCATCATGAGTCAGGGCGTTCAGATGGGAATATTACGAGGCCAACTAAACAGCAAAAATAACAGGTTGAATCATCAGAAATCACCACAATAGGATCCAACCGAATGCTACAAAGATTCGGGACTAAACCTTCATTGGTCCCTTATTGGGAACTTCTTTCAACCCGGTCTCCTTTTTCCTGTATTCATCAAGGAAACCGATGAACACAGCAACAATGCCTTCCACACATCATGGATCATGTTGGCATGTGCCCAAGAAGCCAACTTCACAGCAAATGATGAGCGAATCCTTGAAAAGTTCTGTAATGGAGAGGTTATCAACTTCGGATTTGTCAACACGCATGTCTACTTACAGACCAAAGCAGTCTGCAATTGAGAATGAATCAGGCATTTCGTGCAATCATTCAAGCTCGGTGATGGTCAGCATCTCCCCGATGGTGGAAAGGTCGTGGCACATGCACCAGTTTTTTGATCAATAGGAAGGAATGCATTTGAGTTGTGGTCAAGGTGTTATGCAAGAAAAATGTCACGCTCCCTTATTGTGAACTTTGCGGAGCATATACCGTTACGTGAAAAAGTACGTACACCCCATGTAAAGTTTTGACTTTTTCAACATATTTCAACATACAGCTATTTGATCTTCATTTCAACAATATTGATAGATAACGGTGATATAATATAACAAATATCATGAAACATTTACATTTTGTAGTCCATTGTATAATTTAAATAAACATAAATGCAAATTTCGCATGTGGAAAAAGTAAGTACACCCTTGGCTATAAAAGGTGGTATTGCCCCCTTTGGCAGAAACAACATCAAGTAGGCGTTTCTTATAACTGTCTACCCGTCTCTGACATCGACTGGGAGAAATTTTTTCCCACTCCTCCATGCAGAATTATTTTAGCTGTGCGAT
The DNA here is from genome assembly GCF_964187855.1 of Myxine glutinosa. NCBI lineage: Eukaryota > Metazoa > Chordata > Myxini > Myxiniformes > Myxinidae > Myxine > Myxine glutinosa. The sequence continues at coordinate 33,862,705 of NC_136274.1, read as the reverse complement.
GTTTGAGGGGTTTCTTGCATGCACAGCTCGTTTGAAATCCCCCCACAACATCTCTATGGGATTTAGATCCGGGCTTTGACTTGGCCATTCCAGAACCCTCCATTTCTTTCTTTTCAGCCATTCCTTGGTGGATTTACTGGTATGTTTAGGGTCATTGTCATGTTGCAAGGTCCACCTTTGGTTGAGCTTCAACTTTCCGACAGATGGCCTCACATTATCCTCAAGCACCCCCTGGTACAATGAAGAATTCATAGTGGATTTTATGATGGTGAGCTGCCCAGGCTCTGATGCAGCAAAGCTGCCCCAAACCATAATATTTCCACCACCATGCTTTACAGTTGGTATCAGGTTCTTGTGGTCAAATGCTGTCTTTGGTTTTTGCCAAACATGTCTTCTGGTACTGTGGCCAAATAGCCCTACCTTTGACTCATCTGTCCAGAGCACATTGTTCCAGAAGTGCTGGTCTTTGCCTCTGTGTTCATTGGCAAACTTTAGTCTTGCCCTGATGTTCTTTCTGGACAGCAAAGGTTTCCTCCTGGCACACTGCCCATGTAGATAAAGTTTGTGCAGCCTCTTTCTGATGGTCGACTCGTGCACTCGTGCACAACAGTGGCAAGAGCTAGCTGTAGGTCCTGTGATGGCATTCTGGGGTTCTTAGAGACTTCTTTCAGCATCTTGCGGTCTGCTCTCGGGCTGAACTTGCAGGGGCGGCCTGGCCTGAACAAGTTGGCAGTTGTTTGGAATCTTCTCCTCTTGTAGATAATCTTCCGGACAGTCGAATGATTGATTTCAAATTGTTTGGAGATCTTTTTAAATCCCTTCCCAGACTCGTAGGCATCTATAACCTTCTTTCTGAAGGCCTCAGAGAGCTCTTTTGATCTAGGCATGGTGACGCCGCACACTTCAACAACAAAGAGCAAACCAAACTAAATGTCTGAGGTTTAAATAAGACAGGTTCCTCCAATATCCTCTCTAACGATGTTCTAATCATTTGCACCTGAGCTGGTGCACCTGATTCAAATTTTAGGTATTTGAAGTAGTGATAAATGTTGGGGTGTACTTACTTTTTCCACATGTGAAATTTGCATTTATGTTTATTTAAATTATACAATGGACTACAAAATGTAAATGTTTCATGATATTTGTTATATTATATCACCTTTATCTATCAATATTGTTGAAATGAAGATCAAATAGCTGTATGTTGAAATATGTTGAAAAAGTCAAAACTTTACATGGGGTGTAATTACTTTTTCACGTGACTATATATATATATATATATATATATATATATATATACAGTATATATATGTATACAATTATACATATTGTTGCGGGGGGACGCCGAAGTACAAGGGCCCGGGAGGGTTCCAAATTTATCCCACTCCGTAACAACAATTTGTTGCGGGAGGGTGAAGTGCAAGGTGCCTGGATCAACGAAGACGGCGGTCGAACCCTCACTTTCCCACACCTTCTGGATGCCGAGCGGTTTTGCACGGTGTGGAAAGCGGCGTTACCCCACGAGATTTATGGACCTGAGTCTAGCCAAATTCGGTCCCGGATGATGCTCGGCCAATGGAGAAAAGACGTACAGAACAGGTTGGAAGCAAGAACAAAATGTACAGCGTTTTATTTGGAAGGCACAGAGAAACGGAGACTAAGATTTACCTCAACAATTCTTACCTATCCTAATAAACCCCACTGGCGCCTTCACACTCTGACACACACTCGGGGAATAACACTCTGATTAAAGGGCGTACCGATGTACGTGCTGGGATTTCTCACTGGTGACCACGTGGTCTGGTGTGCGCAGCTCGCAGTTCGATGAGGTCAGGTCCGCAGGACGAACCGCCGCCTCGAAGTTGGCATGGACGAACTTAGCACATGTAGATGAACTTCAACGCAGGCGAGTCGTGTAGAAAATACCAACGCTTGCGGGTCAGCCAGATTGCGCAAAAGATCGGCGCAGACGCGATGGGTGTCGGGCGTCAAACAAAGGCCAAACACGTGTCGTGGGAGATATGACAAAGCAAGCAAGGTCTCGTCGTGGGCGTGGCGAAAGGGGCAAGAGCTCAGGTGTGTCCTCGGTGAAGTCCCAAAAAGCAAGAGGATGATAATGCCTGCGCGTGGGCTATTATCAGAACTGGTCATGCCCTTCAAAATGTTCCAGAGCCTCCCATTGGCTGAGGCTTGTCGCATCATGGCGAGGTGTTCCCGCCCCTCACTGGTCACGTGGGCCTGTGCTTCTGGCCACGCCTTCCTGCACATCTGGTGTTATGGCTTCCCTTAACCAACGAAGGTTTGAAGACCCTGCCTAACTCAACGCATGTTTGGTCTCTATTACTATACAATGGGAAAGGGCTAATCTCTACATTCAATAAAACATAACTGACTACTGCAGGCTACATGTTGTCGTGCAATTGACTATAGGGGGTCTGCCTTTATGGCACAACCGCAACAATATATATACATATATATATATATGTATATGTATATTTGTATGTGTATAATGTATGTATAACAAAGAGTTGATGTGGGTGGGGAGTTGGGGAGGGGGGGGGGGGTATAGAGGGATAAAATGAGAGAAATTAAGGGAAAGAAGGGAAGAGGGTTATGGAAAGAATAGAGGGAATGAAAGTGTGAGTAGAGATGGTTTTTTAAAGGGAAGAGTTGGGAGAGTGTGAGAGTAATGGAAGAAGTGTGGAAGGATATTAACAGCATAATATATGAGGACAGGGTGGGGCAGGGAAGAGGCGGGGCAGAGAGAGGAGTCAACACTCAACATGTCATCATTACCTCTGCCAATGAAGGTTATGTTTTCACCCCTGTTTGTCTGTCTGCTTGTTTGTGAACAAGATATCTCTAAAAGTTGTGGACAGATTCGGACGAAACCTGGTGGACAGGTTGTGTATGTGACAAGGACGAATCGATTCGATTTTGGTGGTGATCCGAATACAGAGCCGGATTCGATAATTTTTAAATTTAAGTGATTCTTCACCATTGAGTGATAGGGCCAAAAAGCATATATAGCACAATGTCTCAGAAATTTGTGGACGGATTATGCCAAAACGAAGTATTCACCACCGAGTTAAGCTTTTCAAATTCTTCGATGATGCGGAAGGTATCATGTTATTGTTCAGCAAATACTGCATTACCTGTCGATACAGGGTGCAGTCGAGCATCTTCATCTGTGAACACAGGCTCATAGGCCAGGGTATGCTTCTCAACAGCCAGTTGTAAAATGAATTTGTGCATAACATGTCCGAAGGCCTTTATTCGAGCAACGTTGTGGTCTATGTTTACAACCACACAACACACCAACCTAACACCGTGACTGACACTCGCTCTACCACACGCTTTTTCGGTATCTGTTTGCTTTTTCACACATGAGCGTTAACAAGGTACAGAAGGAAACACTTTTGTTTTGACCAATCCTCCTCCAGGAGCACCAAACATTCACCCTTTATAGTCTATAACAGTTTCTCAGCCGGATTTGCCAGACGACCCACCCGTCCCTGGTATGTGTCGACACGACCCCCTGTTATCTCCTACTAGGGTTGAGAAAAAAAGACAGGAATGGAGATTTTGAAAAAAAACCCACTTTACTGGGGAAATACTGCATTTATTCAAGTCGGTTTTTTAACCCAGGTAGGGAAAACTGGGCTGGGCCAAACAACAACAACAACAACACAGGGCTGGGCCAATTAGTGCCAATCCTGACTACAGGAGTAACTTGAACGGTATTCGGTAGGGAGCATACCTCCACCAGGCTGAACAGTTTACGTTTTGTACACCACTGATAGGTCATATCTGCATGAAGACCTGAACCAAAAGCTAATTGGCATGGACCGGATACAAAACATAAAGTGTCCAGCCTGGTGGAGGTATGGGCTCGACCGAGTGTCGTTCTAGTTGCACAATGCATGACATGGCACACAATCATCGCCCAAAACACACACAACACAAACCTTATGCAGACATACTAAGCAAAATCAAAATGGTTGGATAAAGGGAAGTCTTTCATTTTGAAATGGTTAGTGTTTCACATTGAAAAAACAATTTCTTGTCAAAATAAAAAGATGATGTTCCCATGGATTGTTGGCAGGAATTATTCCTGAATAATCACATCCCAAGAGCGGTGAGCATTTGATGCATGTGCATACAAACAGCATGTTTTGATGCTCAGTAGGTACTCGAATAACAGAGGGTAAACACATACCTGGCTTTGAATGCGGTGTTATTATTGGATCCAATTGGTGGGAATTTTTAAAGTGACAATGACAGAAGCGACCGATAAATTGAAGGTCACCGTGTGTGAAGGCTACACACCGTGGTTTTTAATTATGATAAAAATGTGGGCCGAAGAGACCTGTGGAGGTCAAGGTTAGGCGGTGGTTAACAAGGACATTGTGTGAATGAATAAACCTCAATTGAAGTGCTAGTTTATGGAAAAAATGATCAATGGACCAAGACCGTACATTTAAATGGTAAAAAAAGAGAGTATAAAATGCTGTAAATTACAGTCTCCCATTTGTGGGATTACATGATGCATCGTTATTGATGCAAAGACTATCATGATTCTTTTGGACCAAAATAAATGCATCACGTGGGTCAGAGTGGCCCGTATATTGAAAAGTGAAAGTGAGGTTTACAATATCAACAGTAGATGCTTTGATAGTAACAACTATCACTGTCTTGAACACTGATCTTCACTGATTGTATCAGTATTGTAACTGATAGAACAGTAGGTGTCTTGAGTTGCATGCACTAAGCAAACACTCCGAGGAATGCTTTGTGCTATTTACACAAACTACTTTGTGCTACTTTATACTTTGTTTGTTTGTACAAAAAATGTTTTTACTTTGTTTTTAAATGTTACAATGTTTACTTTACAATTACAATTTATACATTTACAATTACATTTACAATAACAATTAACAATTACAATAACAATAACAATAACTACAATAATTGATACAATAATTAATACAATAATTAATACAATAATTAATAAAAATACAATAACAATTAATCACAATAACATTTACAATGTTACATTGTAACATTTATAATGTTATACTTTGTTTATAAATGTTGTTTATAAATGTTATATTATAAAAATGTTTTTACTTTTATTGTACAAACTACAAAAATGTTTATACTTTGTTTATAAATGTTACAATGTTTACTTTACAATTACAATTTATACATTTACAATTACATTTACAATAACAATTAACAATTACAATAACAATAACTACAATAATTGATACAATAATTAATACAATAATGAATAAAAATACAATAACAATTAATTACAATAACATTTACAATGTTACATTGTAACATTTACAATGTTATACTTTGTTTATAAATGTTGTTTATAAATGTTATATTATAAAAATGTTTTTTATTGTACAAAATGTTTATACTTTGTTTGTTTTGTACAAATTTGTTTGTTTGTTTGTACAAAAAATGTTTTTGTTTGTTTGTACAAACTACTTTATACTTTGTTTGTTTGTACAAAAAATGTTTTTACTTTTATTGTACAAACTACAAAAATGTTTATACTTTGTTTATAAATGTTACAATGTTTACTTTACAATTACAATTTATACATTTACATTTACAATTACATTTACAATAACAATTAACAATTACAATAACAATAACAATTAAACAATAATAGATATAATAATTAATACAATAATTAATTAAAATACAATAACAATTAATTACAATAACATTTACAATGTTACATTGTAACATTTACAATGTTATACTTCGTTTATAAATGTTGTTTATAAATGTTGTATTATAAAAATGTTTTTTATTGTACAAAATGCTTATACTTTGTTTGTTTTGTACAAATTTGTTTGTTTGTTTGTACAAAAAATGTTTTTGTTTGTTTCCACAAACTACTTTATACTTTGTGGTATGTGGGGTTGAAATGATAGCTCAGAGGGAGCATATTCGCCCTTAACTTTGGTTGTGGAGCACGCAGAAATCCAAGGCAGAAATCTACTCTGGATTTGATTCCTAACTACACCATAAGTACTCATCGCTGCGCTTCATACGCAGAGCACTGCATCATTGAGAACACCGTCCCTAAGATAAATGTCAAGCCGGGGCCCGTCTGCCAGCCTATGCTGTTGCTGGTGGCCATTAACAATCCCATGGTATATTTTGAAAGGAGCAAGCCATTGTGTGCCAGCACCCTGACCAAATACAAAATTACAACTGTAACTACCACCTCTGGGTGGATGATGGGAAAAAACCCAGGTATTCCTTAACACGGGAATGCTTTTCCATGGAAAGGATATCGACTCTAACAACCTTGTTGTGGCATTTATTCACCGGTGCGCAGCTGTCAACCAAATTGGATTAATCCCTTCATTATCAGCAGGTGATAATTGCAGAAACTGCAATGCCTTCACATCATGGTAAAGAAGGAAGAACCAAATTGATAGGTCACAGACAAGAAGCAAGCATCCGCAAGGCCAGCGCAGCCTTAACCTGGATTACTTGCATAGACTTTATAGGCCTAATGGATTCCTCCGATCTGATGTCTCTGACTGGATATATTAGACTTAATAAATATCACAGCATCACTAGGTACCGAGATCTAATGTGCATGCGCAGTTTGCGATCCATTTCCCAATGTTATGGAGCACACCTTCCGGCAAGATCCTTGGCCAAAACTGTATCAAGTACACCACGCAGTTGTCACTTATGGTGTAAAGCCGATATTTCATGAGGAATCAAGAAAAGTATATGTCAGAGAACTTTGCGCAGTTGGTGTTACACCGTATTAAGGATGTCATCTAACTTGCAATTACATTAGGGTTTCTAATACCATTTTAGGGTGGTGAGGTAGATTGATGCCTGATCCCCCAATTTGGCTGCATACGAACCACCACCAGCTCCAGATCCGTTAAAAGACAATACCTGGTTTATGTCCTAAAACAGTTTGTCTATCAGACACACTTCTCTCAAATACAAATGACTGAAAGTGTGGCCTGCTTGGGGTTAGGTCACAAAAGCAGCACCTTCTTGCTTTGTTTAGTAACCAAAGCCAATGTTCTTGAAGAGCAGTTTTACTTTGTTCGAATGAAGCCTTTTCCTATATTGATCACAACTTAATGCTTCAAGAGAACATTGATCAAAGCTCGGAACTTAACGGACCCGTTTTCTTGAGTGAAATAGACCATTAAACAATGCGTGCAAAGGCACTGGGTGGCGCTGGAGTCACGCGAGGTGTGACCCAGTCATCGGACCATTGCGAGTCATATTATGCTCGACATGCACAGTAGGATTGATCTGTTGTATCGGATATATCGTCTGTATTTCATACAACAACATCTTGCCATGCATGCGGCTTTCCTCGAGTGTGCTGGGTACGTCGTGGCTCATTTACGAGGTATTCTCCGCACCACCTGAGCGAGCCAGGTAGGTCGTGTGCTCGAATAGTAGTAAAGTAGGCTTGACCAAAGCTGAAGCATTGTTATATGGTGGTCATGTTTTTACCATCATGTGCTACAATAAAACTTCTTAAAGTTCAAATGCATATCACACAACAGCAGCTTTTTTTATTTTATTTTTTTGTAGACAAGATCGAGGCTCGTGAAAGAGCTAACATTAATCACATGAAACATATAATAAGGGGAGCGGTAGACATGATGGGGAGAGAAGGGGAAGCACACAAACACAACATTTGAGAGCAGGGACATCGGGAGATCTGTGGGAGGGAGAGGGCTTGGGGGGAGGAGGCGTGGGAAGGGGGGGGGGGGTGGCAGAAGTATAAAACACAAGGAAACCAAGGACTTCCAGGAAAGAAGTTGGTATTTCAAAAAAGTGGATCTGGGGTGAAATTAGCGGGGGTAGAAAAGATCAAGGTTTTGGATGGGGGAAGATAACAGATGGTGGTGAACAGATGTTTTAAAGACCCGGAGGGAGGAGTGGGATTGAAGAGAGAAATTGAAGCTCATAATTAAGGCGATATTATGATCAGTATGAAATAGTGAAATAAAGGATTGTGTTGGGGCTGAAACAATGAGATTTTCCTGCAAGTGTTAATTTTTTGTGATAAAAGTTACGGTTGAAGCCAGGACTTAATATTCCTACAGGTCGCACAGGATCTGCCTGCAACCCTCTTCTGGTGAAATTGCCAAAATCAAGACTCTCTGCTCACCTTCACTCCTTCATTCCTCTTTTCTCCCGCCTCTGGAACAAACTCCCTCACTCTCTTCAATCCCACTCCTCCCTCCAGGTCTTTTAAACAGCTGACCACCACCATCTCTTATCTTCCCCCATCCAAAACCTTGATCTTTTCTACCCCCGCTAATTTCACCCCAAATCCACTTTTTTGAAATACCAACTTCTTTCCTGGAAGTCCTTGCAGTGTCCTTGTGTTTATACTTCTCCCACGCCCCCCCCCCCCCTCCCACGCCTCCTCCCCGCAAGCCCTCTCCCTCCCACAGATCTCCCGATGTCCCTGCTCTCAAATGTTGTGTTTGTGTGCTTCCCCTTCTCTCCCCATCTTGTCTACCGCTCCCCTTTTTATATACTTTGTTTGTCTGTTTGATTTGTTTGTGTGATAAATGTATTTTTGTATTTTTTTGTATACAGAGTCGAGGCTCGTGAAAGAGCTCACATTTATCAAACAAACAAATCAAACAAACAAGCAAACAAAGTATATAAAAAGGGGAGCGGTCGACAAGATGGGGAGAGAAGGGGAGGAAGCACACAAACACAACATTTGAGGGCAGGGACATCGGGAGATGTGTGGGAGGCAGAGGGCCTGGGGGGAGGCAGGATAGGTATAAAACGCAAGGACACCAAGGACTTCCAGGAAAGAAGACAAAAGTCACCTCAAAAAAGTGGATTTGGGGTGAAATTAGCGGGGGTAGAAAAGATCAATGTTTTGGATTGGGGAAGATAAGAGATGGTGGTGAACAGCCGTTTTAAAGACCTGGAGGGTGGAGTGGGATTGAAGAGAGTGAGGGAGTTTGTTCCAGAGGCGGGAGAAAAGAGGAATGAAGGAGTGAAGGTGAGCAAATGCTAACTCTGTTAGCTCTTTCATGAGCCTCGATTCTGTATACAAAAAAAAAAGAAAAAAGGACTTGATCCTGAGCACGTTAAAGGAAAAGCGGTAAAATATCGAATTAAAAGTTGCATTCATTGCGCTTAACCATAGTCATAGTCTGTCCAGACTCGTTGAAACGTATCGGTTAATTGAAACCGAACATGTGTCAGATGAGGCGATTACTCAATATTGTCAGTGTTGAACTGCTCGACCGCACCTATGCCAAATTACATTGTTTGGAAGCTCAGCATTTGATAAACCTCCGGGTGGGTTTTGGTGAGCCACATGACCAGCACGTGAGTGGAGGAGATTTTCCACCGGTTCCAATGAGCAGAGGGAATGCCTCGGATTGGCTCGAACTTTGGCTGAGAAATGCTTGGGAATTGCAACGGGCTGTTTCTATTACTTCAGGTTGTTGCACTACACGTTTACTTTGTGGATTCGAACTTATAGGCCTTGAACTTGCAAAACCTGACCTGACACGTTGACCTTCAAATAATCTTTAAGTATTCAAGAATAATGCATCTGACGATTAATCTTGCCACTTTCGCAGGTGAAAGGATTATATCGTGAAAAATTATTTTGTTTTTAGAAACGTGCATGTGACTTGTGTGTGGACGTATATACAGACATGGCATTTAATATGGAATATTTTTTTTGTGGGGGTGAACTTACTTTTCAAGATGTCTTAGAACCAAAGTTCATTGGAATTATGTTGAAATTATTCTAGATTTTGTTAATGTGACCTTTAAAAGAAACAAAAACCACATTTGACATTTCGAAACAAATAAATTGATCCTTGAAAGTGATGTAAACTGATATCGAACTCAATTCATGGACAGTACTGTGTTAAACTTCTGTACGTTTTCCAGAAGTATCTCTTTATTTTGCACATTAGCCAAAATTTTTTTTAACAAAAACAACAGTTAAATTACGACTGGGATTACGGACAGTAAAATTACAGTTCAGTACTTCGTGTAACCCCCACGAGCATTCAGGAGAGCACGTACACGTCGAGGTATGCTGTTCACGAGATTTGCCAAGGTTTGGACAGGAATCGCTTGCCATGCAGTGACAATAGCCTGCTGCAATTCACGCACAGAGGTCGGCTGCTGGTCCAAGTGGTCGATTTGATGCGTTAATTCTGCCCACAAGTTCTCTATCGGATTCATATCCGGGGACATGGCAGGCCACTCTATATGCTCTACACCACGGTCAGCAAGAAAGTGTTGGATCATGTGAGCACGATGAGCCCGTGCATTGTCATCTTGGAAGACAAAGTTTCCTGGAAAGGCTGCATGAGCAAATGGAAGCAATGTTTCTTCCAGAATGGCCCTGTACTTGAAATGGTTCAGGTTTCCATTCAGAACAACCACGTCAGTTTTGCCCCCCTGCATGAAAAGCAGCCCAAACGGTCACCCCACCACCTCCAGCCTGGACTCTTGGCACGACACAATCTTTGTTGTAGGCTTCCTGCACTTGTCTGCACACTCGGACACGGCCATCTTGATGATAGACGAGAAATATAGACTCGTCACTGAAGATCACGTGATTCCAGTGTCCTGGCTGCCATTGACGGTGCTCTCCGGCCCACTGCAATCGGCGCTGGCGGTGTTGTCTGGTCAGGCGTTGCTTTCTCAGGGGACGCCTGGCACGATAGCCTGCTTGAACCAGTCGTTGGTTGACTAGCCTTGTGGATACAGGCACATTTGTCAGTTGCTGCCACTCAGCCCGAAGCCGATTAGCTGACTTGGTACGGCCATTGCGGACTAACCGGTGCAGCTGGCGATCATCCCTCCTTGTGGTTCTGCAGGGACGTCCTGGCCTCGGTATTGGAGTAGGGACACCCCTCTGAGCATTTCGTTTCAGGATCTTTGACACCTGACCTTGAGTGATGCCATACTGCCGAGCAATAGCACGCTGTTTCATGCCCTAATTTCGTAAAGCTACCACTCCATGACAAACAGCATTGTCGAGTTGACGGACCATCTCCAGAGGAAGTGGCAATAACCTTTGGAGACGTGCAGCAGTTGTTTTCCACTAATACAGAACGTAACAACCCTTGTATACCCGACTGTGAAGCCAATCATCAAATGCACCTGTCCGTACATTTTGCCACGCCACCTATGATATAATCCTGTTGTTGACTTCTTGCTGCGACAGACAATCAGTGACATGGTTCTTTTAACAAATAAATCACCAAAGTGTAAAAGAAACTCACCAGATTGATATACTGAGTTAAGAAAGTAAACCCAAGTCAAGAAAAAAAAAATTCCATATTAAATGCCAATAAATTTCTTTTTTTTCTTGACTTGGGTTTACTTTCTGAATTCAGTATATCAATCTGGTGAGTTTCTTTTACCCTTCAGTGATGTGACAAGGTTGCGGCCTGACATTGTCATTTGGTCAAGTGCAACAAGACAGGTCATCTTAGGGGAGTTGTTGGTACCTTGGGAAGAGAACATGGAGGAGGTGCACGAGAGGAAGAGAGGAAAGTACAGTGAGCTGGAGGCAGAGTGCCGGGAGAAGGGTTGGCGCGTTTCGTGTCAGCCATTTGAGGTGGGGTGTAGAGGGTATATTGGCAATTCCTTTTCTGCATTTCTTGCTAGGCTGGGAGTGTGTGGGACAGAAAGAAGGAGGATGTGTGACAAGGTGGCCCAGGTTGCCTTGAAAGGCTCATTTTGGATATGGAGGAAGTTTATGGAGACACGTCGAACGGTGTAGGTTGGTTGTGTTTTTTTATTTTTTATTTTTTTCTTACCATTATTACTTCTTATAGTGTGTATATGAGTGAGTGGGTGAGGGTGTGTGTTTTTGCATGAATTAATTTTTGCATGAGTGTGTGTTTTTGTGTGTTGAGTGGTGTATGATGTAAGTGTAGGTGGTTGTTTGGTTGGTGTTCTGTATGTACGTGTGTGTATGGGTGTGTATGTGTGTGTGTGAATGATCTGGTGTGTTTTGTTGGTGAGTGGTGAAGGATATAAAGGTGGGTGTTTGAGTGTTCCACCATGTTTGTTTGGTGCTGTGGATTCTGGATGTGGAGGTGGTGTTGTTGTTGTTGTTGTTGTTGTTGTTCGCACTGGCTGGGGGTGGGGGTATGTACGCATCCAGATGCAGTTGCTGCATGTGGATGTGTACGTGCCCCTGCTAGCCCACCTTAGCTGACCGTATCGAGGTTGAAGGGCCGAAACGGGATAATGCTGAGGACCTCGACTGAGGACCCGGTCAGTGCGGCACACTTGTGACCAGGTGTGTTTTGAACTTGTATATATATATATATATATATATATATATATATATATATATATATATATATATATATACATACATACATACATACAGACTTGGCATTTAATGTGGAATTTTTTTTTCTTCTTGACTTGGGTTTACTTTCTGAATTCAGTAGATCAATCTGGTGAGTTTCTTTTACCCTTCGGTGATTTATTTGTTGAAAGAACCATGTCACTGATTGTCTTTCGTAGCAAGAAGTCAATAATAATAATAATAATAATAATACATTTATTTTATATAGCGCTTTTCAAGAAGCCCAAAGACGCTTTGACAGAGTACAAAAAACAAGTGCAAAAAGACAAAAATCAATAGGTAAATAAAAAAAGCAAAAGGAAGGAGAAGGAGAAGAGATAGTCAGTGGTTAAATGCTGTGGGTTAAATGTTGAATGCAGTGTTGAACAGGTGGGTCTTGAGTGATGTTTTGAATGTGGTGAGTGAGGAGGAGTCTCTGATGGTGTGAGGTAGTGAGTTCCAGAGGGTGGGAGCAGCGATGGAGAAGGCCCTGTCCCCCCAGGATCTGAATTTGGTCCGCATGGGGGGGGGGGGGGGGGGTCAGGAGGTTGGTACCAGCAGAGCGGAGGTTGCGGGTGGGAGTGTGTCTGGAGAGGAGGTCAGTCAGGTAGGATGGGGCCAGGTTATGGAGGGCTTTGTAGGTCAAGAGGAGGATTTTGTACTGGATTCTCTGGGGGATGGGGAGCCAGTGAAGCTTGTAAAGGACGGGGGTGATGTGGTCACGGGTCCGGGAATGGGTGAGTAGACGGGCAGCGGAGTTCTGAATGTATTGGAGTTTATTGGTGATTATTGAGGGTGAACCAAAGAGGAGGCTGTTGCAGTAGTCCAGACGGGAGGTGATGAAGGCGTGGATGAGGGGTTTCTGCAGCCGTGGAGGAGAGGGATGGACGGAGATATGGGCGATGTTTTTCAGGTGAAAGAAGGCTGTCTTTGTGATCTGTTTAGTGTATTTGTCGAAGGAGAGGGTTTGGTCAAAGATGATGCCAAGATTCCGGATGTGAGGGGAGGTGGATACTGGGAAACCGTCGATGTTGAGGGCAAAGTTATGGGTGGATTTGGTGAGCGTTTTTGGGCCAATGATGATTATTTCAGATTTATCATAGTTAAGTTTGAGGAAGTTGATTTGAAGCCAGGATTTTATTTCAGTGATGCAGTTTGTCAGGATAGAGTGGGTGGTGGTGGAGATGGACTTGGTGGAGATGAAAAGCTGGATGTCATCGGCGAAGCAGTGGAATTGGAGACCATGACGGCGGATTAAATGACCAAGGGGGGACAGGTACAGGATGAAGAGGCGGGGGCCAAGAACTGAACCTTGGGGGACACCTTGGGGGAGGGGAGCAGTGGGGGATTTGCAGTTATTGATGGAGATGAACTGGCGTCTGTCAGAGAGGTAAGATTTGATCCAAGAGAGGGCAGTGCCGGTAATGCTAAAGGTGGTTTCAAGTCGGGTGAGGAGGATGGTGTGATTGATGGTGTCAAAGGCGGCGCTGAGGTCGAGGAGGATGAGAATGTTGAGGTTGCCAGCGTCAGAGGAGAGGAGAAGGTCGTTGGTGATTTTGAGGAGAGCAGTTTCAGTACTGTGGTTGGAGCGGAATCCGGATTGGAATGTTTCATACAGGTTATTGGCAGAGAGGTGATGTTTGAGTTGAGTGGCTACAGCGCGTTCCAAAACTTTTGACAGAAAGGGTAGGTTGGAGATGGGTCTGAAGTTGTTTAGGGTGTCAGGGTTGAGTCCAGGTTTTTTCAGAATGGGGGTAAAAGCAGCAATTTTGAGGGATGGTGGGACGATGCCTGTAGACAGGGAGGAGTTTATTGCTGCAGTGATAAGTGGAGAGAGAGCAGGAAGGGAGGCCTTGACAAAGCTGAAGGGAATGGGGTCAAGAGTGCAGGTGGCAGTTTTCATTCCTATGAGGAGTTCAGAGAGGTCAGTAGGGGAGACTGGGGAGAACTGAGACAGGGATTGGCAGGATAAGGGGGTACAGGTGGTTTGAGGGGGAGCAGGTGCGGTGGTGGTTAAGCTGCTGTAGATGTTGTCAATTTTGCTTTGGAAGAATGAAAGGAAGGAGATGCAGTTGTCTACTGTGAATGACTGGGTGGTGGTGTCCAGGGGGCTGAGGAGTTTGTTTATTGTAGAGAAGAGTGCTTTTGGGTTTCCAGAGCCAGAGTGGATAATTTGAGAGTAGTAGGCGGAGCGGGCGCGGGAGAGGGCATCTTTGTAGTGTTGTAGGTGGTCCTTGTAGGCTTGGGAGTGAATTGTGAGACCTGTTTTTTTGCGGAGTCTTTCAAGTTGGCGAGCACGAGTTTTCATCAGGCGGAGTTCAGGGGTAAACCAGGGAGCAGAATGGGTGAAAGAAACTGTTTTGGTTTTTATAGGCGCAAGCTGGTCAAGGCAGGAGGAGAGAGTGTGGTTGTAGTAGTCAGTGAGGTCAGAAGGGGTGTGGAGGTCAACGAAGGGGGAAGTGGACATTTTTTCAGAGAGAGTGGATGAGAATTAGGTCGGTGAAAGAGCGTTTAGCTTACGGAAGTTGATAGTGCGATAATGCCTTGGTGCTGGGGTGGGGATGTTGATGGTCATAGTGATGGCTAAGTGGTCAGAGAGGATGAGGTCGGAGCCAGAGAGATGGTGCAAAATTAATCCAGTAGAGCAGACAAGGTCCAGAATGTGCCCACGGTTATGGGTCGGAAAGTTGACATGTTGAGTGAGGTTAAAGCAGGTGAGTAAATCAGTGAAGTCAGTGGTTATTGTGGAGTCAGTGGAGTCCATGTGGATATTGAAATCACTGAGGAGGAGGATTGAGAGGGAGAGGGAACAGAGCTGGGTCAGAAAGTAGGAGAAGTCAGACAGGAATGATGGGTGTGGTTTGGGAGGGCGGTAGACGACAGCCATGACTGACTGTGTGTGACCAGAGAGTTTAAAAGCCAGGTGTTCAAATGATGAAGCAGATGAGATGGAGATGAGGCTGGTCTTGATGTCCTGTCGGTGAATTACGGCAATTCCACCACCTCGGCCCTCCGAGCGTGGTTTATTGATGTAAGAATATCCATTGGGTGTAGTGAGGTTGAGTGAGAAGTAGTCCAGTGGTTGTTGCCAGGTTTCAGTGAGACAGAGAAAGTCCAGTTTATTTTCCAGAATGTAGTCATTCAGGATGAGGCTTTTGTTGTTGAGGGACCGGGTATTGAACAGGGTGAGCTTGATGTTGCTTTGTACGGTGGGGATGAACTCAGGTGATTTAGCCAGGGTTTGCAGACAGGAGGTGCGATCGTGTGCGTTGCTGTGACCAGGTGCGCTGGGACGATGAGTGGGAGTGCGCTGAGCCAACCAGAGTACGGGAATGAAGTGACCTGTTTGTAAGTAAACAAACTTACGACCGGAGCCTCTATGAATGTATCTGGGTCGTCGCAGGAGTCCGTGGTATTTGATTGCAGAGATGCATGATGGGGTGGAGTGAGTATTGAGCAGAAGAAGCCTTGCGGCGGAGTACCTTAGAGCCATGCCAGGCAGGAGCGAAGGGACGAGTAAGAGGCCAAGGTCGAGGAGGACGAGTAGGCCTTGCCGCAGCGGCAAACGACCGCATCCGCTAATCAAGACAGCAAAGGCCGCAGCGGCAAACGACCGCAGCCGCTCTTCAAGACAGCAAAGGCTGCAGCGGCAAACGACCGCAGCCGCAAGCCAAGACAACAAAGGCCGCAGCGGCAAACAGCCACAGCCGCAAACAATGGCCACAAACAACGGGAGCGGGCCTGAGGAAACAGTGGAAGAGCCGGGCAGGCGAAGCCAGGAGCAGAGCCGGGACCGAGCAGAGGGCAGACCCAACGGCGAAAAAGCCGCCACGATCACCAGAAAAGCAGACTATGTACAATGACCCAGTCGGAGAAGCGGCGAACAAGTAACGCCAGTGTCCTCTCCAGACCGGACCGACAGGATTATATCATAGGTGGCGTGACAAAATGTAAGGACAGGTACATTTGATGATTGGCTTCACAGTCGGGAATACAAGGGTTGTTGCGTTCTGTATTAGTGGAAAACAACTGCTGCACATCCACAAAAGTTATTGCCGCTTCCTCTGGAGATGGTCCGTCAACTTGACAATGCTGTTTGTCATGGAGTGGTGGCTTTACGAAATTCTGGCATGAAACAGCGTGCTATTGCTCGGCAGTATGGCATCACTCAAGGTCAGGTGTCAAAGATCCTGAAACGAAATGCTCAGAGGGGTGTCCCAACTCCAATACCGAGGCCAGGACGTCCACGCAGAACCACAAGGAGAGATGATCGCCAGCTGCACCGGTTAGTCTGCAATGGCCGTACCAAGTCAGCTAATCGGCTGAGGGCTGAGTGGCAGCAGCTGACAAATGTGCCTGTATCCAGAAGGCTAGTCAACCAACGACTGGTTCAAGCAGGCTATCGTGCCAGGCGTCCCCTGAGAAAGCCACGCTTGACCAGACAACACAGCCAGCGCCGATTGCAGTGGGCCAGAGAGCTCCGTCAATGGCAGCCAGGACACTGGAATCACGTGACCTCCAGTGACGAGTCTAGATTTCTGGTCTATCGTCAAGATGGCCACGTCCGAGTGCGCAGACAAGTGCATGAGGTCCACAACGAAGATTGTATAGTGCCAAGATTCCAAGCTGAAGGTGGTGGGGTGACCGTTTGGGCTGCTTTTCATGCAGGTGGCAAAACTGACCTGGTTGTTCTGAATGGA
This sequence comes from Myxine glutinosa, assembly GCF_964187855.1. Lineage (NCBI taxonomy): Eukaryota > Metazoa > Chordata > Myxini > Myxiniformes > Myxinidae > Myxine > Myxine glutinosa. The sequence continues at coordinate 33,845,617 of NC_136274.1, read as the reverse complement.
AACCTGAACCAGTTCAAGTACAGGGCCATTCTGGAAGAAACATTGCTTCCATTTGCTCATGCAGCCTTTCCAGGAAACTTTGTCTTCCAAGATGACAATGCACGGGCTCATCATGCTCGCATGATCCAACACTTTCTTGCTGACCATGGTGTAGAGCATATGGAGTGGCCTGCCATGTCCCCGGATATGAATCCGATAGAGAATTTGTGGGCAGAATTAACACGTCAAATCGACAACTTGGACCAGCAGCCGACCTCTGTGCGTGAATTGCAGCAGACTATTGTCACTGCATGGCAAGCGATTCCTGTCCAAACCTTGGCAAATCTCGTGAACAGCATGCCTCGACGTGTACGTGCTCTCCTGAATGCTTGTGGGGGTTACACGAAGTACTGAACTGTAATTTTACTGTCTGTAATCCCAGTCATAATTTAGCTTTTGTTTTTGTTGAAATTTTTTTTGGCTAATGTGCAAAATAAAGAGATATTCTGGAAAACGTACAGAAGTTTAACACAGTACTGTCCATGAATTGAGTTCGATATCAGTTTACATCTCTTTCAAGGATCAATTTATTTGCTTCGAAATGTCAAATCTGGTTTTTGTTTCTTTTGAAGGTCACATCAACAAAATCTAGAATAATTTCAACATAATTCCAATGAACTTTTGGTTCCAAGTCATCTTGAAAAGTAAGTTCACCCCCACAAAAAAATATTCCATATTAAATGCCAAGTCTGTATATATATATATATATATATATATATATATATATATATATATATATATATATATATATCTATCTATAATTCCAGTAATCTCTGTATGTGTGTTTGTCTGTGACCGCTGTTTCTCGACAACCACGGGTCCGATATACTTTAAACTTGCCAGGTATATTGCTGGGGACCTGAGGATGTGCCTTTTCAAGGTTTGAAATTAATCGGACAAGTAGTTACTGAGCTATGTCCAAAAAACGATTCAACCAATCAGAGAGCAGCGAGTTATCGCGTGTGCCGAACGTGGCGAACACACTCTGCCTCGGACGGCACATTTGAGAGCGTATTCATTTATTTCACGTTGGCAAACTATGTTGCCGCTATGTTGGCGTTAAACTATGTTTTAAAACTAATTAAAACCATTTCATGTAAATAGAGGGGGGGGGATTGTCACTGTACTCGCAAGCCGTTCGCCGTTCGCTTTGGCGTTGCGAATGGACCAAAACATTTCATGTACCAAACCATTTCATGTAAAGCGTTCGCCGTTCGCTTTGGCGTTGCGAATGAACCAAAGCATTTCATGAACCAAACCATTTCATGTAAATAGAGGGGGGGGGGGATTGTCACCGTACTCGCACCCACGTACCCACGTACCCACGTACGGGCATTGCACCCACGTACGGGCATGCCCTAGTATATATAACTGTGAGAAATAGTAGAAACTCCACAGTACGAGCAGGGCGTATCATTTGCATTAAATAAATAATCGGGAGGTTAAATCAGATGCGGACGTAGCTTCAGGACGTCGATCTTTAATTTGACAAGCTTTCGACCAACAAAGATCTTCTTCTTAGTCGTCCCCAAGTTCAACGGAAGTGAAGCCGTATATATATATTTATATATATATATATATATATATATATATATATATATATATATATATATATATATATATA
>NC_136274.1:33643589-33841254 GCF_964187855.1 Myxine glutinosa | reverse complement strand
TGATGGTCAGCGCCTTTGACTCCATTAGCCACGAGGTGAGCTCGGAGAAGAAAGGCGTGTCTCCACCTCGTCATAGAGGGGAGGAGTGAGCCAGCCCTTGCCGACCAACCAAGGATGAGGGGTTTGGCTTCGAGAGGGCGTGGAGAGAACCGTCGAGGAGGTTCGTGAAGGTTTGAGGGTGTGGCAGATATAACCCGTCACGGGACGCCCCCCAAGAGAGAGAGGAGAGGAGGTAAGACACGGAGCAGATGAGGTACGAGAGCTGAGCTTTGGATCCATGCATCTTTGACTCCACCACGCAGCGGTTGACTCCACCACGCAGCGTTTGACTCCACCACGCAGCTTTGCCACCGCCGCAGTTCGAACCGTAGCAGCTTGCACGACCGCAGCTTGGGCTTTGACGGCGGTGCCGGCATGGCCGCGAAGGAACGGCGGCTGCCCACTCCCGACCCGACCGTGCTTCGGTTCGAGCTGGACCTCCCTCTCCCTCCAGCCAAGCCATCTGCAATTTCCCCATCGTGTGAGTCTGCTCGTTTGTCCGTCTTTCATGTTGTCTTGGGGTTTCTAGGTAAGACTGTATAGTTAAGCTAATAATTTGCACTGTGTCACCTGCTCCTTCCATTGCCTTGTAAATCATATTCCATTTCTTTTCTGCTTTAGTTGTGTGTAAATAATAATAAATATCTGTTATTCCCTAATTTGTCTTCTACTTCTTCATGCTCTTTCGGTCACTTTAGAGGTTTCCATCATTGCACACCTGTGGCACGATTTGGCCAACGTTACGAATATAAATCGGGTCTAGTCTTGGTAAACGGCTCACGCCGCAGTTCGCTTCGCTCGGCGGTATCCATCCATTACGCTGCGGCCGTGAGCGGGGGAGTATTTCCTCGCGTACCGGGAAGCGCTGGTATTTAGGTCATAGGACGGTTGGGCCTAATACCCTACCCAGCGCCGACCGGGCGTGGCATCATACCCCCGGGACCACGTTGGTCAGTCATAAACGAGGGGATTAATCCCCCCTCGGTAAGGGGAGAGAGGCCGACGTTGGGGTCCGTAACAATATATATATATATATATATATATATATATATATATATATATATATATATATATATATATATATATGTATATATATATATATATATATATATATATATATATATATATATATATATATACGTATATATATATATATATATATATATATATATATACTCATATATATACACACATACATATATATACACATACATATATATACACATACATATATATATATATATATATATATATATATATATATATATATATATATATATATTATATATACATATACATATATATATATATATATATATATATATATATATATATATATATATATATATATATATATATATATATATATATACACATACATACATACATACATACATATATATATATATATATATATATATATATATATATATACATACATATACATATATATACACATACATATTATGTATATATATATATATATATATATATATATATATATATATATATATATATATATATATATATCTATATATATATATATATATATATATATATATATATATATATATATATATATATATATATATATATATATATATATATATATATATATATATATATATATACAGACTTGGCATTTAATATGGAGTATTTTTTTTTTCTTGACTTGGGTTTACTTTCTTTATTCAGTATATCAATCTGGTGAATTTCTTTCACACTTTGGTGATTTATTTGTTAAAAGAACCATGTCACTGATTGTCTGTCGCAGCAAGAAGTCAACAACAAGATTATATCACAGGTGGCATGGCAAAATGTACGGGCAGGTGCATTTGATGATTGGCTTCACAGTCAGGTATACAAGGGTTGTTGCGTTCTGCATTAGTGTTAAACAACTGCTGCACGTCTCCAAAAGTTATTGCCACTTCCGCTGGAGATGGTCCGTCAGCTCGACAATGCTGTTTGTCATGGAGTGGTGGCTTTACGAAATTACGGCATGAAACAGCATGCTATTGCTCGGCAGTATGGCATCACTCAAGGTCAGGTGTAAAAGATCCTGAAACGAAATGCTCAGAGGGGTGTCCCTACTCCAATACCTAGGCCAGGACGTCCCCGCAGAACCACAAGGAGGGATGATCGCCAGCTGCACCGGTTAGTCCGCAATGGCCGTACCAAGTCAGCTAATTGGCTTAGGGCTCAGTGGCAGCAACTGACAAATGTGCCTGTATCCAGAAGGCTAGTCAACCAACGACTGGTTCAAGCAGGCTATTGTGCCAGGCGTCCCCTGAGAAAGCCACGCCTGACCAGACAACACCGCCAGCGCCGATTGCAGTGGGCCAGAGTGCACCGTCAATGGCAGCGAGGACACTGGAATCACGTGATCTTCAGTGACGAGTCTAGATTTCTGGTCTCTCGTCAAGATGGCCACGTCTGAGTACGCAGACAAGTGCATGAAGCCTACAACAAAGATTGTATAGTGCCAAGAGTCCAAGCTGGAAGTGGTGGGGTGACCGTTTGGGCTGCTTTTCATGCAGGGGGCAAAACTGACCTGGTTTTTCTGAATGGAAACCTGAACCAGTTCAAGCACAGGGCCATTCTGGAAGAAACATTGCTTCCATTTGCTTGTGCAGCCTTTCGAGGAAACTTTGTCTTCCAAGATGACAATTCACGGCCTCATCGTGCTCGCATGATCCAACACTTTCTTGCTGACCGTGGTGTAGAGCATATGGAGTGGCCTGCCATGTCCCCGGATATGAATCCGATAGAGAACTTGTGGGCAGAATTAACGCATCAAATCGACCACTTGGACCAGCAGCCTACCTCTGTGCGTGAATTGCAGCAGGCTATTGTCACTGCATGGCAAGCGATTCCTGTCCAAACCTTGGCAAATCTCGTGAACAGCATGCCTCAACATGTACGTGCTCTCCTGAATGCTCGTGGGGGTTACACGAAGTACTGAACTGTAATTTTACTGTCCGTAATCCCAGTCGTAATTTAACTTTTGTTTTTATTTTTATTTTTTTTGGCTAATGTGTAAAATAAAGAGATACTTCTGGAAAACGTACAGAAGTTTAACACAGGACGGTCCATGAATTGAGTTCGATATCAGTTTACATCACTTTCAAGGATCAATTTATTTGTTTCGAAATGTCAAATGTGGTTTTTGTTTCTTTTAAAGGTCACATTAACAAAATCTAGAATAATTTCAACATAATTCTAATGAACTTTTGGTTCTAAGACATCTTGAAAAGAAAGTTCACCCCAACAAAAAAATATTCCATATTAAATGCCAAGTCTGTATATACATACATACATATATATATATATATATATATATATATATATATATATATATATATATATATATATATATATATATATGTATATATCGATATATATATATATATATATATACAGTATATATCTATTATATATATATAAAACACAGTTTGTGTGTGCGGGTGTGTGTGTGTATGTAATGTTACCGATAGACTCCTAAACGGAGAGGCTCACGTACTTGATATTTGGCACAGACATGGCCATTGAGCCTGGGACGAACATGGCTGACCTAAAAATTTATTTCATAATATGCTTTTACCATATTTTTATCTCAGCGCGAAATATTATGACCGGAATCTGACCGGTCGCAGAGCAGCGCGTTCGCTCAGAGCGATCACGTGATGTTCCCTGCCGCCATTAACTCAGTTACGTGTTCACACGTATTTCAGAGCGAAAAGCAATTGCCTTTTTTCACATTTAAGCGACGAACATTGCCATTCACACCACATAGGTTTTTTCCCCTTTCATCTTTAGATTCATATTTTTTGCCATAATGTAGCGCATTATGGCTCTCTCGAGCTCGAGTTAGCCAATCACCTGGGAGCATGAGGCCACGTTGGCCACGCCCACGACAGGACGCAGAGTTGCAATCGATCGCTCAGAGCGATCACGTGATGTTCCTTGCCGCGCGACTATCTATATATATCACTCAGATCACTTAGAATCGACCACCACCTCCTCCTACAATACTATATATCACTCAGATCCCTTGGAATCGACCACCACCTCCTCCTGCAATACTAAATATCACCCAGATCCCTTGGAATCGACCACCACCCCCTCCTACAATACTAAATATCACCCAGATCCCTTGGAATCGACCACCACCTCCTCCTACAATACTATATATCACTCAGATCCCTTGGAATCGACCACCACCTCCTCCTGCAATACTAAATATCACCCAGATCCCTTGGAATCGACCACCACCCCCTCCTACAATACTATATATCACTCAGATCCCTTGGAATCGACCACCACCTCCTCCTTCAATACTATATATCACTCAGATCCCTTGGAATCGACCACCACCTCCTCCTGCAATACTAAATATCATCCAGATCCCTTGGAATCGACCACCACCCCCTCCTGCAATACTAAATATCACCCAGATCCCTTGGAATCGACCACCACCTCCTCCTACAATACTATATATCACTCAGATCCCTTGGAATCGACCACCACCTCCTCCTGCAATACTAAATATCACCCAGATCCCTTGGAATCGACCACCACCCCCTCCTACAATACTATATATCACTCAGATCCCTTGGAATCGACCACCACCCCCTCCTACAATACTATATATCACTCAGATCCCTCGGAATCGACCACCACCTCCTCCTGCAATACTAAATATCACCCAGATCCCTTGGAATCGACCACCACCTCCTCCTACAATACTATATATCACTCAGATCCCTTGGAATCGACCACCACCTCCTCCTACAATACTATATATCACTCAGATCCCTTGGAATCGACCACCACCTCCTCCTGCAAAACTAAATATCACCCAGATCCCTTGGAATCGACCACCACCCCCTCCTACAATACTAAATATCACCCAGATCCCTTGGAATCGACCACCACCTCCTCCTACAATACTAAATATCACTCAGATCCCTTGGAATCGACCACCACCCCCTCCTACAAAACTAAATATCACCCAGATCCCTTGGAATCGACCACCACCCCCTCCTACAATACTATATATCACTCAGATCCCTTAGAATCGACCACCACCTCCTCCTACAATACTATATATCACTCAGATCCCTTAGAATCGACCACCACCTCCTCCTACAATACTATATATCACTCAGATCCCTTGGAATCGACCACCACCTCCTCCTACAATACTAAATATCACCCAGATCCCTTGGAATCGACCACCACCCCCTCCTACAATACTATATATCACCCAGATCCCTTGGAATCGACCACCACCTCCTCCTACAATACTATATATCACTCAGATCCCTTAGAATCGACCACCACCTCCTCCTACAATACTATATATCACTCAGATCCCTTAGAATCGACCACCACCTCCTCCTACAATACTATATATCACTCAGATCCCTTGGAATCGACCACCACCCCCTCCTACAAAACTAAATATCACCCAGATCCCTTGGAATCGACTACCACCCCCTCCTACAATACTAAATATCACCCAGATCCCTTGGAATCGACCACCACCTCCTCCTACAATACTATATATCACTCAGATCCCTCGGAATCGACCACCACCTCCTCCTGCAATACTAAATATCACCCAGATCCCTTGGAATCGACCACCACCCCCTCCTACAATACTATATATCACTCAGATCCCTTGGAATCGACCACCACCTCCTCCTACAATACTATATATCACTCAGATCCCTTGGAATCGACCACCACCTCCTCCTGCAATCTATATATACTAGGGCATGCCCGTACGTGGGTGCAATGCCCGTACGTGGGTACGTGCGTACGTGGGTGCGAGTACGGTGACAATCCCCCCCCTCTATTTACATGAAATGGTTTGGTCCATGAAATGTTTTGGTCCATTCGCAACGCCAAAGCGAACGGCGAACGGCTTGCGAGTACAGTGACAATCCCCCCCCTCTATTTACATGAAATGGTTTGGTCCATTCGCAACGACCACAGAACCCCCCCCCCCCCTCTATTTACATGAAATGGTTTGGTCCATTCGCAACGCCAAAGCGAACGGCGAACGGCGAAATCGCCATAGCTCGGTAACTACTTGTCCGATTAATTTCAAACCTTGAAAAGGCACATCCTCGGGTCCCCAGCAATATACCTGGCAAGTTTAAAGTATATCGGACCCGTGGTTGTCGAGAAACAGCGGTCACAGACATACAAACATACAAACATACAAACATACAAACATACAAACATACAAACAAACAAACATACACACAGAGATTAATGGAATTATAGATAGATAAAACACAGTGTGTGTGTGTGTGTGTGTGTGTGTGTGTGTGTGTGTGTGTGTGTGTGTGTGTGTGTAATGTTACCGATAGACTCCTAAACGGGGAGGCTTACGTGCTTGATATTTGGCATAGACATGGCCATTGAGCCTGGGAAGAACATGGCCGAACTCAAAATATTTGACGATCCATATTTTTTATTCATATTTACCTCAGCGCATTTCAGCGCACGTATTCAACGGAATCAGAGCAGGTGGGCGCTGAATCGCTCAGAGCGATCACGTGATGACGCTATGAACGCTATGACGCTATGTAAAAAAAAATCGCTATGACGCTATGAAACGCTATGACGCTATGAACGTTATGACGCTATGACGCTATGACGCTATGAAACGCTATGAAGCTATGAACGGTATGAACGATATGAAAAAAAAAATCGCTATGACGCTATGAAACGCTATGAACGCGATGACGCTATGAACGCTATGAACGCTATGACGCTATGAAGCTATGACCGCTATGACCGCTATGAACGATATGACGCTATGAAAAAAAAAATCGCTATGACGCTATGAAACGCTATGAACGCGATGACGCTATGAACGCTATGAACGATATGACGCTATGACGCTATGACGCTATGAAGCTATGACCGCTATGAACGATATGACGCTATGAAAAAAAAAATCGCTATGACGCTATGAAACGCTATGAACGCTATGATGCTATGAACGATATGAACGCTATGACACTATGAACGCTATGACGCTATGACGCTATGAAAAAAAAAATCGCTATGACGCTATGAAACGCTATGAACGCTATGACGCTATGAACGCTATGACAAAAAAAAAATCGCTCGCTTTACCAAGGGGCTCGCTCTCCCCCCGTTCCCCTCCCCTCCCCTACCCCCTCCCCTCCCCCGCCCGGCAATGCCGGGTACTTCTGCTAGCCCCCCCTCCCCCTCCCCCTCCCTCCGCTTCTCCCCCCCCCTCTCCTACCCTCCCCCCCCGTTCCCCTCCCCTTCCCCCTCCCCTCCCCTTCCCCCTCCCCCTCCCCTCCCCCGCCCGGCAATGCCGGGTACTTCTGCTAGTATATATATATATACATATATATATATATACATACATATATATATATATACATCCATATATATATATATACATCCATATATATATATATATATATACATATATATATATATATATATATATATATATATATATATATATATATATATGTATATATATATACATACATATACATACATACATACATACATACATACACATATATACATACATAGTTACACATATATACATACATATATACACACACATATACACATATATACAAACATCTATATATATATATATATACTGAAACGCAAAAGAAACTTACCACCTTTGAAACCTTTAAATATCAACAATAACACTGCGTGTAGTAAATGTGTGTACTTATTTGTGGACAATAGTGTCCTCACTGTCAGACAAAACGGTCACGGATGGTCACTTGAACCTTCAATGGTCACTTCATAGCACAGCTGTTGAACAGCCGTTTTGACTGTCAGTGATTAGCCAAGGGGTACGGGATGATTTTAATGAGCTGCACGTGATGTCTTGATATTGGCTTTAAAAAGGCCAGTGCAAAATGGGCATTTCAATCAACATGCCACGATTGTCAAGGGATCAACGGCAGCGTGCCCTGGGCATGCTGCAAGGTGGACTGAGCTACCGTGAGGTGGCAAGTCGCCTTGGCTGTTCACACCAGACGATATCGGCCCTGGTGGACAGAGACACCCTCCACAACTCTGCAGATGACAGACCTCGATCAGGGAGGCCAAGAGGCACCACTGCAAGGCAGGACAGGCAGATGGTCCGAAGTCACCTGCGGGATCGATTCCGTCCAGCATCCCGCACTGCGGCAGAAACTCCGGGGAAACATTCAAACAAGTGGTAAGTTTCTTTGCGGTTTGCGGGTATTTCAAACAAAAATGTTTGAAATACCCGCCGAACAAAAAACGACTCCTGCGAACAATTGACGACGCTTCCAAACCCCCGCGCATGTTTGGCGAACTTTTGGAGCCTAAAATACGAATGTTGGACTTTGCCATTTTTTCGACATTCGCATCCTTCGCGAACCGTTCGCATGTCCCGTGAAAACCCACCTTAATTGCGGTGCAGCGTGCGTTTCAACGGCGTTTTGGCATTGATCCGCCAATGTCAAAGAGCATTCGTCGTTGGTACCGACAATTTGAGGAAACAGGCTGTTTATGGAAGGGGAAGAGCCCAGGGCGACCACGCACTTCAGAGGAAAACGTGAGAAGAATTCAAGAGAGTTTTCTGTGTAGCCCGCGCAAGTCCACTCGTTGTGCCAGCCGAGAACTTGCGATCCTTCATACGACCTTCTGGCGTGTGTTAAGGCGACGTTGAATCCTGAGGCCATACCGGTTGCAACTGGTACAGGCTCTTCGTACAGGTGACAAAGGAAAGCGTGTAGAATTTAGTGATGCGATGTTACAGAACATGGAAGACGACAGCTTCTTACCACGCTTGATTTTTAGTGATGAAGCAACGTTTCATCTAAGTGGTAAAGTTAACCGTCACAATGTGCGCATATGGGGACTAGAGAATCCACACGAAACTGTAGAGCATGAGCGTGATTCCCCAAAAGTGAACGTGTTTTGTGCCGTTTCTCAAATAAAGGTTTATGGCCCTTTCTTTTTCGAGGGAAAAACAGTTACGGGGCAAACCTATCTCAAAATGCTGCAGAACTGGCTCTTTCCACAACTTAATGAAGATTCCGATGACTTCATTTTTCAGCAAGTCGGAGCACCGCCACATTGGCACGTGCAGGTTCGACGTTTTCTAAATGACACTCTGCCTCAACGTTGGATAGGTCGCACGGGACCCCAAGACTTGGCGCTACACTCTTGGCCCCCAAGATTCCCAGACATTACACCCTGCGACTTTTTCTTCTGGGGATACGTCAAAGACCGTGTTTTTGTGCCAACATTAGCGACTAATCTGGATGACCTCAAAAACAGAATCACGGCAGCAGTGACTTCAGTGAAAGAAGACACTCTGAGAGATGTTTAGGACGAATTCAACTATCGTCTCGATGTTGTCCTTGCAGCAGGTGGAGGGCACAAAGAGCATTTATAAAATGGTTAGTAAAATTTGATAACGCATTAAACCGTTTGTAACTTTTTGTGTAATTGTAACGTGTTGCCATCGTGAAATATACTGCTTTGAAATTGGGTCCATCTTTTTGAAACACCCTGTATATATATTGTTGCGAATATGGAATTTGGCCTCCATATCCGCTTGTAAATATTCCCCTATTTTCTCCGATACTCCCCAACTCTCCCTTACCCCATTCCCTAGTCCCATTGTCTGTAAACAACACCCATTAGAGCCGATCTTCCCCTTCATCCCCCCATTAAATGTCGTGCCCAGGTCCCCCGCACCACACGTAGACAATTATAGGACATCTTGCTAGTTATTCTTAATCTATGTCAGTTAAGGACTTGTTTCCATTAATTATGACTCTTCGTTGCACCAGAATGTGATTATATGGCACCTGTTAGGAAGTTTAGGACCTCCCCATACCTCTCCGCATCTCTTCCCCATGAAGAAGCGCCAACTACAACAACAACAACAAAAGAGGGGGGCGGCGCGGTGACGGCATGGGGAGTGGGCGTCCTCCTTCCGGCTCGGTTAGCCGCCATGACCATGCGCTCCACGGGGTTACCACGAAGGGGCTCCCTGTCAGCCCCTCGTCAAGGGCGGAGCCGGTAACCCCCGCACCCAATGAGAAGCAACGAGCCGAGGGCGTGTCACTCCCCGCCGGATATACGCGGCCCCGCGCCGGATGTGACGTCAGATGCGCCCCGAGCTTGGAAGGACAAGACGCCACCCTCCCGAGCGCTGAGCGACCTCCCCGGCATCTCCACCAAAGTCGCGACCCACGAGCGCTGAGCGACCTCCCCGCATCTGTTGGACACCACCGTACGTGATTCTGTCCCTGAGCCAGGTGCACCTGAGCCATCGACTGCCGCTTTCCTGGCCATCAAACCCCGTGTGAGTGAGCCTTGTCCCGCGTTTACCTGTCGTCTGTCCGGGGATAATATAAGTGTGTTTAAGTGCCCACCTTCCTATGTTTCCCTCTTGTCCCTGTAATCTAACCTTTTTCCGTACGAATATACTTGAGAACTGAACCCCTGGTGTCGTATTGTGTCATTATAACCCAGCCGGGTGTCTTCTCTTTCCTATTGAGCCAGCGTAGCGCGATTAGTTAACATTCGGGCACAATCGGGTAACTTGTACGGATACGGCGGCCATCCCGCTCGGCCCACCATACCATCAAAGTCGTATCTGTAACAATTGGTGTCGGGAGTGAGATTCGAGGCCCGACCAAAGTTTGAAGAAAAAAAAAAACGAATAGAGGAAAAAAAAAAATTTGGTCAAAATTTGGAGCGGCCGAAATTTGTTTTGTTTTACGAAACTCGAATTTTGCAAGTCGCGCTATGGCGGATCAAGACGGCTGGGGTCCGGTAGGGGAGAGTGAGGTAGGGTCGATCCAGGACCAAAATGAGGGACAGGAGGAGAGCGAAGCAGTGAGGGCGGCAGGTTCGCAAAATAGCGCCGTCACGCACGAAGAAGCGGGCGCGCAAAATGGCGCCTCGCTGATCACCGCGCCAGCGACCGTGGCAGCGCCCCCGATGGATTGGGGCCTTTTTTTTATACAAATGAAGGCCCTTATGGCCCAGAATAGTGAGCGATTGGAGGGCCGGATGGATGCTCAGGGTGAGCGATTGGAGGACCAAATGGGGGTAATGGGGAACCGGATGGATGCTCAGGGTGAGCGATTGGAGGGCCAAATGAGGGGTACCGGTGAGGGATTAGAAAAGAAATTTGAGGGGTTAGACAACGGGATAAAAGAAGTAAAGAATGGGTTAACGGGGGTAGAAAACAGAATGGCCGCTCAAGAGAATCAAATAGAGGGAGTGAAAAATGGGTTAGAGGGGTTAGAAAACAGTATGGAAGGCAAATTGAGGGACATGAGGGACCAAGCGGAAAGGGAAGTTAAACAAATGGAGCAGCAGATAGAGGGGGTCAGAATGGGGGTAGAAACCAAACTGGATGCTCACAGGGAGGAAATGGAGCAGATGAGGGTGGCATCTGGGCAGGAGATGCAAGTGATGGGAGAGGAGATCAGAAGAGGAGTGAGTGAGGAGGTCGGAGGAGTGCGCGAGGAGGTGAGGCACTGTAAGGAGCGCATGGAGAAAGAGGTGAGAAAGGGGACTGTAAAATTGCAAGGTGGTATAGAGGAGTTGGCGCTGGGAGTAGAACAACTGACAGTGGGACAAAAGGAGCTGGGGGACCAGGTAAAGAAGAACACAGCGGTAATAGAGGGTTTAAAATCGACACAGAAGGAGATGAAAAAGGACGTAGGGGTAATTAAAAAAGAGTGCCAGACGGTACATGAGGACCTGACGAGGAAAATGGACAAGGTGGTAGAGGTAATGGAGGTTAAAGAGCGGGAGGTGCGGGAGCACATAGAAAAAAATAAAGTGGAGTTAGAGGAAGAACTTAAAGGGGCGCACGAAGAGATGAAGGAGATGAAGCAAAAATTAGAGGAAGTGGAAGAAGGGGTGAGCGAAATTAAGAAGCGACGGAGAGAGGATAAGAAAGAGATAAAGGAGGAAGTAAAAGAATTGGTCCAAAGTCTGTGTTCGGATCGTGATGATGTGCTCATTAACCGGATGAGGGATTCGCAGGTGATGGAGGAGAAGCGAAGAGAAAGAGGACCCGGTGTAAGTGGTGACCAATATGGTCGTGCGTATGATGCGCCAGGTGATTTAATAAGCTTGGGGGTCGAGATAGACCCGGATGTTCGTGAGAGGCCAAGAGTGAGGTGTATGGCTGGTCCGGAGGGTATGGAACGAGAGGTGCGAGGTGTGGGTGAGCAAGGTTGTGGTGGTATGGAATGGGTAGCGGGTTGCGGAGGTGTGACCCATGCATCGACACCAACAGGGGTAGTTGTTGGAGGGACCGGGGAGGCACGAGAGCCCCTTGGGGGTAGTGTACTGTGGGGGCCCGGCCGGTTCGGCCCCGCGCTGACCCCGCAAGGGGCGACGCACGGGGTCCGGCCGGCGGGCAACGACTCGCATACGAGGTGGTCCCACAAGGTCCCACTCGCGCCGTATGACGGCAAGAGTGATCTACGCGCGTACCTGGCGCAGTTCGACTGTGTGTGTAAGGGTAACGGTTGGGGTGAGGACGAAGGTGGAGTACACCTGGTGGCCGCATTGCGCGGCGCGGCGGCGGAGGTGCTGACGGCATTACCAGCGGGTGCTCTCACCCTGCCAGCCCTCCGCGACGCCCTAATTAATCGATTTGGAATAGAACAGCAGAGCGAGCTTGTTAAAGCTCAGCTCGCGCTGCGAAAGCGCAAGCCCCAGGAAGCCATCGGGGAACTTGCCCACGACATTCGCCGCGCAGTGGGGATCGCACATGCTAGCATGGCAGCGGATTCCCGGGAAAGCCTGGCGCTGGACCATTTTATCCAGGCCCTCCCGGATATTGAGCTCCGGCAACAGCTCGCCATGTGGCGCCCGCAGACTCTGAGCCAGGCGGCTGACGCTGCGGCCCGTTGGGAAGCAGCGAGGCCCCTGGCCCGGGGGGGCGAGCGTCTCGCAATGGCGGTCCGCCAGATGGGACCCCCGATGGAGGGCGGACCCCTTAGGGGGCCCGCCCCCGACGTGGGTCCTGACCTGGCGGGCATGGTCCGGAGGCTGGTGGACCAGCGCCTGGCAGGACCTGGACCATGGCAGGCGGCCCCGGAGGTGGCCCGCGGTGGACCACGAGCGGGTAATCCAATTCGGACCTACAGGGGGGGGAATTTGGAATTCCGGAGGCAAGCACCTTATCAGGTGAGGTGCTATACCTGCAACCGCCTGGGTCACCTGGCGCGGCACTGTCGAAACGCGCGCCGGGATGATCCCCGGCAGTTGAGGTCCTCAACTCCGCCCAGGGGGGAGCGGGTTAGCCGACCCCAGACACCCCCCCGCCAGACCCCGGGAAACTAGAAGGTGTCGGGCACGTAGGGCGGTGTTCGGCAGCAGAGGATGGAGGAGAGCCCTCATTGACGCGACAGGTCATTTATTGTGGCCAAATTGGAACCGGTAGCCTGACAATTAGATGCAAAATTGCCGGCGTGGGGGTAGACGCCGTCGTGGACACAGGAGCTAGCGCCACGATCATCAGCCCTGTGGTCCTTGATTCGAGCGCAGGTGGCTGGGATAAGATCCAGCGCCTGCAAAATTATAGTTTGCAGCTTGCTACCGGGGTAACGGCCCCGATCATAGGGCGTGGTTCTGTGACCCTCAAGTTAGGGTCGGTAAGGAGGGAGATAGATGTTTGGGTGGCGGAGGTGTGCGACCCATGTTTAATAGGGTTGGACCTGTTGACTGCCAGCGGTTGTAAAATCGACTTGTGCCGGGGGATCCTGCAGGTGGGAGTAGAAGAGCTGCCGTTAGGGGGAGTGAGCACGGCCGAGAGAGCGGAGCTGGAGGCTTCCGAGGCCGTGACCATCCCCCCCAGGGCCGAGGCGATAGTGCCGGCCCGGTGGGCAGCTCGCCCAACATGGCAGGAGTCCTGCGGCCTGGTCGAACCGGTGGCAGCGCAGTCCATACCGGGTTTAATCGTGGGCCGCACCCTTGTAAAAACGGACGGACCGGTAGTGGCCGTCCGAGTAGTAAATGTGAGTACAGAACCACGCACTATAGTAAGGGGCACGAGGGTAGCTGGCTGCACCCCAGTTGAGGAAGTCGCGACAGTGAGGGGCGAGAACGTCCAGCCGAGCCGACCCCGGGGGGAGCCTTCAATAACAAGTAGGAATTGGCCCGATCCCATTTGCGAGATGGTAAATCGTAGTAGCGTAGAGTTGGGAGGTACCCAGAGGGAGGCCTTACACAAACTGGTTGGGTCCCATTTGGACCTCTTCTCCCTGTCCACCGAGGATATTGGACGTACGGGCCTGGTGAAACATCAGATCCACACCGGTGAGGCCCGGCCTATTCGTCAGGCCGCCCGACGGCTCCCTTGGAGCAAGAGGGCGGAAGCTGACGAGCAGGTTGCAAAAATGCTCGACGCAGGTGTGATCGAGCCCTCGGGAAGTCCTTGGATGTCACCTGTTGTGCTGGTCAAAAAGAAGGATGGGACCACGCGGTTCTGCGTGGACTATCGCCAGCTAAACAACGTGACACTCAAGGACTCATATCCCCTGCCAAGGATTGATGACACCCTCGATGCCGTTGCGGGCTCAAATTGGTTCACAACTTTGGACCTCAAGAGTGGGTATTGGCAGGTGGAGATGGATAGGGCAGGGAAGGAGAAAACGGCATTTTCCACAGGTAAGGGACTGTATCAGTTTACTGTGATGCCGTTTGGTTTGTGTAACGCCCCCGCCACCTTTGAGAGATTGATGGAGCATGTACTAGGCGGCATGCCATGGCAGTCATGCCTGGTGTACCTGGATGACGTCCTGGTACATGCCCAAACGTTCCCCCAGGCACTAGCTAATTTGGACCAGGTGTTCGGGTGCCTCAGACAGGCAGGGTTGAAGCTGAACCCGAGTAAGTGCACTTTGTTTGCAAGAGAGGTGGCCTATCTAGGTCACGTGATTGGCCGCGAGGGGGTAAAAACAGACCCAGACAAAATTAAAGCGGTAGAGGAGTGGCCCGCACCACGTACCATCAAAGAGGTGCGGGGATTTTTGGGACTCTGCTCCTACTACCGGCGCTTTGTGGCGAAATTTGCGGAGTTGGCCCGTCCCCTCCACCGGCTTACGGAGAAGGGGACGCGATTTAATTGGACACGGGAGTGCCACGAGGCCTTCCAAAAATTGAAGGGGTGTCTAACATCCGCACCCCTTCTAGCTTACCCCATTAGTGACGGGACATTTACCCTGGACACGGATGCGAGCCAGGAAGGATTGGGCGCAGTTTTGTCTCAGACACAGGAGGGCGTGGAGAGAGTGATTGGTTATTATAGTCGGGCCTTAAGTAGGCCCGAGAGAAATTATTGCGTCACTCGCAAAGAGTTATTGGCTATGCTGGCTGCCATGAACCATTTCCACCCGTACTTGTACGGGCGGAAATTTTTGGTTAGAACTGACCATTCCTCCTTGCAATGGCTCCTTCGGTTCAAGGAACCGGAGGGCCAAATTGCAAGGTGGTTGGAAAAGTTGCAGCAGTACGATTTTGATGTGGCCCATAGGGCCGGGAAGGCCCATGGTAATGCGGACGCACTCTCTCGGCGTCCTTGTCTGGGGGAAAACTGTAAATTTTGTGCGAGACACGAGGAGAGGGAGCAATTGGGCGATTCCGCCCCGATTCTCGTCGTCCGGGCAACCCGGGTGAGAGGGCCAATTTTGCCACTAACCGCGGACGAGGAATTTGGAGAGTTGGCTTGGAGCACGGCCCAGCAGGAGGATCCTGTTCTGGGGCCGGTGTTCCAATGGGTCAAATTGGGGCAAAGACCAAAGGGGGAAGAGGTCACCCCCCTCGGGGCGCAGACAAAGGCATATTGGGCTCAGTGGCAGACCCTGGAATTGAAAGGCAACATCTTGTATCGCAAGTGGGTGGAGGTTCCCTCTGATCGAACTTCCTGGCTGGTGATAGTCCCTGACAAATTCAAGAACGTCATATTGCAACAGGTGCATGGTACCCGCTCCGGCGGCCATTTGGGCAGGACAAAGACAATATCTCGGGTCCGCCGGAGGTTCTATTGGGTGAATATGGGGCGCGACATACAGGACTGGTGTCGGAGATGCGACGCCTGTTCTGCCAAAAAGGGACCAGCACGGAGGATGAGGGCCCCCCTTCAATTACATCAGGTGGGGGCCCCCCTTGAGCGGGTGGCTATGGATATTCTAGGACCGCTGCCCCGCACCCGCCAAGGTAATAAGTATATCCTCGTTGTGATGGACTACTTCACCAAGTGGCCGGAGGCCTACGCCCTCCCCAACCAAGAAGCAGGGGTGGTAGCGCAGGCCTTCGTGGAAGGATTTGTGTGCCGGCATGGGATTCCACAGGAGTTGCACACCGACCAGGGACGAAATTTTGAGAGCAAATTACTAAAAGATGTGTGCAGTCTCCTGTCAATTCGAAAAACCAGGACAACGCCTTTAAGACCTCAATCTGACGGGATGGTGGAAAGATTCAACCGAACTTTAATCCAACAACTGGCACTGTTCACCACCACCCGTCAGGATGACTGGGACGAACATCTCCCTTACTTGCTCATGGCCTACCGAACCAGCCAGCACGGGGCCACCGCATGCAGTCCAGCGTTGCTTATGTATGGGCGGGAGTTACGGGCTCCCGCCGACTTGCTATGCGGTCCCGTGCCAGACACAGTGGTTAACCCGCCGAGGGAGGGGTACGCACGTCACCTAGAGGAAGGCATGGAGCTAGTCCATGCCTTCGCCCGCCGCCAACTCCATCTGGCGGGGGAAAAGATGAAGCGCAGGTACGACGACCGGAGCCAGGGGAGTCAATACGCTCCGGGGATGAAGATTTGGTTCTTTAATCCCCGGAGGCGGAAGGGAAGGTGCCCAAAACTCACCTCCCCCTGGCAAGGCCCAGGAGTCGTCCTGTCGCAAATCTGTGACGTGGTCTTTAAGATCAAAATGGGGCCACGAGCCCTCCCTCGGATCGTCCACGCCGACCGGATAAGACCTTACACCGGCGAGCAGGCGCCCCCGTGGATCGCCTCGGCTTTAGATGCCGAGGCGGGACCCAGTACCTCTGAATAAGGGGGGCTTATTAGTGCCAGAGGACTGGGGGATTGAGGAGCGATAGGCCCGGTGGGAGAGGGTGGCATCCCTGCCACCTTTCCCATGTGAGTGGGGCAAAGGAGCTATAGTTTATGGGGTGATGGCAGTGAAAACTAGCCCGGGTGGGTTAGGATATGGTGTGTAGGGATCTAGCGAAGATTGACATTAGGTGACGTTAAGTTTAGTTAGTGACTGATACCTGTAGTGGGGACGCAGGTAGATTAGTATGGATGATAATGACGTGGGAGCGCAATAGTTTAAAGGGACGACTGGGAAGCGCAAGTTTCAGAAGGGAGTAGTTAGCTGAGATGATGCCGTGTGTGTGAGGATGGAACAGGTGTGATTGCACAGGTGTGCAACTGGACAGGTGTGTGGAGCAGTGTATGAGTAGTGAGTGTGTGGATCAGCGCGAATGCGCTTGGGGAGAGAAGGGTGCCGGTGGCACCAGGTGTGAGAGCACAGGTGTGCAGGTACAGGTGTGTGGAGAGAGTTGGAGTGAGTGGTACGGAGTGGTGTGCATGGTGCGAAGGTGTGGATGGGGGAAGAGTGGACCCCTTTCACGAGTACCCGGGGCGGGTAGTGTAAGTGTTAGGTAGAGGGTGCAGGTAAATTGTGGTTGGATATTGGCATTTGTGGTGCGGTTGCAGAATGGTGTTGTGAATGGGTGCATTAGTGTTGTGGAAATGGCTGGGCGTGTAGCCTGTTAGTGTGTGTAGTTGGTTGGGCACTCCACCACTGTGAGGATGTCGGCCAGGTGAGGCCGCAGGTGGGCTCTGGGAGCCGGTAGAGTTGTGGATGGGGCCCGAGGATCCGGAGGACGGACCCGGGTAGCCCAGTGCCAGAGAGGGCACCGAGTGGGGAGAGAGCCAGAGGGCCTTCCCCAGGTAGTTAGGTTAGGGTGAGGAGCAGGTAAGCTCGGAGGCAACTGCAGTGGTGGAGGTGTGCAGGTGGGTAGACCCACTGGGAGAGGTACACGTCGCAGCCCAGAAATTGTACGAGGGCACCGGGAGATGAATCGGGGGAGTGAGACCCCAAATTGAAGAGCACCACAGTTTGGCCAATGGGAATTGGTTTTTAGAACCCATAGTGTAAGAGGGCCAATGGTTTGGCCGGAGAAAGACCCCGGGTAGTGTAAAGTTGTTAAAGTCATTTAGGAAATAGTTAGGATTGATGAACCTGTCGCACCATACGCAGCCACTTACCTGTGGTGATGATGATGACTCCACACCTGTGTTTTCTTTGTTTGTGTTGCAGGAGATGAATCGCTGTGTGGATTTGTGAGACGCATCACGACGTGGATGAGACATTGGAGTGATTCCATCTCTCCCTCCCTAGGAGGGACTGATGATGAATTGGTAATGGCAAATTTTGATGTTGAGTTGAAAATGGCAAATTTTGATGAGAGTTGAAAATGGCAAATTTGATTGGTTAGGAGGGAGAGAAGACGAATTTGGTATATGGGAGGAACGGGGAAGACAGTAGGGATGTTTGTTGATTTGTAAAGTAGATGTTTATGAGTAGTGTTGTGTTGTGTGGATGCAGTAAGGGGTAAGGGAGGGGCCATGTAGGTTACCTGGTGGGGGGGGGGGCGTACGATAGGAACGTACCTGTCTCACCTGGTTCCCATGTGCCCCCAGTGTGCATCATCTTGTATTGCGTGCACTTTTGCGCCCTTACCACCTTACTCACTTGTTTCTTCTTTTGTCTCCCACCTCCGAGGATCTGGCTTTGGGGTAGAGAGAGAGGAGAGAGAGGTGCTGGCTGCGCAGTTGTGGGCCTGCACTTTCGCTGTTCGCTGCCTGGATCGGTACACCATATGGACCGCAATGTTTGTGGCCACCCACAATGGACCGCAGTTCGTTTGCGGCCAAGCACCACCCGGGGATGGACCTATGGATCAACGTGGCACCTATGCCATACAGGTGAACCACTAATAGTTAACACCACCAAGTGCACCACAAGAAGAGCAAGAGACACCTGCAGGGTTAGGGGTTGTTGAAGTTATTTTTATTCCAATGAACAATGGTGACTGCACCGATTGGTGGTGGGGTGGTGCTGTTGATGCTCGGGCAAGGGTGCTCTGCACGTTATTAAAGGCCGTCGGCCACAGAGCACTCGTGGGTTGGTGTATCGATGTTGGCAAGCGCGCTCTCTCTATGCATAACATCTGCATGTGTTCCTCCAAAAACAGGTCCTGGATCGTAGTGTAAATAGCAGCGTAGTCTTGTAAATAATGCTCCCTACCGGCTGTATGTTTAGTTTGAGAATTCTTTCCGGATTCGGTTATCCTGTGGGTGTGTTTCTGTGAGGAGAAGGGTGCAACGTCGCAGGGGGACATATTTACTCATTTGTGAATATCTGTAAAACTGTCGCACTCAGGGTAGAGTTAATAGTAGAGGGAACTACATTGCGTGCCACACTAAAGTAGGTAAAAATTTATCGGGTCGGGACGCCCCGAGGGTAGAGAAGGGTGCAATGTTGCGAATATGGAATTTGGCCTCCATATCCGCTTGTAAATATTCCCCTATTTTCTCCGATACTCCCCAACTCTCCCTTACCCCATTCCCTAGTCCCATTGTCTGTAAACAACACCCATTAGAGCCGATCTTCCCCTTCATCCCCCCATTAAATGTCGTGCCCAGGTCCCCCGCACCACACGTAGACAATTATAGGACATCTTGCTAGTTATTCTTAATCTATGTCAGTTAAGGACTTGTTTCCATTAATTATGACTCTTCGTTGCACCAGAATGTGATTATATGGCACCTGTTAGGAAGTTTAGGACCTCCCCATACCTCTCCGCATCTCTTCCCCATGAAGAAGCGCCAACTACAACAACAACAACAAAAGAGGGGGGCGGCGCGGTGACGGCATGGGGAGTGGGCGTCCTCCTTCCGGCTCGGTTAGCCGCCATGACCATGCGCTCCACGGGGTTACCACGAAGGGGCTCCCTGTCAGCCCCTCGTCAAGGGCGGAGCCGGTAACCCCCGCACCCAATGAGAAGCAACGAGCCGAGGGCGTGTCACTCCCCGCCGGATATACGCGGCCCCGCGCCGGATGTGACGTCAGATGCGCCCCGAGCTTGGAAGGACAAGACGCCACCCTCCCGAGCGCTGAGCGACCTCCCCGGCATCTCCACCAAAGTCGCGACCCACGAGCGCTGAGCGACCTCCCCGCATCTGTTGGACACCACCGTACGTGATTCTGTCCCTGAGCCAGGTGCACCTGAGCCATCGACTGCCGCTTTCCTGGCCATCAAACCCCGTGTGAGTGAGCCTTGTCCCGCGTTTACCTGTCGTCTGTCCGGGGATAATATAAGTGTGTTTAAGTGCCCACCTTCCTATGTTTCCCTCTTGTCCCTGTAATCTAACCTTTTTCCGTACGAATATACTTGAGAACTGAACCCCTGGTGTCGTATTGTGTCATTATAACCCAGCCGGGTGTCTTCTCTTTCCTATTGAGCCAGCGTAGCGCGATTAGTTAACATTCGGGCACAATCGGGTAACTTGTACGGATACGGCGGCCATCCCGCTCGGCCCACCATACCATCAAAGTCGTATCTGTAACAATATATATATATATATATATATATATATATATATATACATAAATATATATATTTACGGATCTCAGAGACGGCACTCCCCTTAGCAAGGGGGGGTTAATCCCCTTGGCCTGTTAAGCTGGCCGTCTCTGGTCCTGGTACTTGTAACGCTCCTTTGCGGGGTGGAATTGATCAGGGTTATTGGTCAAGGTGTTCTCCCGAATACCTTTACCAATCCCTCCGCAAAGCAGGGAGACAAGTACCGCTCGAACCACGGACAAGATGGTATTTGCCGAGCGGTTTAGCAATCCGCGGCTCGAGCCGTTAACAATTGACTAACCCGATTCTGAGCATTGGCCAAATCGTGCCACAGGTACTCAATTGGAGACAGGACGAAAGCGATCGGGGGAAAGAAGAAACCAAAGGTAAGAAATAACAGGCATTTATTAATTATTTACAAAACCAAAGAAGAGGAGGAAACGAAAGTAATATACAGGGAAGAAGAAGAAGACACAGGGCAGCCTTAAGCAGTCTTATATTATTCCCCAGGACAACAAACGGGACAGACAAACAGACTTACACGACAGGGAATGGCAGGCAGGAATGACTGGAAGAAGGGATGAGAAGGCCCAGGCAGACGGTAGGCGTCGAGGTCCGGCTCCAGGAGTCGACTCGCGTCGTGGCGGGAAAACCCTGGCAGGCAGTGAGCGCGTATCGTTCACCGCGAGCGGACGTTGCATATAGCGATGGGATTGGGATGCTCCGTCTTCTCACGCGTCTCTCTCTCCAACTCTCTTGAACCCTCTCACTCAACTGGTACCTTCTCACCCGACTCGTACCTTCTCACGCGTCTCTCTCTGCCTTCTCTGTAAAAAGGCTTCGCTCGTCCTTATATTACGCGTGTTGCAATCAATGAGCGCGTCATGGAGCCACGCCCACGATGGTCTTTCGTCAGCCCTGGTTGGCTGGTGGGGGGTCGCTGGCCCCGCCTCGGGTGGTGCGTCGGCGTGCCACGCCCGTGATCTGGCGGCTCCGCCCCCTTCTTCCTCGGGTGGACCGCATGGCTAATGGTGGCTTGGGGCAATCAAACGAACCAAGACAAGGGGCAGCGAATGCTGCTGTTTGTCATGGAGTGGTGGCTTTACGAAATTCCGGCATGAAACAGTGTGCTATTGCTCGGCAGTATGGCATCACAAGGTCAGGTGTCAAAGATCCCGAAACGCAATGCTCAGAGGGGTGTCCCTCCTCCAATATCGAGGCCAGGACGTCCCCGCAGAACCACAAGGAGGGATGATCGCCAGCTGTACCGGTTAGTCCGCAATGGCCATACCAAGTCAGCTAATCGGCTTCGGGCTGAGTGGCAGCAACTGACAAATGTGTCTGTATCCAGAAGGCTAGTCAACCAACGACTGGTTCAAGCAGGCTATCGTGCCAGGCGTCCCCTGAGAAAGTCACGCCTGACAAGACAACACCGCCAGCGCCGATTGCAGTGGGCCAGAGAGCACCGTCAATGGCAGCCAGGACACTGGAATCACGTGATCTTCAGTGACGAGTCTTGATTTCTGGTCAATCGTCAAGATGGCCATGTCTGAGTGCGCAGACAAGTGCATGAAGCCTACAATGAAGATTGTATAGTGCCAAGAGTCCAAGCTGGAGGTGGTGGGGTGACCGTTTGGGCTGCTTTTCTTGCAGGGGGCAAAACTGACCTGGTTGTTCTGAATGGAAACCTGAACCAGTTCAAATACAGGGTCATTCTGGAAGAAACATTACTTCCATTTGCTCGTGTAGCCTTTCGACGAAACTTTGTCTTCCAAGATGACAATACATGGCCTCATCGTGCTCGCATGATCCAGCACTTTCTTGCTGACCGTGGTGTAGAGCATATGGAGTGGCCTGCCATGTCCCCGGATATGAATCCGATGGAGAACTTGTGGGCAGAATTAACGCGTCAAATCGACAACTTGGACCAGCAGCCTGCCTCTGTGCGTGAATTGCAGCAGGCTATTGTCACTGCATGGCAAGCGATTCCTGTCCAAACCTTGGCAAATCTCGTAAACAACATGCCTCAACGTGTACGTGCTCTCCTGAATGCTCGTGGGGGTTACACGACGTACTGAACTGTAATTTTACTGTCCGTAATCTCAGTTGTAATTTAACTTTTGTTTTTGTTTAAAAAAATTTTGGCTAATGTGCAAAATAAAGAAATACTTCTGGAAAACGTACAGAAGTTTAACACAGTACTGTCCGTGAATTGAGTTCAATATCAGTTTACATCATTTTCAAGGATCAATTTATTTGCTTCGAAATGTCAAATGTGGTTTTTGTTTCTTTTAAAGGTCACATTAACAAAATCTAGAATAATTTCAACATAATTCCAATGAACTTTTGGTTCTAAGTCAACTTGAAAAGTAAGTTCACCCCCACAAAAAAAATATTCCATATTAAATGACAAGTCTGTATACTGTATATATATATATATATACATACATACATACATCAACAACAACAACAACATGCATTTTAAAGGCCATTTTCCCTACTAGAGCGGGGGTACCAGAGCGGTTAGTTATGTATATATATATATATATATATATATATATATATATATATATATATATATATATATATATATATATATATTCCATATTAAATGGAATGGTGACAGTATCTGTATTTATAATCCGTAATGACGCACTGCTAGATGGTTCCTCTGGATCTTTGCAGGCAAGGCGGACGTGCATGGCGATGACGTCATGTTGTCCGCTCATTAGGTTGGAGAACCAGATTACAGATACCATTATTATTAACTCCCAACCGCAACCAGGTCGACTCCATATGATGAGTGGATACCAGAGATAACGTTACCGCGTGGCAGGCGGTGCTTATCGCTCCCAGCAAGGTGCAGCAGCAGCTGTATGGGACACCTTGCTGGCGGTTCTCCACTGATGATATGAAGGTCGCATAGTGACTGATATATATATATCATTATGACTGATATACATATATATCTGTGAGAAATAGTGCATGAAGCAAGTATATATAGCAATATATATACTTGCTTTCATGGATGACCTGACAGTTGTCCAACAGTCCGCTGATGCAGCAGTAGAGGTACTGGGACGACTGGAAAGGTTGATGCGGTGGGCAAGAATGGGATTTAAAGCAAGAACGTCGAGGAGTGTGGTAGTGAGACGAGGAGTGGTGGATAATATGCACAGGTTTGAGCTGGGAGGGGAGGTGGTTCCATCATTGGTAGAGGCCCCTGTGAAGAGTTTGGGAAGATGGTATACAGTGGAGTTGAATGATGTGGGAAGAGTGGAGGAGGTGAGGAACAAGCTTTTGAGAGGTTTGAAGAGGATTGATGGATGTGGTTTGCCAGGTAAGTTGAAGGTATGGTGTTTGAAGTTTGGGTTGATGCCACGAGTATTGTGGCCACACGAGTATTGTGGCCATTGATGATGTATGATATTGCAATTGGGCATGTAGAGAGGATGGAGGTTGTGGTGAGTGGGTTTGTGAGGAGGTGGTTGGGAGTGCCACGCTGTTTGACGAACATTGCCTTTTATGGTCAGGGTGGAAAACTCGCGTTTCCCTTGACATCATTAACCGAGGAGTTTAAGGTGGTGAGGGTGCGGGAGTTCATGATGTTGCTGGATTCAAGTGATGCAGTGGTAAAGAATGCTCTCCCAGAGAAGAAGGGAAGTCGGAAGTGGAATGCAAGAGCAGAGGTGGACGAGATGGAGGAGCGGTTGCAACAGGAGGAGGTCATGGGGATGTTACAGCATGGGAAGTATGGCTTGGGGTGGATGGAGCATGAGCGATGGGGAAAGGCATGTGTGAAAGAGAGGAGGAAGATGGTTGAGAGGGAGGTGAGAAGAAAGGAAGAGGAGGGGAGATATGTGAAAGCAGTCGGTCAGGCACAGCAAGGTGCTTGGACTAAGTGGGAAGGTGTGTGGGTGAGGATATTGAAGTGGCAAGAGATTTGGAGGATGGAGCCAATATTGTTGAATTTCCTGTTGCGGGCAACGTATGATGTGCTTCCGTTACCAGTAAACTTGAGATTGTGGGGGTTGTTGCAGGAGGAGAGATGTTATTTGTGTGGAGGTGTGGGAACGGTGCAGCATGCACTGAGTGCATGCTCAGTAGCATTGGCAGCAGGAAGATACAGGTGGCGACATGATCAGATGCTGGCGGTGGTGGTGCAGATGGTGCAACAAGAGGTGCTGAGATCGAGAGAGAGAAGAGTGGAGAAGGAGACTGATGGGGGAGAGGTGTGGTTTGTCAAAGAGGGCCAAGTGGAAAGAGGTGGAAAGAGGAGGAGGAGGTGGAAAGCAAGAGGGCTGTCAGATGCTTGTGATTGGCAGGTGGTGGCAGACCTAAAGCCACAATTGGTATTCCCAGAGGAGATCTGTGTGACAAGGTTGCGGCCTGACATTGTCATTTGGTCAAGTGCAACAAGACAGGTCATCTTAGGGGAGTTGTCGGTACCTTGGGAAGAGAACATGGAGGAGGTGCACGAGAGGAAGAGAGGAAAGTACAGTGAGCTGGAGGCAGAGTGCCGGGAGAAGGGTTGGCGCGTTTCGTGTCAGCCATTTGAGGTGGGGTGTAGAGGGTATATTGGCAATTCCTTTTCTGCATTTCTTGCTCGGCTTGGAGTGTGTGGGACAGAAAGAAGGAGGATGTGTGACAAGGTGGCCCAGGTTGCCTTGAAAGGCTCATTTTGGATATGGAGGAAGTTTATGGAGGCACGTCGAACGGTGTAGGTTGGTTGTGTGTGGGTTTTTTTTTTGGGTTTTTTTGTTACTGTAGCGGCTACCGCTGGGTTTTCACAATCGCCTTGCACCTATCAAGGACGCGGAGCGATCACCATGCCGGGCTCGTCCAGGACGCCCGGGCAGGCTCGCCCTCAACTTGCCAGGCCGCAGCCAGGACGCTGGGCCACGCCCCCTCTTGCCTTTCCTGGGCAAACGCTCCGGGATAATATGTATATATATTGCTGCCCGATAAACGGGCTTTTCAGAGTGCCTGAGTGTTTGGTTTGATTAAAGCAACTCGGATGAATTCCAGCTTTTTGTCGCGTCCATTCTTCCGATCGACGTGGGAGCCCCAGCTCCTTCATTGGTGACCTACCGACATGGACACGGCAGTCGCCCTTAAACTGCCTACCTTCTGGGAGGCTCACGCGGCGGTTTGGTTCGCACAGGCGGATTCCCTGTTCGCCCTGCGAGGCATCACGGCCGACGACACCCGCTTCCACCATGTGGTAGCAGCGCTCGGTTCGGCCACCGCGGCCCGCGCCCTGAGCCTCCTCGAGAGCCCGCCAGCCACTGACAAATACGGCGCGATTAAGAAGCTTCTCCTCGACGCTTTCGCCCTCCCATCGGCGGAACGCGCACGGCGCCTGCTCGACCTGCCCGAGCTCGGCGACACGCGCCCTTCCGAGCAAATGGACAACATGCTTTCACTGCTCGGCGAGCACTCTCAGGCATTCCTGTTCCGGGAGCTGTTCCTCCGTCAGCTGACTAACCCGGTACGCCTCGCCCTGGCAAGCACGACGATCACAGATCCCCGGGCCCTTGCCAGAGAAGCCGACAAGATCTCCGCCGCAGGACAGCGCATCGCAGCGGCGACATGGGACCCACCGCCGTCCGACGCAACACCCATGGCGCCCGAGCACCCGGCACGGTCGACGACCGAACTGCCGACGCAATTGGCGGCCGCTACACCGAGCCGACCACCTCCAGCACGACGACCGGGGCCTCCACCTGACCAAGCGTGGTGTTACTATCATGCCAGGTTCGGACAGAAGGCCCGGACATGCCGACCCCCGTGCACCTTCGGCAGGCCGGGAAACGGCCGGGCCGGCGTTCATTACCAGCCATGAGCGCCGGCCACACGGGCAACTTACTGTTCATCACGGATAAAGCGTCCGGACGGCGCTTCGTGTGCGACACCGGCGCCCAACTGAGCGTCATACCCGCCTCTGACCAGGACAGGCAATCCGCGGTTTGCGGCCCCTCCTTGGTTGCGGCCAACGGATCGACCATCCGCACCTTCGGCCCACGCAACGTCACCCTCTGCTTCGGCGGCCAACGCTTTGCTTGGACGTTTGTAACCGCAAACGTGCCCATGGCTCTGCTAGGCGCCGACTTCCTCTGCGCACACGGACTGCTGGTGGACGTCCAACGGCGTCGTTTAAATAACGCCGAAACCTTCAGCTCCCTGGTATGCACATTGAGCAGCTCCACGCCGACCGAGCTGGCATGCGCCGTCCCGGCGGCGAACGAGTTTGCTCGCCTGTTCATGGAGTTCCCGGCCCTCACGCGGACGACGTTATCGGCCGTCGCAGTACGGCATGGGATCGAGCACCACATACCAACCACGGGCCCGCCAGTCTACGCCAGGGCCCGCCGCCTCGACCCAGCCAAGCTCGCCGTGGCGAAGGCCGAATTCGACGCATTGGAGCACCTCGGCATCGTGCGGCGCTCCGATAGCACGTGGGCCTCGCCACTGCACATCGTGCCAAAGCCGGGGGGTGGATGGCGCCCATGTGGCGACTACCGCCGTCTCAATGACGCTACCACCCCCGACAGGTACCCGATCCCGCATATCCAAGACTTCTCCGCCCGTCTGGCGGGACGGGTCATTTTTTCGAAAATTGATCTCATACGGGGATATCACCAGGTACCTGTCAGGGCGGCCGACGTCTCTAAAACGGCAGTCATCACGCCGTTCGGCTTATTCGAATTCTTGCGGATGCCGTTTGGTCTCAAGAACGCGGCTCAGGCGTTCCAGCGCTTGATGGACGGCGTGCTGCGTGACCTGCCGTTCCTTTTCGTTTACATGGACGACATCCTCGTTGCCAGCACGTCCCAGGCCGAGCACCTCCTCCACCTCCGAACACTGTTCGGGCGCCTCAGCGAGCATGGCCTCATCGTCAACCCGGCCAAATGCCACTTCGGCACGACGGCCATTGATTTTTTGGGCCACCACATCACCAAGAACGGGGCCGTGCCGCTGCCAACCAAGGTCGAGGCCATCACCACGTTCCCGCGTCCCCGCACCATAAAGGCCCTGCAGGAATTCCTGGGAATGGTGAATTTTTATCACCGCTTCGTGCCCCGCGCTGCTCAACTCATGCGGCCCCTCTACGAAGCCCTCCGGGGCAAGCCGGCCAAGCACGACATCGCCTGGTCCGCAGCAATGGATGCGGCCTTCCAAAGCTCAAAGTGGGCCCTCGCCGACGCAACACTGCTCGCTCACCCGGTGCTCAACGCTCCCATCGCCCTCACCACGGATGCCTCCGACTACGCGGTGGGCACCGTACATGAGCAATGGGTGAACGGGGTTTGGCAGCCACTCGCTTTTTTCAGCCGGCATCTCCGGCCGAACGAGCTCAAATACAGCACGTTTGACCGGGAGCTCCTCGGTCTACACCTGGCCGTCCGCCATTTCCGCCACCTCCTGGAGGGCCGACCTTTCACGGCGTTCGTCAACCACAAGCCGTTGGTTTACGCCATGGCCAAGGTCACGGAGCCGTGGTCGGCCCGCCAACAGCGCCACCTCTCCGCCGTGTCGGAGTTTACCCCGGACATCCGGCACGTCGCCGGCAAAAACAACGCCGTGGCCGACTGTCTTTCCCGGGCCAGCGCGAACGCGGTCCACCTGGGCGTGGACTTTGCGCTTATGGTGGCGGACCAAACCACCGACACCACGGTGCAAGCCCTCTGGGCGGCGGACACGGGCCTCCGCCTGGCCGACATCCCCTTCGCGGACACTGTCCTGCTCTGCGACGTCTCCCAAGGCCAGCCTCGCCCCATCGTGCCCGTCACCTGGCAACGCCGCATCTTCGCCTCCCTCCACGGCCTTTCCCACCCGGGCCGGAAAGCTTCCCAGAAGCTGGTGTCGGCGCGATTCGTCTGGCACGGCCTTCGTCGGGACGTCAGCGATTGGACCAGAACCTGCACGGCCTGCCAACGGGCCAAGGTCCACCGACACACCCAGGCCCCGCTGGCACCTTTCACCGTGCCCGAACGACGTTTCGACCACGTCAACGTGGATCTGGTGGGCCCCCTCCCCCCGTCACGGGGGTTCACACACCTGCTCACCATGGTGGACAGGACCACCAGGTGGCCGGAGGCCGTTCCCCTCATCTCCACCACCACCGCCGACGTGGCGCAGGCTTTCATCGCCACCTGGGTCGCCCGTTTCGGCGCACCGGCGGACATCTCGTCAGACCGCGGACCACAGTTCACCTCCGAGCTGTGGGGCGCGGTCGCCCGCAACCTGGGGGTCAAGCTCCACCGTACTACGGCCTACCACCCCCAAGCAAACGGGTTGTGCGAGCGATTCCACCGCTCCATGAAGGCCGCGCTCATGGCCGGCCTTCAAGACGGCGGTTGGGCCGACCGGCTGCCGTGGGTCCTTTTGGGCCTCCGCACGGCCCCCAAGGAGGACCTCCAGGCATCCACCGCCGAGCTTGTCTATGGCCAGGTGCTACGCGTCCCGGGCGAATTCGTGCCCGACGCTACCAGTCCCTGGTCTGCAGCTCACCAGCGCTCGGACCTCCAGGAGGCCGCCTGACGGTTTGCCCCCGTGCCAACATCCCACCACGGTGACCCCCAGTCCTACGTCCCCCCAGCACTTCACACAGCGGAGTATGTTTTTGTGTGTCACGACGCACATCGGGGGCCACTCCGGCCGCCGTACGACGGGCCCTTCCGGGTGCTGCGACGGGACGACAAGTCGTTCGTCATCGACATCGGCGGCAGGTCGGACCGGATTGCGGTGGACCGCCTCAAGCCGGCGCACGTGGACGTCGACCACCCACCACGGGTGGCCCTTCCGCCGCGGCGAGGCCGCCCCCCGTCCACGGTGCCCCCCCACTCGACCGCCCACCACCACACCGGACCCCCTCCCACGACCCGCCAGGGGTCGCTTCGGCCGGGTCATCAGGACCCCCCTCAAATTGACCCTGCCGGTGCAAGTCGATTCTGGGGGGACGTGTGTAGCGGCTACCGCTGGGTTTTCACAATCGCCTTGCACCTATCAAGGACGCGGAGCGATCACCATGCCGGGCTCGTCCAGGACGCCCGGGCAGGCTCGCCCTCAACTTGCCAGGCCGCAGCCAGGACGCTGGGCCACGCCCCCTCTCGCCTTTCCTGGGCAAACGCTCCGGGATAATATGTATATATATTGCTGCCCGATAAACGGGCTTTTCAGAGTGCCTGAGTGTTTGGTTTGATTAAAGCAACTCGGATGAATTCCAGCTTTTTGTCGCGTCCATTCTTCCGATCGACGTGGGAGCCCCAGCTCCTTCATTACCATTATTACTTCTTATTTTGTGTATATGAGTGAGTGGGTGAGGGTGTGTGTTTTTGCATGAGTGTGTTTTTGTGTGTTGAGTGGTGTATGATGTAAGTGTAGGTGGTTGTTTGGTTGGTATTCTGTATGTATGTGTGTGTATGGGTGTGTATGAATGATCTGGTGTGTTTTGTTGATGAGTGGTGAAGGGTATAAAGGTGGGTGTTTGAGTGTTCCACCATGTTTGTTTGGTGCTATGGATTATGGATGTGGAGGTGTTGTTGTTGTTGTTGTTGTTGTTGTTGTGCGCACTGGCTGGGGATGGGGGTATGTACGCATCCAGGTGCAGTTGCTGCATGTGGATGTGTACGTGCCCTTGCTGGCCCACCTTAGCTGACCGTATCGAGGTTGAAGGGCCGAAACGGGATGATGCTGAGGACCTCGACTGAGGACCCGGTCAGTGCGGCACACTTGTGACCAGGTGTGTTTTGAACTTATATATATATATATATATATATATAACTGTGAGAAATAGTAGAAACTCCACAGTACGAGCAGGGCGTCTCATTTGATTTAAATAAATAATCGCGAGATTAAATCAGACGCGGACGTAGCTTCAGGACGGTCGCTCTTTAATTTTAGAAAAGCTTTCGACCAACAAAGGTCTTCTTCCTTGTCGTCCCCAAGTTCAGCGGAAGTAGATATCAGAAGTGTATATATACATATATATATCTGGACAGAAAATAGTAGATATCAAAAAAGCACAGTCATCAAAAAGGAAGAGGGCGTGGGGACGAGAATCCCACTTATAGGGCGGATCTGGATTCGAACCTGAGCCAAAATCTAATCGGCTTGTCACCTGATCTTGTCACCTGTAATATTGTCACGTAACCAACTCATCCATCAAGTAAAGTCATAACACATCCATAACTTTTTAAAATATTATGTTATACATCGCTTTTCGTTCGATCTCTCAATGGTGAAAAATCACTTTAAAAATTAAATAATTCTCTGATCTGGATCCGGGTTCGAATTTTCACCAAAATAGAATACAGGTAGATTTCTGGTCCTTTGGCTGAGAATACCTCGGGTCCACCGCAAGATGGCGACCGTGGCATGGGCCCCACGTATGGTTGGCGCAGGAATTCGTAATTTGGCCAAGGATCCGGCACACAATGGCCTACTCGTGCCAAAAAAAGACACCAGAGGATCTTTTAGCGTGCACCTGCAACCAATTATGGCCGAGGTGTCTGAAGCATTCAGTTACAATACCCTGCACGCTACATGTAAAGCAACAAACCAGCAGTTTCTGGTCGGGATAGAAATCAAACCCAGACAAGACGACTAAAGGGCGACATCCTTCCAGGCAGTCCTAAACACAAACACACACAAAAAGTCTCATTTGGCGACCTCCAGTTTCAAAAAGAGTTGGCAGGATGACCTAGATGTACACACTACTCACCTCCAAGATGAGTAGTGTGGGTTCTGATCTCAGCTATAAACTTCCATCCTGGTGTTTGGCAGGCAGGATAATTCATCAATGTGTGTGCCGACCTTCAGATGGACTTTAAACTGGAGGTCGAGTCTACTGAAGTCAGTTGAAGGACGTTAAAAAAAAAAAAAAGCCTGGCGATGACGTCATGACGTTCGCTCATTAGGTTGGAGAACCAGATTACAAATAACAATTAGTAACTCCCAACCGCATCCAGGTCGACTCCATATGATGAGTGGATACCAGAGATAATGTTACCATGTGGCAGGTGGTGCTTATCGCTCCCAGCAAGGTGCAGCAGCAGCTGTATGGGACACCTTGCTGACGGTTCCCCACTGATGATATGAAGGTCGCATAATGACTGATATATATATATATACCTTGATATAATCAGGAGCTGCTCCAACGCTTGGAATAGGTCTTTCCATCCCGACAAATCCCACATGCTCACCCAGTCTCTCTGAAAGGATTGTCTGGCAAACCCTCTCATCTATTCTGAAGCAAACCACTTGAAGGGGTTCAGTCACTCAAACCTTTGGGCCTCACCATCAGCTATGATATTTCTTGGGTAGACTGTATTTCCAAGATGGCCTCCAAAGCCAGCCGTCTGCTGGGCATCCCTTCATGCAAAATCTTTCCTTGGTCAATCTGAACTTTTAACAACCTACAAAGCCTTCATTCGCAGCTTGATGGAGTACTGATCTCCCCTTTGGGGTGGTGCCCCAGCCTCACACCTTCCAATTATTGATGCCACGGAAAGCAAGGCCCTCAAAATCAATGGGATCTCCCATGATGAAGCTGAGTGTGTAGGCCTGTTACTCTCACATCACAGAAAGGTTGGCGGCCTCTCTGAATTATCCTGCCTCCTTTTTGATCTGGCACCCTCTGCCCTATCTTCGATCTGTCCCTCTCATGTTTCTGCAAAGCGCACACTGTATACCAGTACCTAACCATCTTCTTGTTAAACTCCCCAAATCCAGGCTCGCTGCTCACCTGCACTCATTTGTTCTACTTTTCTCTCACCTGTGGAACCAACTTCCCAAGTCTGTTCAGTCCCATTCTTCTCTGCAGAGCTTCAAGACATGGCTACCTCAGGTCCATCCCCCATCCATACTCATGATGTCTTCTACCCCAAATGACCCCACTCCCAAGCGCTCCCTTTTTCCAGGTTATTGTAATTTTCCCCTCTTCCACACCTCTACATTTTGTTAGTTATTGGTTGGATTGCTCCTTTCCTGTTTCATCACCATTTTCCCCTTCCTCTTCTTGCTGTGTTTCATTCAGCTTATGTGCAACTTGTTCACCCCACATGTCCTTCTCCCCTCCCCTTCATGTCACTTCTACTCTGTTATTGCTGTTTCCCGCTTTCCATTCTGCTCTAGCTCTTCCAAAAGCTTTCAAAAGCTTTGATACTTAAACGTATCTTTGACTCGAAGGTCACAAGAAACACATTTTGCAATTTATATATTTTTAATTTTTTTTGTATACTGAATCCAGGCTCGTGAAAGCTAACATTTATTTCACAAACAAATCAACCAGACAAACAAAATATATAAAAAGAGGGAGTGGAAGACAAGATGGGGAGAGAATGGGGAAGCACACAAACACAACATTTGAGAGCAGGGAGATGTGTGGGAGGGAGAGGGCTTGGGGGGAGGAGGCGTGGGAAGGGGGGGGGGGTGGGAGAAGTATAAAACACAAGGACACCAAGGACTTCCAGGACAGAAGTTGGTATTTCAAAAAAGTGGATTTGGGATGAAATTCGCGGGGGTAGAAAAGATCAAGGTTTTGGATGGGGGAAGATAAGAGATGTTGGTGAACAGCTGTTTTAAAGACCTGGAGGGTGGAGTGGGATTGAAGAGAGTGAGGGAATTTGTTCCAGAGGTGGGAGAAAAGAGGAATGAAGGAGTGAAGGTGAGCGGAGAGTCTTGATTTTGGCAGTTTAACCATAAGAGGGATGCAGGCAGATCTTGTGCGACCTGTAGGAATATTTGGGGGACAGAGCCCAGAGAGTGCTGGGGGGGCAAGGCCAGAGAGGAGTCGGGAGAAGATGGAAAGA
The DNA here is from genome assembly GCF_964187855.1 of Myxine glutinosa. Lineage (NCBI taxonomy): Eukaryota > Metazoa > Chordata > Myxini > Myxiniformes > Myxinidae > Myxine > Myxine glutinosa. Next base: position 33,807,685 of record NC_136274.1, on the reverse strand, counting down.
CCACCGACCTGCCTGTGGTGAGTGAGTGAAAGGCCCTTGGAGTTAGCTTCATCGCGGGAGATTCCAATGATTCTGAACGCTTTGGTTTCAACAGCGTGAAGACGAGCTAGGTGTGAGGCAGGAGCACCAGCCCAGAGGGGAGAGCAGTATTCCATTGAGCTGCGGATTGTTGTCAAATCCGTTTCTGATGTTTGTTCCCCCTCTATCCCCCCATTTACCTCAAATGGCTACACAGCTGACTCCACACGTGAAAAAGCTGAATGCCTGAACTCTGTTTGCCTCTAAATCTTGTGTACCAAACCCATCCCTCTCTGTACCCAGTCGTACCCAGCTGTTCCTGGACTCTGTGTCTTTTCTCCTGACAAGGTGGAAAAGTTTCTGTCAACCCTCGACTCTGATTCTGCAACTGGACCTGACGGCATCAGCCCACGGGTCCTAAAATCCTGCGCCACCGCTCCTTCACTCACTCTCTCTGTTCTCTTCACCCTCTCTTTTGCTCAAGGTCAACTGCCGTCACCTTGGAAATCTGCCAACATCACCGCTTTGCACAAAAAAGGTGCAAAAACAGATCCTTGCAACTGCAGACCAATCAGCCTTCTCCCAATTATCAGCAAAGTCATGGAATCCATCATTGATTCGGATATCAAATCCTTCCTCTTCTCAAATGGCTTGATCTCTGATTATCAATTTGGTTTCAGACCAGGTCACTCTACTCTGGACATGCTGCTTCTGCTGTCTCAACAATGGATGGAGGTCCTCAATGCCAAACAGGAAATTAGAGCTGTCTCCCTTGACATATATCTAACAGTAACTAACAGATATCTTCGACAAATACACTAAACAGATCACAAAGACAGCCTGCTTTCACCTGAAAAACATCGCCCGTCTCCGTCCATCCCTCTCCTCCACGGCTGCAGAAACCCTCATCCACGCCTTCATCACCTCCCGTCTGGACTACTGCAACAGCCTCCTCTATGGTTCACCCTCAATAATCACCAATAAGCTCCAATACATTCAGGACTCCGCTGCCCGTCTACTCCCCCATTCCCGGACCCGTGACCACATCACCCCCGTCCTTTATAAGCTTCACTGGCTCCCCATCCCCCAGAGAATCCAGTACAAAATCCTCCTCTTGACCTACAAAGCACTCCATAACCTGGCCCCATCCTACCTGACTGACTGACCTCCTCTCCAGACACACTCCCACCCGCAACCTCCGCTCTGCTGGTACCAACCTCCTGACCCCCCCCCCATCCGGACCAAATTCAGATCCTGGGGGGACAGGGCCTTCTCCATCACTGCTCCCACCCTCTGGAACTCACTACCTCACACCATCGGAGACTCCTCCTCACTCACCACATTCAAAACATCACTCAAGACCCACCTGTTCAACACTGCATTCAACATTTAACCCACAGCATTTAACCCCTGACTATCTCTTCTCCTTCTCCTTCCTTTTGCTTTGATTATTTACCTTATTGATTTTTGTCTTTTTGCACTTGTTTTTTGTACTCTGTCAAAGCGCCTTTGGGCTTCTTGAAAAGCGCTATATAAAATAAATGTATTATTATTATTATTATTATTATTATTATATCACGTGCCTTCGATACGGTCTGGCACCCCGCTCTGCTCACCAAACTCTCCTCCTATGGTATCCATGGAAACCTTCACGCATGGCTTGCGGACTTCCTCTCTAGTCGTAGTCAACGTGTGGCCCTGAATGGGGTTCTCTCATCTCCCCTTCCTGTTCAGGCTGGAGTTCCCCAAGGCAGTGTTCTGGGCCCTGTGCTTTTTCTGGTCTTCAACAATGATCTCTCTGACTCTCTTGAAAATCCTCTCTATCTCTTTGCTGATGACTCCACTCTCTGCCGCTCCATTCCTCATCCCTCAGATCAGCAGTCTGCAGCCGCCTCACTCTCTGCAGACCTGGACAAAATCACAGACTGGTCAAACAAGTGGAACATGTCTTTCAATCCTGACAAATCTCACACTCTTACTATGTCTCTCCGAAAAGACCGACTGGACAACCCTCCCATCCACTTTCTGAATAATCTCTCCAAGAAGTTCTGTCACTCAAGCTTTTGGGTCTCACTATCTGCCATGGTCTTTCCTGGGAAAACCACATTTCCAAGCTGGCCTCCAAAGCCAGTCGCCGACTGGGCATCCTCCATCGTGCGAAGTCCTTCCTTGGCACACCTGAGCTCCTCACCACATTCAAGGCTTACATCCGCAGCTCAATGGAATACTTTTCTCCCCTCTGGGCTGGTGCTCCTGCCTCACACCTAGCTCGGCTTCACGCTGTTGAAACCAAAGCTTTCAGAATCATTGGAATCTCCCGCGATGAAGCTCACTCCAAGGGCCTTTCACTTACTCACCGCAGGCAGGTTGGTGGGCTTTCTGTCTTCTACCGACTCCTCTCCGGCCTTGCTCCCCCAGCTCCCTCTGGGCTCTGACCCCCAAATATTCCTGCAGGTCGCACAAGATCTGCCTGCAACCCTCTTATGGTTAAACTGCCAAAATCAAGACTCTCTGCTCACCTTCACTCCTTCATTCCTCTTTTCTCCCACCTCTGGAACAAACTCCCTTACTCTCTTCAATCCCACTCCTCCCTCCAGGTCTTTAAAACAGCTGTTCACCACCATCCCTTATCTTCCCCCATCCAAAACCTTGATCTTTTCTACCCCCGCTAATTTCACCCCAGATTCACTTTTTTGAAATACCAACTTCCTTCCTGGAAGTCCTTGCAGTGTCCTTGTGTTTTATACTTCTCCCACCCCTCCCCCCTTCCCACGCCTCCACCCCCCAGCCCTCCCACAGATCTCTCAATGTCCCTGCTCTCAAATGTTGTGTTTGTGTGCTTCCCCTTCTCTCCCCATCTTGTCTACCTCTACCCTTATTATATGTTTTTTGTGTCTGTTTGATTTTCTTTGTGTGATAAATGGTATCTCTTTCTCGAGCCTCGATCCTTTGTACAAAAAAAAAAGAAAAAAAAAAGCCTCGATCATGTATACATAATTTTTTTTAGCTTTGATGTAGCACTGGCATGATGGGCCAAATGGCCTCCTTTCGTGTTAAAGTTCCTTGAAGAGATGGCGGGTCCTTATTATTGTGAAGAAATGGTCTTACTGCGCCCCCTCACGACCATTCAAACCAGAAGAGAAAACTTCAAGTTGGGAATTCAGGAAGTGGAGGCTCTCTGGTGGGCTCATCATCTGCCTTTGTTACCACACCAAAGGCCAACACTGAACTGGCTGGGTTTCTGCAACAATCCAAGGCCACCTCCAAACAACAATCCAAGAGTAGGGAGTGGCCTATACCATGGAGTGCGGTTACAACTGTATGATAATGCGACAGCAGAAAGGATTCACTGTTTGAGACACTCAAACAGGTTGATCTATTGATACCTTCAAACACCTTCTTTGAGCTCCACTTCCAATATCTTTGTAGAACCACATTGCACCCCTCCCACCTCTTGTCCTAAACAAACATAAATTTACTCATTTGGAAAAGAAAAATATTTTGCTGAACAAAAGCTCATTGTTCATTGTGAAACGAGAGTAAGATGAGGTAGAAGCAAACGGAGTAACAGGTAAATTGTTTGAAAATTGTTGGTGAATTTTCGCAAAATATTTTAAGTTGTTTTACTTTCCTAAATATGTTCCTAATGTGTTGTACAAGTCAATGGGTCAGTGTTGTACAGGCCAATAATTAATTATTGTTAGGGAACAGACAATATAACACTTGCGAACAGACAGGGCTTTCTCAATTTGTCCATATCCACTGCGACCAGTCACGGGTATGCATTCAGCTACTCAATATCCAGGGCTGATTTGGGGCACATCCAAGTGGCCAGTGAACGTCGTCACGGTGACGTCACAATACTTGTTGACTCGGACAAAAAAAAATCCTTGTTTTATTTTGCCACAGACTCGGGATGTTGAGGTATATGCGAAGAAGAGAGGATGGCATCGTCACAACTTGCCATAGATCTGGTTCAGCCATATTTCTTTCAGAGGATGTTGAGTGTGTGGACAAACTTTAAGAGGGACATAATGACGTCTGCAAACCAAAAAAATGCTAAGAACTGCTTGAACAGATGGCAAGAGCACTTCTCTGATAGACAAGATGGATTTCTGAGAAATGTGAATGTTAGGTGTATTTTTGGGTAAAAGTTGGGAATCTCACTTTTTAACATAATTAGGGCATGCTGAATTTGATTAACCCGGTTCCCAAGCCGAATTTTGAGTTTTTGACCTTCTAATTAGCATAAACAAAATGGCCGCCAAATTGCCATTTTTGGACAATTCTTTGAACAAGCATTTATATATCATGTATATACACTTTACTAAAGTTATTACTTTAACTTTACAACTTTTACCCCAAAATGCACCTAGAAGCAATCCGTCTAGTCTATATTATGGTTGGCGACATATTGAAAGAGACATTCAAACTGGTATTGAAATTGAACACTATAAAATGGGAAATGGTTTTAATAAGACAATGTTTCATACAACCATTTATTCTAAAATTAAGTATACATGGACATGAAGCACAAACATTCAGGAATGTCACACATGTTGTTTTGCCAAACTACATCAAATTCATACAAGGGGTCTGATCATCACTCTGTTGCTGACAGACACACATTGATGTGCACCTCAACTCTGAATAGCGACATTTGCAGCGTCGAGTCTTGCATTGCTTCTGGCATGCACAACAAATCATCTCGAGGCAACTTTCTGGGATTGGACTCAGTGACATCAGAATAGGCTCTCGTCCTGAATCACCACGTTTCTATCCCATTTCCATAGGTGCAGGAAGGTCAGGTATGGCACAATGAGCATTTCTCCATACCATGGCTTGATAGTGTACTCGCATCAAATGGAAATGAAGAGCATCACTTGTCGGTGACATTGCTTCTGGTTTACCAGTCTTGGAGAACAACATACTGTATGTCATGCTGAATCAACAGAGGAACCCTCAAAATTCAAAACTCAAAACTGGGCTTGGGAACCGGGTTAATCGAATTCAGCATACCCTAATTATGTTAAGTGAGGTTCCCAACTTTTACCCAAAAATGCACATAGAAGCTTATACATGGCCTTTTTCCATATATCCGTCTTGTCTCTATGACCTCTTGAACAGCCCACCTGGCATGCAAGATCCCCAATGGCAGACATTTCTAGTAATGCTGTGAGAGATCTTTTTTAACGACTTTACTTACCTTGAATCACGATCATTGACAAATCTGGACCTCGTCCCAAGGCATCACTTCCCTTATCACTAAAGCAGATATAGCACTAAACCATCTCTTGGACTCTTTTTCAAGAAGCGACAAATACAAAAGAACACCAACCTTAAAATGTATCGCATTGATCATTTATGTGCTTAAGTATGGATCCTAGACCTGGACCACAGCGACAACAAATCCACGCAGGCTTGATGCTTTTCACATATGTGATGTCTCTGACACCTTGAGGCGTGCGGTTGTTCCACCATATTATGAATAATCAAATCCGTCATAGGACACGTCAGCCTCTTCCATCATTTCCGCGATGCCAATGCCATCTCTAATGGTATGAACATCTCCATCATATACTACCTCATCTGCCATGCCACCAACTCTTCAACTTCGATCATCGCAAGTTGAATGGCGTGCGTAGTCGGTCCAAAACTTCCAGAAAGCGGATGTCAGCCCTATGCTGGCAGCCCCCATCTCACAAGAGACAGGCCAAGATGGAGACTGATCATCTATGAAGTGTATCCCCAGCAAGGCCGCCAAGTCAAGTAAGTTAAGTCAAGTCACATTACTTTGCAGGCAGGACTTGAGAGCATGATGTCACACCTAAAAATAGGTGAAACTGTATTTCTTGGAGGCTGGGTATGGTATAAATAGTGCACACTGAGGGTACGTGCCCCAATCGGCATTGCCAACTCACTAGAAAGATAAAATGCATTAGTAAAAGAGTGAGGACCCTGCCAAGTCTGGAAGTATCAATCGGTGTCCAGGGTTGCTTGCCAAAGCCAGTGCCACCTTCACGGTCACCGCCTCATTTATGTGTCTGCACAGTAATAACTAGCTGCATGGCATGGTGCCACCACGCCTCGTGACTCTATAGTAGGAAAGTCTAGACAGGAGATACTGTCGGTTCACAAATTTGACACCTCAGCATATTATTATCGGCATTATCTCATTCATATAATTTATTTGGCGTGTCTTGGAAATTGAAATTTCGCATCTCATTCCTGTACTTGTTGAAGTCTCCTTGTACAACACTTTGCAATAAATGATTGGTCAAAGTTAGCGTGAGATCTCCCCAAGTGCAGACATTATTATTATTGCAAGTAATCAGCAAACAAAGCACAGAAATCATGGGGTTCTGAAATTGCAATAGTAAATAACGATCCAATCGACTGCTCTGTTTTGAGAAGATTCAAAGCAATCACGTGATTCACAAAACAACAGATGCTTACATTTCATGTAAACAACCACAACACTACACTACAGGGGCAATTCGTTTTACAAAAAAAAAACTCACTTCAAGAAATCTGTTACAGTCAATAACTGCCCATTTTACTAAAATAATGATTCTATTGCAATTAAATGTCATGCAATTATTTGCTCAAGTTGTGAGATTGGAAAATAATTTTCTGCATCTAACAACATTTAAAAGAAACAAGAGCAAGTGAAATTCGTCCACCGATCAATTAGTCCAGACAGCTCGTGATACGTTGACAGTCACTGGGGGTGGTTGGGGCTTGAAGGGGGCCGTTGGAGGTGTTCAAAATGTTCTCTGGATGAAATACTACCAGTGATCCAAGAAACGGCAAGGTATATGCAATTAGTAAGGAAATATTGTTTCTTCATGTGTACAATAAGAGAAAAATGGCCTCTAAAGGTGTTTTTTTTTTTTTTTTTTTTTTTTTTTTTCATGTGTACAATAAGAGAGATAAGAGAGCTGTTGTGTCCGTCTGTGTATTGCCTTTATTCTCAGAGATGGCCAAACAGATCTTCGTCAAACTTTCAGAGGGCCATGTTTGAATAGCGGAGAATGTTTTAGACCAAAAAAAAAAGTTTTTAATATTTATTTTTTTTACTTGAAACTTTTACAAGTTGATTTTTTAAATAAAAAAACATATTTTTATTTTAATTTTTTTAAAAGTTGAATTAATTTTTTATTTTTTATTTTAGTCGAATTTTTTTAATTCGATTTTAAGGGATTTTAAAAAATCACTGTAGTACTTAAGCTATGTCAAAGGTTATATTAAATGATAATATTTTTAGCCCCCCACAAAAAACAAAACCGGCCAAAACCGAATACCCCTGCCAGTGATTATCTAAAACTTGTATAATAATAAAAAAATATGTTGGTTGACCTTGCTCTATTTGTTGTTCTGAGATCGCATTGAACACCCCTCGGACTGCATGCAGGGTGTGGACGGCTCCCGAGAAAAAAAATATGCTTTGTGAGAAAGAACCTTTCAAGTCACACTCTCTGCAATAAGTGAGAAAGTGACATAACAACAATTACACGGGTAGTTAAAAGTATAGTTAAAGTGTATATATATATATATATATATATATATATATATATATATATATATATATATATATATATATATATATATATATATATATACGTATATATATACATACAGATTTGGCATTTAATATGGAATATATTTTTTTCTTGACTTGGGTTTACTTACCAGTGGCGTCCTATACCGGCCTGATATGGCGGCCCACACCATCACACTTGGGCCACCCCACCTGTTGGCTTGACGCACGCAACAATCGGCATATATATATATACTGAAACACAAAAGAAACTTACCACTTGTTTGAAATGTAATAAAATTGTAACAGTTCAAAATAAAACAAACCAACAATTGCTAATTGAAACATTGGCATTTTATTGATGACATGTCAAGTTTTTGACCAAGATACACCATCTCATCAGTTTGTTCTACAGTACAGAACAGCACAGGGTGCAATGTCAGTCCCCTTTCAATAGCGTGTGTGGCCACCATTGTTTTGGATACAGGCAGTGCATCGTCGGCGTATACTGCCTACCAGTCTTTGGATGGATTGCTGCTGGATTCTGTCCCACTCAGTCCTCAATGTCTGAAGCAGCTCTGCCCGTGTCCTGGCCCTGCCAACTACGCATCTCCCAAGCTCATCCCACAGGTGCTCTATGGGATTCAGGTCAGGGGAGAGCGCAGGCCACTGCATGGTGTTGATGTTCTCGCCTTGGAGAAATGCAGTGGTAAAGCGAGCAGCATGGGGACGAGCGTTGTCATGCTGAAAGGTTCTCAGTTCTGGGTGGTCTAGCAGGGATGGCAGCAGATGAGGTCGCAGGATGTTATCCACATATCGCTGGGCGTTAAGATTCCCATCCACAACCACCAGTGGCGTCCTGTACCGGCCTGATATGGCGGCCCACACCATCACACTTGGGCCACCCCACCTGTTGGCTTGACGCACGCAACAATCGGCATATCGCTCGCCAGTTCTTCTCCAGACACGCTCACGCCCATCAGGACTGTCCACACAGAACCTTGACTCATCGCTCAAAGCGACCTCGTTCCACTGCGCCAAGGTCCACCGCTGATGCTGCTGGCACCATCTCTGTCGGTTGCGGCGATGGGCAGCCGTCATCACGGGGCCTCTGTATGGTCTTCTGGCAGTCAGACCATAGTCATGCAGTCGTCTTCGTGCAGTATCATTGGAGATACGTGGGTTTGCACGCCCCGGAGTTTCTGCCGCAGTGCGGGATGCTGGACGGAATCGATCCCGCAGGTGACTTCAGACCATCTGCCTGTCCTGCCTTGCATTGGTGACTCTTGGCCTCCCTGATCGAGGTCTGTCATCTGCAGAGTTGTGGAGGGTGTCTCTGTCCACCAGGGCCGATATCGTCTGGTGTGAACAGCCAAGGCGACGTGCCACCTCACGGTAGCTCAGTCCGCCTTGCAGCATGCCCAGGGCACGCTGCCGTTGATCCCTTGACAATCGTGGCATGTTGATTGAAATGCCCATTTTGCACTGGCCTTTTTAAAGCCAATATCAAGACATCACGTGCAGCTCATTAAAATCATCCCGTACCCCTTGGCTAATTAAATCACTGACAGTCAAAACGGCTGTTCAACAGCTGTGCTATGAAGTGACAATTGAAGGTTCAAGTGACCATCCGTGACCGTTTTGTCTGACAGTGAGGACACTATTGTCCACAAATAAGTTCACACATTTACTACACGCAGTGTTATTGTTGATATTTAAAGGTTTCAAAGGTGGTAAGTTTCTTTTGCGTTTCAGTGTGTATATATATATATATATATATATATATATATATATATATATATATATCGATATATATATATATATATATATATATATATATATATATATATATATATATATATATATATATATATATATATATATCGATAGTCTATATAAGCCTTTATATATAATCTATATTTATTATAGATAGTCTATATCGATATATCTATATAAGGATAGGCTAACCCCCGCTCTAGCAGGGAAAATGGCCTTTAAAATGCATGTTGTTGTTGTGTATATATCGATATATATATATATATATATATATATATATATATATATATATATATACCACCGTATATCTATCACCGGCACCAATCTCGTATAGCGAGATGCGTCTTACTTGACAAAGTTAAATAAAATAAAAAACTAACATCAGAACGAGAATCCCAGCCTCGCTTAAATCATTGCATATATACACTTAGTTATAAAATCTCAAGATATGGTAAATTTTGTCAGATTTCAATCCAGATTTGGATATTATTTAGTCTACAGCATCCATTCCTTATATCTGAATCCAGATGTTGATGGTATGCTTCAATTATGTAATGATAAGCGATCGTGCTTCCAGGGCAAGGCATGTTTTAGCAGGCCAAAACAAAATGGCGGCTTAATAACCCAGCGAGGTGCAGTGGGCTTACCAAGATGGCGGGCCACCATATTGGTACACCACCACATTGGGTTTTTTTTCTTTCTTATGAGCACCTCGTTAATCATCTTCAAAAAGGATGTTATAACACACCCAAACACACAGTTTTCATCCTTGCAATCTGTTGGAGGTTCAGATGTTTGCATGCAAAGTTTGGGGCCGCTAGGTTTCATGGTTTTGGAGTTATGGAGGAGACAGACGGACAGATGGATGGACGGACACTGCCTTTTATTATTATAGATATATTTGTGATTGTTTTATTATATTATATAATAATTTATATTATATGTATATGTATATACAGTCATCCCTCGCTATATCGCGGTTCACTTTTCGCGGCTTCGGTACATCGCGGGTTTTTCTCGCTAGTATATGTAAAATTATATCGCCGATTTTTCGCTATATCGCGGGATTTTGCGGTATAAATGTATTTTTATATACTATTATTTTAAATATTTTTGTGGTAAAATAAGCATTTTCTAGCCTAAAAAATTAAAAAACGTAAAGAAATAAGAAAAATACAGTAATTAAAACATATTACAAGAAATAAAATACTGTACATAGTGTACAGTAGAAGGGTAGACAAAGAGTCGTGTGTATGGAAAACGCAGATGCGGCAGCTTCCACCGCTAGTTACCCACGTAATGGGTAACTGTAATGCTCTTTCTGGCTGTGCAGTACATTCATCATCGTCATCACCTTCATCGTCATCAGTACTGCACAGCTAATTCATCATCATCTTCATCACGCAAGTTGTAGTATTGAAGAGCCGGGGCTCTTGCTTGATACGGACGAAATGACGGGCAAGACACAAACTCGTCCGAGAAGATATTTATTCTCAAAACCAACTCGGGAACACTGAAAAGCCCGTTTATCGGGCTGAATTATAAAGCACAACCAGAAACCGAAAGCCACGCCTCTCAAGCGTGGCGTGCTTCGGTGGTCACGTGATCAACAGGTGTAGCTGATTATACCCGCAAAGCGCGGCACGCTTTAGCGGTCACGTGACCAGCCACTCTCGCGCCGGGGATCCCCGCCGGTGACGTCACCGGCTGGAGCAAGGAGATTCTGATGCTGGTCTTGCTTGGGGGACCCATGGGTAGCTACAGTATCTTCAATGGTGAGTACCCATTAGAATTTTATATGTTGTTAAAATTACGTATGTTTAAGAGTGTAAAAAGTGTTTAAGAGTATAGGAAGTGTTTATAAGAGTATGGGAAAGGTTAATAAGAGTGTGGGGAGGGTCATAAAGCTTTAAAATATATATAAATAATAAAATAAAAATATGGTCGCTACTTCGCGGATTTTCGTCTATCGCGGGGGGTTCTGGAACGTAACCCCCGCGATAAACGAGGGATCACTGTATATATATATATATATATATATATATATATATATATATATATATATATATATATATATATATATATATATATATATATTCTATTATTAATATAACGATGTCATACATGAATGTAATCAATAATCTGTTTCATACTTCATCAGCATTCTGGAAACGATTCAGGAATGTTTCTTTTGTAGAAATTAAAATCTGAAGATTGCAATTGTTGATACAAGATTTTGAATTTATTTGTGGCAATTGCAGTTGCGATTTAATGTATTATATATTGTCTGTTGTGGGGCTGTCAAGATGGCTTAGAGGTACGCACACTCACCTCTAAGCTGTCTATCCTGGATTTGATTCCCGACCCAGCTCTAAACTGCCATCCTGGTGCTTCACAGGCAGAGTGATTCATCAATGTGTGTGTCGTCTATCAGATGGACGCGAAACATGTTGTCCTGTCTGCTGGAATTAGTTGGTGGACGTTAAGGATCCCACTGTGTCCTTCGCAAAAAAAGAAAGGCGGGATAATGATGGCCGTCAATGTCACGTGACATTTGACCTCAAGGATAGTTTGGAAGTGGGTGTTGGCCATATAATAGCTGGCCCGCTGGTCCAACTACTGGCTACAGCAAGCTTCACCCAAAAAACTAGATGATATTCATGGAATACTTACCCTGCACAGTCAACTTGGTGTGGTCCAACCATTCTGTTTTTGAAGGGTTTTTTTTTTCTTTGGTCCATGATGAGTGATGACATCATAAATGTGTATTCTCTAATATAATTTGTTGCTTAGATCACGCTCAAGAAATTTAAAACTGATTCGACTAAGCATTGTCCTTTCGAATTATGACGTCATAATTAAGGCACCAATGATGTCATTGTTAACACATCTTATTCCCCATGGGGAGAACTCGACAATGAGCTAAGTTTCAATTTTTCCATGGAGTGCTTTCAGAGATATAGAGGTGCGAAGTTTTTCCAAGATGGTGCCCGTACCACGTGACCTATGATGTCATAATTATCACAAAAATTATACAGGTGGAGGCGCTCTTATGGTGAAAATTTCGTTGTCAATTGGACCAACAACTGCAGAGAAAAAAAATTCATAGTGATCTGATCAAGTGATTCATAGCGTCTGCGCATGCGCAAGATTGGAGGTCTCGTCTCTTCAAAGCTGTCCATGCGCGCTCGCTTTCGAAGTTAAGTAACTTTTCACAATTGTGTTTTTGTCGAAACTGTATCTTTCTCTCGGTGTATGTACCTATTGGGGTGTCTTTAATAGTATTCTTGGCGTTGGTTTTTCATACCTGTGTACAGAATCGTCGGTCTTTCGTATCGCGTATTCTGAGGCCTAAGTGTAGTACTAGGCTACCGTGTCCGACCTTGGCTTGAGGCTTTGTTTTTGTCTCAGCGGTTCTCCGATCGCGCTGCAATTACTTTCCGGTCTCTGTTTTTCACGGTCTTTTCATCCCATACATCCTTGTTTTAAAATCTCAAAAAAAAAACAAAAAAAAAAAACATTTCCTTCTGTTCTTATTCGTTTATTCGTTCTTATTTGTTCGTTCGTTCTTCGACCACGTTGTTTGTGATCACGTGATCACGTTGTTAAAAAATGTCTCATCTGACCCCTGAAGACCTGTATTCTGTCATATTCTATAACACCTTTTTCTTCTTCTTCTATAAAAGGATGCTTTCGACTTGCTCACCAAATCTATTCATTCCAAAAAAAAAATTCCATCTCTTATAGTGCATCTTTCATTCGTTCCCTAAACTCTCCAGCACTCCATCCTCCCTCCAGCGTCCTCAAACGTATTTTTGACTCGAATGTCTCAAGAAACTCATTTTGCAATAAATGTTCGTTTCCCATTAATCGTACACTTTTCAAAATCCCATCACCCCAAAATCCCATTTCCCATCACCCCTCATCTCTAAATCTACCCCCTTGCCCTCCCCTCCAAATCATCCCCATCACCCATCTCTTTCAAATCTTCCCCCTTGCCCCTCCCCTCCAAATCTTCCCAATCACCCATTCCTTTCAAATCTCCCCCCACACCCCTCCCCTCCGAGACTCTCCCTCGCTCCTCCCCTCCTAGACTCCCCTCTCACCCCTCCTCCTCAAAGCGTCCTCCCCGCTTCTTCCCCCTTCCAACTTTCACCTTCATCTCCCTCAACCTTCTGCCTCGCTCGTCCCCCTCATCAAATAACACCTCACTGCACCTCTCCCAATCACCATCAAACCTTTTGTCTGCCCCATTTTTCACTTTCTCCAAGCTATTCTGTAATCTCCGACACACCTTCAACAGCTCTCCCTACCTCTTCCTCCTCTTCCACATCTTACCCGACCGCTCCCCCCCCCCCCCCCCTGTTCTGTATCCGATGCTCCCCCTTCCTCTTCCTTAACAGTATGGACCTCAAACATCCGGGGCCTTCGCTCAAACTTGTCTGATCTCTCCATACAGGTTGCTTCTGACAAACCAGACGTGATCTGCTTAACAGAAACTTTCCTCCTTCATGATGTCCTATATCCTTGGTATCTCTCCTTGGTATCTCTCCCAGGTTACTCCCTCCTCCGGTATGATAGACCTGAGCCTCGTCCTGGAGATGGGGTTGCTATCTTTATAAAAAAAACTCTTCCTCACTCGCCCTGCACTGCCCTCTCTCCACCTCACCCCCAGGAATACCTTTGGCAACGGCTTCCCCTTCGCTCCCACCTTTTGTTCATATGTGTGTTGTACCGTCCACCAAACAGTGATGACTCCATCTACATCTCGCTGTCTGAGAATATGGACCAACTTCTATCTACCCATCCCAACTCTCTCTTCCTCATATGTGGTGATTTCAACTGTCACCATGCCAGTTGGCTGGGTGTGGGTTCCTCTCTCACCAGCCATGGCTCTTCAGCAAAGGACTTCTGTGACTCACTGGGACTGACACAATCTGTCAATTTCCCGACCCGTATTTCAGTCAACGGAGCATCTTCTCTTCTGGACTTGGTTATGACTAACTTCCCTGAAAATGTCTGCTGCTCTTCTTCTGCTCCAATCGGCTCTTCTGATCATGTGCTTGTTAAAGTGGACATCTCTCTGACCATTCTCAGAGAGCCTCCTCAGCGTCGACGAGTCTGGCATTTCACTCAGGCCAACTGGCACGGTCTTCAAGCAGCCATCAATCATCTGGACTGGTCTCCCATCTCTACTGCCTCTGACATAAATTCTTCCTGGGAATTCTTCCAAAGCAAACTGCTCTCTCTCATGCACAGATTTATCCCATCTCGTCTTCTGTTGTCATACCCTTCCTCCCGTCCATGGTACACGGAATCTTGTGGTGAGGCTATTGCCCAGAAACAACTTGTTTTCGTCTCCTGGAAAGCAAATCCAATGGAAGGAAATCTCATTTCCTTTCACAAAGCCCGAAACAAGTGTGTGTCCACCCTCAGGAGAGCCAGGAAACAATATCTCTCCGTTCTCAGGACCGAACTCTCTTATCTGTCTCCCTCTTCCAAATCCTGGTGGCGTCTGATCAAATCTGTTTCTGGTGTTTGTTCCCCCTCCATCCCCTCCCTCACCTCAAATGGCCACACGGCTGACTCCGCACATGAAAAAGCTGAATGCCTCAACTCTGTGTTTGCCTCTAAATCTTGTGTCCCAAACCCATCCCTCTCTGTACCCACCGTACCCAGTCGTACCCAGCTGCTCCTGGACTCTGTGTCCTTTCCTCCTGACAAGGTGGAAAAGTTTCTGTCAACCCTCGACTCGGATTCTGCAACTGGACCTGATGGCATCAGCCCACGGGTCCTAAAATACTGTTCTTCCGCTCTTTCACTCCCTCTCTCTGTTCTCTTCACCCTCTCCTTTGCTCAAGGTCATCTTCCATCTGCTTGGAAATCTGCCAACATCACCGCTTTGCACAAAAAAGGTGCAAAAACAGATCCCAGCAACTACAGACCAATCAGCCTTCTCCCAATTATCAGCAAAGTCATGGAATCCATCATTGCTTCAGATATGAAATCTTTCCTCTTCTCCAATGGCTTGATCTCTGATCATCAATTTGGTTTCAGACCTGGACACTCTACTCTGGACATGCTGCTTCTGCTTTCTCAACAATGGATGGAGGTCCTCAATGCCAAACAGGAAATTAGAGCAGTCTCCCTTGACATATCACGTGCCTTCGATACGGTCTGGCACCCCGCTCTGCTCACCAAACTCTCCTCTTTTGGTATCCATGGAAATCTCCACGCATGGCTGGCGGACTTCCTCTCTAGTCGTAGTCAACATGTGGCCCTGAATGGGTTTCTCTCATCTCCTCTTCCTGTTCAGGCTGGAGTTCCACAAGGCAGTGTTCTGGGCCCTGTGCTTTTTCTGGTCTTCATCAATGATCTCTCTGACTCTCTTGAAAATCCTCTGTATCTCTTTGCTGATGACTCTACTCTCTGTCGCTCCATTCTTCATCCCTCAGATCGGCAGTCTGCAGCCTCCTCACTCTCTGCAGACCTGGACAAAATCACAGACTGGGCAAACAAGTGGAACATGTCTTTCAATCCTGACAAATCTCACACTCTTACGATGTCTCTCCGAAAAGACCGACTGGACAACCCTCACATCCACTTTCTGAATAATCCTCTCCAAGAAGTTCTGTCACTCAAGCTTTTGGGTGTCACTATCTGCCATGATCTTTCCTGGGAAAACCACATTTCAAATCTGGCCTCCAAAGCCAGTTGCCGACTGGGCATCCTCCGTCGTGCCAAGTCCTTCCTTGGCACACCTGAGCTCCTCACCACATACAAGGCTTTCATCCGCAGCTCAATGGAATACTGCTCTCCCCTCTGGGCTGGTGCTCCTGCCTCACACCTAGCTCGTCTTCACGCTGTTGAAACCAAAGCATTCAGAATCATTGGAATCTCCCGCGATGAAGCTAACTCCAAGGGCCTCTCACTCACTCACCGCAGGCAGGTTGGTGGTCTTTCCGTCTTCTACGGACTCCTCTCTGGCCTTGCCCCCCCCAGCTCTCTCTGGGCTCTGTCCCGCAAATATTCCTACAGGTCGCACAAGATCTGCCTGCAACCCTCTTATGGTCAAACTGCCAAAATCAAGACTCTCTGCTCACCTTCACTCCTTCATTCCTCTTTTCTCCCACCTCTGGAACAAACTCCCTCACTCTCTTCAATCCCACTCCACCCTCCAGGTCTTTAAAACAGCTGTTCACCACCATCTCTTATCTTCCCCCATCCAAAACCATGATCTTTTCTACCCCCGCTAATTTCACCCCATTTCCACTTTTTTGAAATACCAACTTCTGTCCTGGAAGTCCTTGGTGTCCTTGTGTTTTATACTTCTCCCTCCCCCCCCCCTTCCCACGCCTCCGCCCCCCAAGCCCTCTCCCTTCCACACATCTCCCTGCTCTCAAATGTTGTGTTTGTGTGCTTCCCATTCTCTCCCCATCTTGTTTTTCCGCTCCCTCTTTTTATGCATTTTGTTTGTCTGGTTGATTTGTTTGTGAAGTAAATGTTAGCTCTTTCACGAGCCTCGATTCGGTATACAAAAAAAAAAAAAAAAAAGTGTTGTACTTGTCGATTTATGATGTCATAATTAAAGTGCCGATGACATCATTATGAAGATATCTTATTCCCCATTGGGAGTACTTGACAGCGCACCATGTTGGAGAGGAAAGGTTTCGGAGAAG
The DNA here is from genome assembly GCF_964187855.1 of Myxine glutinosa. Classification (NCBI taxonomy): domain Eukaryota; kingdom Metazoa; phylum Chordata; class Myxini; order Myxiniformes; family Myxinidae; genus Myxine; species Myxine glutinosa. Next base: position 33,790,672 of record NC_136274.1, on the reverse strand, counting down.
TGCAACGTTTTTCGATTTTTCCAAATGCCGCCTGTACCACGTGACCTATGATGTCATAACTATTTTAAAATTCTACAGATGGAGGCACTGCTATGGTCAAAATTTCGTGTTCATCGGACTAACAGTTGCAGAGAATTTTTTTTTATACTGATCAGGTCAAGCGTTGTACTTGGCGAATTATGACGTCATAATGAAGGCACAGATGACATCATCATTAACATATCTTATTCCCCATGGGGAGTACTTGACAATGAGTCAAGTTTCAATTTTTTCCATTGAGCCGTTTCGGAGATATAGAAGTGTAACGTTTTTCCAAGATGACATCTGTACCACCTGACCTATGACGCCACAATTATTAATTTAAAAAATTATACAGGCAGAGGTGCTCCTATGGTAAAGTTTCGTGTCAATTGGACAAACAGTTGCCGAGAAAATTTTTTTTTTTAATGCAGCCACGCATATACGTACACCACACGTACGCACACAATCACTTAACCCTGATTTTAGCTTCATGAGCGCAGGGTAATTGGGAACCAGATTTTGGTCTGTGCAGCACTGAGATATTTCCTATCCGCTAGAAAATGTCGGCAAACCTGCATGATGCCCCTTCGAAGGAGGACATACTCCTTGATGCAACACTCTGCCTGCAAAGCACCAGACATGTCACATTAGAGTTAGTCGACAATGGAACCCAGACTACTGAGCAGAAAAGCGACTACCCTACCTCTAAATCTAAGGTATGTATACTGTCAGCTCTCATTGGATGAATGGAATGAAGGGAGAACCAAAAAGTCCAAAATATAATGATGATGTCATTTATTTGATGATACTGATCATGATCAACAACATCGATCTTGTCTGGTTTAGCTTACTCTGTGATATCTCTGCTACTTCTTTCACTTACCCTGCTCCCTCCCCATCACCTCAACCCCTCCTATTAACATCAACATTTTCCGCAATCCTCTTCCATCAACGCGTGAAATGGATGTGGATAACACTGGCAAAATTCCATGCAAAATATAATTCTCCATCCTTCCAACGATGTTTTCCGTACAAATCGCTTTCCCTTCAACCTTCAAAGCCTTTCTATTTATTCCCTTTTACACGTTCTCACATCCACTGCACTGCACTGCACTCTTGTGACTAGTTTTCTAGTTTTTCTCGCATCATAATAAGAGTTTTCCATTCACCATGGCTTCAGGACTATGAGGACATCTTCACACAACGAGACCAGAGGTGTGAGGAAAATGAATCTGCCAGTACTAATAGGGGAATGAGAACAACACCTGTACTGACCATCAGTAGCCTCTCTGTAGTAATTACATGGTGTTAACCTGACTTACAACATAAAGTGCGAAATCCTTTATGTGCAATGGACATCATAGAGAGAGTGCTGCACTCCACGATCACCGTTGAGGAAATTTGAACGACAGGATGGTGATGGTGAGAGTTTGGCTTCCAGGGACTTCCGTGACATTTCAGGCCGTCATGAGGACGGAATAGTGTCGAGAGGTTTCACAGCCTGACACCTGGGAAGTAGATATTGACTGGCAAGAGCTGACTGAAACACTATTGGCAGAAGTGTTGGAACAAAGGCAGGTAAGGCAAAGGCCTGTAACCGCATCCATCCACTGTCGTCGTCCACCTGTGATTGTGCCAAGTACATGTGTTCCTTGTTCTCCAGACTGTTTGCCTATTATTTGATAACGTCCCTTTACTATCGGTTCCTCTATAATCTGCAACTGAGCCTTGTCTCCTTCTCTTGATCTTTGATTAACCTTGGCCACTCTAAAAATTGACTGTGTGTAGCCGGGCATGGCAAGAATGTTTGTAAACAGAGCTGGGTGGTATGGAGAGGTTAGAAGAATGGACAACGGCAGAACAAAACAAAACAAGAGCAATCAGACATCGCAAACCCTCACCAGGATGTATTTTCAGTGGTTTTTACGGCTTTTGTGTTAAAACAAATATGGCGGCCAAACCACGAGACCGATGACGTCAGCATTATTTTTTTCTAAACTAATTTATTCCTACATTATGCTCAAGAAATTTCATCTTGATCGGATGAAGTTTTGTACTTGTCGAATTTTGACGTCATCAAGGAGGCACCTATGACATCATCATTAACATATTTTATTCCCCACGGAGAGTTCTTTACAATGAGCCATGTCTCAATTTTTTTCTATTCAGCGCTTTCGGAGATATAGAGGTGCAAAGTTTTTCGGATTTTCCAAGATGGCGGCCGAACCACGTGACTTATGACGTCATAATTATCATTATAAAATTCTACAGGTGGAGTTTCACCTATGGTGAAAATTTCCTGTCAATCGGACCAACGGTTGCAGAGAAAATCATATTTATTCTGTGCAGACAAACAAACAAACAGACAAACAGACAGACAAATGGACTCAAATGCAATACCCTCTCCTCAGGCGAGGGTAACGAATAGAGATACATACAAAGTACACCGCCTGCATGCCAAATAAATAAATAACATATCCTCCAGCATGCGGCATTATTGCCTTAGCGACTTTTTGGCGCCATCTCTCAATTATGAACGATCACTTTAATAGTTAAAAATTTATCGTATCGGATCTTCACCAAAATCAAATCAATTTGTCCTTGTCTCACACTCAACGCAACCAACTTGTCCACCACATTTCATCCAAATCCGTCCATACCTATTTTTAGATATCCTGCTCACAAACAAACAGACAAACATAAGGTGGCGGAGGTAATGAACAGTGGAAAGAGGTGAGGAGTGAAGGAAGAGGAACACACCAACAGCACAGAAATGACATGATGAAGAACGAGAGCAAGGATAGGGGGAGGAAGACACAGGGGGTGAACAACCTGGATGTGGGTGCAAGCTCTCAATCACTAAAGTGGAAAACTGGGGAAGAAAAAGAAATAGAACAAAAAATAATTTAAGAGTAGGGTGTAGGAAGGAGAAACCCGATAACCTGGAAACATGGAAATATTTGGGCTTTGGGAGGGTTAATGAAGGTAGATAGGATCATGGGTATGGATGGGGGGATGACCTGAGATGGTGGTAAACAGTCATCTTGAAGCACACGAGGGAAAAATGAGATTGAACAGACTGAGGAAGTTGGTTCCACAGTTGGGAAAATAAGAGGAATGAATGAGTGGATGTGAGCAGTAATCCTGTGTGCTGGGAGTTTCACTAGAAGTGGATTAGTGGCAGACAATGACCCCTGTGGACGGTTGGGGGTAAAGAGCAGAAAGGAGGTGTTGGAAGACAGAGACTATCGACCTGTCTGCGATGTAATCATAACCCCACAGAGAGTTATCTTCATCACGAGAGATACCAAAGATTCTGAAGGCCTTTGTTTCCATGGCAACATGATGAGCAAGGTGTGAGGCAAGGGTGAAAACCCAAAGGGGAGAGCAGTAATCCATCATGTTGTGGATGAAGGCCTTGTAAGTTGATCAAACTTCAAATGTGCAAAGGAAAGACATTACACGATGGAGGATGGCAAGTTTGGCTTTAGAGGGCAACTTAGATAAGTCGTTTGCCCAAGAAAGATCATGGCTAATGTTGAGACTCAAATGTCTAAGTGACCGAGGATTGTTAAGAAAAAATATTTGAGTGTTAGCCAGACTGTCCTTTCAGAGAGACAGCGAGTATGAAATGTCAGGAATGCAAGACATATTCCAAGTGTTTGGCCAGCTCAAGATTCTACCAAGGTCTGCAGAGAGGGAAGAGGCTCCTGCATGCCTATCTGAAGGATGAGGGATGGTAAGGCAGAGGGTGTGGTCACCAACAAAGAGATAAAGAGGATGGTGTATGTGGTGATAGTGTGGCGATGAAGGCCCACCATCTTCACAAAGCACTGGTGCACTTACTGCAACTTGTGAACATTTCTTTGACTAAAACCAATCCTGACAGGTCGCCACACCATTGCAGCTGGGTGCAGAAACATACAGCTTGGTTCGGTTAGGGTTGTGTTGGACTGAATTGGAACTGAATCCACACCAAAGAGAGGGCAATGCCACAAGGCTTTACCCACTTGAGCAATAATGTACTTCCATTAAAAATGGTGTTGGCTTAGCGGTTAGGGTGCCGGCTTGGGATCCTAGGATCCTGGCTTTGAATCCTGGTCGATCGCTAAATTAACACCAGGGGGGTTGACTCACCCTGTCATCCTTCCGAGGTCGGCAAATTTAGTACCAGCTTGCTGGGATGATCCCAGTGTGTACCCTGGCTTAGAATAGGTAACGTATCCGTATCCGTAAACCGTATCCCTGCGCATCGTCAGAGGCGACTAAGGGTTGGTGTCAGGAAGGGCATCCGGCCATAAAAACATTGCCTCAAACAGGGAACCATGATTGTCATGAGGCCCGCAAGGCTAACCCCCGCTCTAGTGGGGAAAATGGCCTTAAAACGATCATTCATTCATTCATTAAAAAAAGTTTTTCAGTCAACCTTTATGGTAGGCAAAATAATTACATAATTTCCTTTTGCTTTTCCATGATCCAATAGTTTTGAGGTCCCTACTATATTGTCGCGTCCGTGGCCGATGAAAACCGGCCTCAGACGAATAGCCGATCGGTTAACTCCAGGGCAGCAGTTCGAAACTTGGCAGAATATTTTTGGTGCATGCAGGAGACGGGAAGGAGCTGAGATCTTACCTTTACAGATGGCTGCCACGGGGTTTACTGTGCAAAACCCACAGAACAAATAAACACACGACAAATAAAATGCCAGACAATGATGAATTTAATGAAATAAAGCAATAAGGTAAAAATGAATGTTGAAGTAAAAACGAAATCCTAATTTGAGATGTCTCTACTCAGACACAAAAACAGACAGGGGGAAAGATTAAGGAAAATAAAAAGAAAACAACCCCCTTTTCATTTGGCACTCAGCTTTGGTCTTGACGAGCACTTTGGTGGACTCGGTTGCCGAAAGGACCGCGCATCGAAGCGCCCAAACAATGGCGCCAGTCAATCGCACCAGCACACCTGAGCCTTGCAGCAGGCAGCCATACGTCCCCTGATCGATCCCGGCCCAGCCAGCACAACCTGGTCCTTAGCTCCGTCGAAGAGCACAGAGTCAATACAACACCCCTGGCTCCAACACTGCAAGATTTTCTGGGCTCCGAACAGTTCTCCTCAAGCGTACCCGAGAAAACACGACTGCCCGCCACGAAGCCAGCACCAGAGAGAGTGAGAAGGAGGGACGCTCCCTCCTGTTTCCCTTGCTAACGTGACTCCCCGACCAATCCCTGCAACCCATTACATCATTCAATATGCTCTCAACCAACGACGAACTTCGGGGCGTGGCCTATCATCACAATCCCTGGGAGGTGGAGTCTAGCAGTCATTCGGGAATGTTCGGCTTTGTCGAAATTGTCGGTTTCATGGCCGTTGTTATTGTTGGCAAACGAGGGCTTTAATGGCCGACCTTTTTACTTGTAAAAAAAACAGAAGGGGAAATCACAGGAGGCAATTACATACTGGGGATTATCCTTCAGCCCTATCTAACTTAACACAAAAACCACCCTCCATGTGGTGACATGCAAACACTCTTAACCTGACAGGTTCCCGACTTATTACTTTGAGGGTTCTTCTTCTTCGCATCCACGGTCCATGCTAAAGCCCACATGATCTTAACTCCACTATGGTATTTCTTTCCTACCCCCACAAACGTAACAATATTGTTGCCAGGGTTTCTCAAAAGTAGACCTCATGGACTCGCCAGCATGTCCCTTCTATCCGACCCTGATATTGCTTTGCAGGAAAGCGTTTCCATTTCGATGAACAATTACTAGCCAGGATTGAAACTTTGGTTTTCAGGGTCAGTGGGAAGCTACATGAATTTTTGTAATGCAGTGCGTAAACATTTCCATTACCAAGGTCGGACCAAAAGTTCCCTGCTCACTTGGATCTGAATTGCTTCCAATGTTGTTCTCACCATGCTGTGTAAGGCAAGAAGACAATAAACGGCCTCAAGATGCCCGTGAGTCTGCCTCAGGGATGCGTTCTTTCAATCAGACTTGGAAGACTCGTCGTCACATTTCCATCCGGTCGTGAAAAACCGAGCAAACAGCAATCGGAATCATTACAGCAACAAATATAAAATTCATGTCACAGCCTCAATACTTTTGACCACTTTCCATTCGACTAGAGGCCGTCATGCTCGATTGCACATGGTGCGTAAAATTAAGTATTACATTAGTTCAAAAGTGTTGCCTCTGGAACAGAAACCATGCCGTGCTGTGCCATGCTGATCCAATATGCCTTGGTAGCAGCTTCATATTGATGACAAAGATGCACAATATTTTAAATTATGCCTCCGTTATATTCTTGGCACAAGAAACTATTCTGGCGATGAATCTCTTCCAAGCACAGTATCCCCAACTGTATCCTTCCCCTCTTTGATTGAAACTTTTATAGATGATCAGTAGATCTTTAGCTAAGTGAACTACTCATATCTGTCTACATTATTGTCAGTCTTGGTGACTCACCTCCCTTTCATCTCAGTTTTTTTTTTAAAGCATGACCTCCACTCAACCCACATCCCAGCATGCTTTGCCCCTACACTCCGGGCTTCCCGACTCCAATTTGCCGTAATGGCTCTTTCGAGCTAGCAGTCTCTCCATCCTCATCAGCTCCCTGCCTGCTTCTCTCTTTGTGTCTTGGTGTCTCTGTGTATAGCTTTATCCACCCATCTTTGTCTTTCTTTCTTTCTTTCTTTCTTTTTCCAAGACCGCTTTGATGTAAAGTTTTCGCAATTCCATGTTCCAGGCACACTGCCCCAAGGTAATGTCGCATGGAGATCTTCCTCGATCTGGCTCATCTCTCTATTCATTGGTCACTCCAATTTGTGAGTATGAGTGATGACATCACTGGTGGTGATCTGTTGGGTTATGCAAAATTTGCTTCACTTTGCTTCCTGTTGCCCTACATATTACAGTGTCAAGAAATATACAGGTTACCAGTTTAAGGTTAACTTGTCTTGCTGGTGATACCTGAAGGCAGAAACAGTAAGCACAGCTTGTATGACTATGCATTTGGCTATAGGATCCATGCATATCGTTTAGAAAATCTTTTCCACGTACTTTAGTCTTCAGCCTAAAGCATGTTTACTTTTGCCACAAGTGTTTGGATTTGTGTAACCTTTAAATAAATAAATAAAAACATGCGACATGTCCATTTCTCAACATAGAACATGTCCATTTCTCAACATAGGACATGTCCATTTCTCAGCATAGGACATGTCAATTTCTCAACATAGGACATGTCCATTTCTCAACATAGAACATGTCCATTTCTCAACATGCGACATGTCCATTTCTCAACATAGGACATGTCCATTTCTCAACATAGGACATGTACATTTCTCAACATAGGACATGTCCATTTCTCAACATAGGACATGTCCATTTCTCAACATGCGGCATGTCCATTTCTCAACATGCGGCATGTCCATTTCTCAACATATGACATGTCCATTTCTCAACATGTGACATGTCCATTTCTCAACATATGACATGTCCATTTCTCAACATGTGACATGTCCATTTCTCAACATAGAACATGTCCATTTCTCAACTTGCGACATGTCCATTTCTCAACATGCGACATGTCCATTTCTCAACATAGAACATGTCCATTTCTCAACATAGGACATGTCCATTTCTCAACATGCGGCATGCCCATTTCTCAACATAGAACATGTCCATTTCTCAACATGCGACATGTCCATTTCTCAACATAGAACATGTCCATTTCTCAACATGCGGCATGTCCATTTCTCAACATATGACATGTCCATTTCTCAACATGTGACATGTCCATTTCTCAACATATGACATGTCCATTTCTCAACATGTGACATGTCCATTTCTCAACATAGAACATTCCATTTCTCAACAAGCGACATGTCCATTTCTCAACATGCGACATGTCCATTTCTCAACATAGAACATGTCCATTTCTCAACATAGGACATGCCCATTTCTCAACATGCGGCATGCCCATTTCTCAACATAGAACATGTCCATTTCTCAACATGCGATATGTCCATTTCTCAACATAGAACATGTCCATTTCTCAACATGCGACATGTCCATTTCTCAACATATGACATGTCCAAGACTGATGCTTAAATTGTGAAGCTTGCCAACTTTGAGTGACACAAGTAATTTTCTATGTATCAGGTATATTGTAAGTTTCAGTGATATACAACAATCTATGAAGTTTGAAAACTTCACCTTCGGTGTTGTTTGTTGTTGTCAATTCCAAGGAGAATTCCCCATCTTATTTCTCTGTATCAATCTCTCCCTCCGCATTCCCTTTCCCTTCATCTTCCTCTTCCTTTTTTTTTTTTACTTTGGCTGGTTCAAGTCTTTTCCTCTGACAAAACCACAAATATTAAGCAATTCATCTTGTTCTTGGCTTTGCCATTTCAGCACGGTTAGGGGCGGCTTAATATCTCCGATTTGGGCTTGCCAGGACGAAGGGCCAAGGCGAGGAATGGGCCGCCCTGTGGTTTGATATAGCAGCAGTTTGGAGGCTAATCGGAACAAAGTGGTACTATTTCAGTTCCTTCTGACCCCCAACTGACCCACTAACGGACTCTATCCTAAAACTAGGCCTATGGTTCTCATCCTGTCCTCCCAGTAATTTATATCTCATGTTAGTTATCTGGTGCTTATTGTACTGCTTAATAAAACCCAGAATTGAAAAACCAAATAGCAACTACTGCCTAATATAACAAGCTACATCCAAGTAGACCCCAGGCGTAACGTCACAACCCCTGCACCTAGCTCATTACTTCGTCCTGCCAAGCGTCGCTAAACAAACAAAATTATCTCAGCGGTTCCCATCCAATCGATTCGCGGTTCTAATTCCAGGCCACAGCACGTGGTGATTGAGACTCACAGGTGGTGGTTGGAGCCTGCTGAGGACAGAGTCCGTTACGACCACCAGGGCAGAAGCGTTGGCTTTCATACCATGAAATTATTATTCACTTGCAAGTATATTTATATATATATATAAAATGCGTCAGGTTTTGATATCGTCCCACTACATCCTTTCCACATTTACTGTAGGCATATTTGTCATGAAAAAAAAATTCGTGTATTTTTTTTGTTAAAAGCAAAAACTCACTTGATTTTGTAAGAAGGTATCATAAGCTTTGAAAAAATTTAGGGTGGCATTCTTTCCATTTAGGGTGGTTCATAATTCATAATTGTGAACTTTCCTTATATTTTAATACGCTCGGAGTTACAAAACCTATTTTGCAATTGCACTTTCCATTGAACCAAATGTCTTTGAGCCCATATGGTGCATCACGCTGTGCCTCAAGGTGCCAGAAAATAATCGGCCATTTTGAATGAAAAAATTTCCTTGGGTTTTTTTGAATATAAAAAAAAATAATCCTGGGCTTGCTTGATTGAACATTTTGGAGATGAAGAGACTTGATTGCAAAAATTACAATATTATGTGACACACTTGTTAACAGTATACCGCATGATTATCACCCTCTTTCACATATGACAGGATAAGGCCAATTTGTGCAATAATTCACTTATGCCAAATAATTCCAGAGTAGAAGGGATTAAGCAGAAGAAGGCACCATTGATGAGGGTCATAAGGGCGATTTATATCAAGACTGGAACCACCTGTAGAGGCCATTTTTCCTTGCAGAGTGGGGGTTGACCTTTTTTGGGCACCGTGGATCCCCTTTTTGAAGCAATGTTTTATGGCCGGATGCTCTTCCTGCCGCCAACCCTGTTAGTCGCCTCTTGCGACACACAGGGAATTACCAGTGAGCTGGTACTAAATTTGCCAACCTCGGAAGGATGACAGGCTGAGTCAAACCTCCTGGCGTTAATTCAGCGATCGACCAGGATTCGAACGCAGGATCCTAGGATCCCAAGCCAGCACCCTGACCGCTAAGAACCCAGGATCCGAGGATCCCAAGCCGGCACCCTAACCGCTAAGCCAACACCAGGCAACATCAAGACTGAGTGATATAATTTTGTTTGTCGATCATTTTCGCACAAGCCTTTTCAGTCGTTACGACAGTGACAAGATTGCTCCAATATGGAAATGCTAACACCACCTTTTTCAAAACTATTTTGAGATTGTCTTTGTAGCATAGATATTGGACTCCCACGATTACAATGACCAGCATCAACTTGAGAAAAGAAAATAGATTTTGGCAGACGGTTGTCTTCTATATAAGTCTGGTGTTGGCTTAGTGGTTGGGGTGCTGGCTTGGGATCCTAGGATCCTGGGTTCGAATCCTGGTCGAATCCTGGGTTCGAATCCTGGTCGAATCCTGGGTTCGAATCCTGGTCGAATCCTGGTCGAATCCTGGTCGAATCCTGGTCGATCACTCAATTAATGCCAGGGGGGTTGACTCAGCCTGTCATCCTTCTGAGGTCGGCAAATTGAGTACCAGTTCACTGGTAATTCCCTGTGTGTCACAAGAGACGACCAACAGGGTTGGTGGCAGGAAGGGCATCCGGCCATAAAACATTGCTTCAAAAAGGGGACCAGTGCCCGAAAAAGGCCAACCCCTGCTCTGCGGGCGAAAATGGCCTCTAAAGGTGGTTGGTTGTCTTCTATATGACACATGGCCAACGCTGCCTTGGTCTGGCTAGATGTGCAAACATCGGTTTAAAGTTTGAAATACGCTCAACTTTTCGGTAGGACAAATAGTCAGACCAATTCTTTTTCAGAATTTGACGCAATTAACATTGCTGCAGTGCAATGAACCGTTTAATTTGGTTGGCATACAGGGGAAAAGTTTCATGTCCAAAGGTGAGAGTAGATAAAAGTACGGCACTATACACAGCGAATTTTGTTTGCGAATTAATGCCATCAGAATGGTACACAGGACTCCGCAATTTGCCTGCGGCCGAGAAACGACGACTAATTTCATGGTCATTGCTGAGGGAATTTGAAATATTGTTGCCAAGATAGACAAAGTTGTCCACCAAATTCAACGCAGTGCCATCAATGGCAAAGGAGGGGGATTTTTAAATTTTTGAGGAAGGATTGGTTGATGTAAAATGTCTTCTTTAGTTAGATTGGTAGTTAAGCCAAAGTCGGTCGTTGTTGCTGAAAATGGATTGAGAATTTGTTGTAAATCAGAAGCTGAATTACTAACTAATGTACAGTCATCAGCAACACATTTTTCACATTCGCTAACAAATTTCTTAATTTTTTTTTGAGTCAGCTGAGAGATTGAAAAGTAGCAGATTGAAAAGGCCTACATCAATTCGCACATGAATACAACTACCACTCAGAACATCCTTCGCAAGGAATTGTTCAAAAACAGCAGCAAGGAACAAAGTGAGCAAAGTTTAACAAACTCCCTCACTCTATTCAATCCCACTCCTCCCTCCAGGTCATTAAAACAGCTGTTCACCACCATCTCTTATCTTCCCCCATCCAAAACCTTGATCTTTTCTAACCCTGTTAATTCACCCCCCAGATCCACTTTTATTGAAAAACGGACTTCTTTCCTGGAAGTTCTAGCAGTGTCCATGTGTTTTATACCTCCCCCGCCTTACCACGCCTCCTCCCCCCAAGCCCTCACCTTCACACAGATCTGCCGATGTCCCTGCTCTCGAATGTTGTACTTGTGTGCTTCCCCTTCTCTCCCCATCTCGTCTCCCGCTCCCTTATTGTATGTTTTGTGTGTCCGTTTTTTTTGTGATTGATGTTAGCTCTTACACGAGCCTCGATCTTGTATCCAAAAAAAAAAAAAAAACGTTAGCGCAAAGCCTGCTTCACACCATTCTCAATCCCGAAAGGGGCCGACAGCTCATTGTTAATTTTGACGTGAACATTCATATCGTGCAGACAACGAATCAGCTAAATTCGCTTGCACAGACTATCAAATCGACCCAAAATTTGCCACATTAAATCGAGTTGGACTATCAAAAGCCTTGGCACAATCAATAAAAGCAGCAAACAGAGGAAGATTTTGCTCTAGACATTTCTCCTGGATTTGATGCAGAGAGAAGATTGTATCAACAGTCTAACAATTTTTTGCGAAAACCACACTGAAAGAAACTACTTTGTATAATTTTGGCAAACAATTTCGCAACAGTTGGTGGAAGACTAATTCCACGAAGTTGCTTGGATTTGACGAGTTACCTCTTTTGAAAATCGTAATAACACCTGCATTATTTAAATTGCTTGGCAATCTTGAAACTGCTTGGTAAAAACGCATGACCCAGAAAGGAGAGAAAAGAAAAAAATACAAAGTCGGCGTGGAAGTGGGCACTTTTCCAAAATTCCATTTGAATGGTGCTCCACATTTGTTTTTCATTTGCTTGATTGCATCATTTATTTCAGAGAGGAAAGGAGCATTGGCTAGACTTTCTAGAACAGGACGTTGAGAAATTGAGTCCTAAAAGCTAATTGAGAAATTATCATAAGCTTCTAAAAGACTGGAGAAATGCTCACTCCAGCGATTCAAAATTCGAGACTCGTCTGTTAAAACATCATCATTCTCAGCGAGGAGAGGAAAGCTTTATTTTTGGAATTGGACCCAAAATTTTTTTATATTGCTCAGAAAAATTCGTGGGAATTGTCAGAATCGGCGAGTTGTTGGATTTAGATTTTAAAGTTTTGCCCCGACAGAGTTTTTGCAAAACGAATCGAGCAACGAAGAATTTTTTTGCGCCAAACACAAATTATTTGTTGCTGTTCTTGTTGCACGAGTAAAACTTCTTTGATGAGCCACATTACGAATTTCTAACAAGTTTTGAATTTCCGAATCATTATAAACAAACCAGTCCTCATTTCGCCTTTTGATCACACCAATACGATATTTTTCCACATCCAGAAGAACCTTTTTAAAAATGACCCAGTTTGGTGAAATGTCAGTATTGTTGGAAATATTGATTGACTGATAAATTGATCAAAGACCTTTTCAATTGTTTTTCAATTTTTTTTCAAAAAGGTATCAATTTTTGATGGAAATTATTAGAACCACCTTTAGAGGCCATTTTTCCCCGCAGAGCAGGGGTTGGCCTTTTTCGGGCACCTTTTGGTCCCCTTTTTGAAGCAATGTTTTATGGCCAGATGCCCTTCCTGCCACCAACCCTGTTAGTCGCCTCTTGCGACACACAGGGAATTACCAGTGAGCTGGTACTCAATTTGCCGACCTCAGAAGGATGACAGGCTGAGTCAACCCCTCTGGAGTTAATTCAGCGATTGACTGGGATTCACACCCAGGATCCTAGGATCTCAAGCCAGCACCCTAACCGCTAAGCCAACACCAGGCTTGATGGAAATGATTAGAGCATTCTTAATTTTTTTTCTGTACATTGAGTGAAGGTAGAATTTTGTTTCAAACAAATTGATGCTTATAGATTGTCCGCGATACAATGCGACGTAAAAGAGTAGTTGGTGTTGCAGTCCCCCTCATGAGGTACACAGCATGCACATCACGCAAGTCACATTTTCGAGTAACGAAATAATCAATCATGTGCCATTGTTTACACCGCGCATGCTGCAAAATACCACTACTTGCGACTGGTACTCTAAATAAAGTGTTACAAATTGTGAGATGATGTTCGGACAATTTCAAGAGAAAAAGAAGACCATTCATATTGACCGAACCCAAACCGTGCCAACCAAGCACACCTGGCCAACTTGCAAAGTCTCGCCCCACACGGTCATTGAAATCACCCAGTAGAATTAATTTATCACGCAGAGGAATTTTTGAAACAGATTGTTCAAGAGTGTTATGAAAGTTCTGAATTGTTTCATCCTTGTTGGCACATTAATCGCAAAACATAATGGAGGAGAGATTTGCAGACGCACAGTTATTATGCGGTCACCCACGACAAATGGCACATTTGCCATAATTTCAAAAAGTTATTGGAGATTGAAAAACTGATGCCATTCAAACGTGGATCCGAGATGTCCTACCCACTCCAGAAAAGGTTCTTTCCATTTAATTCACACCAGTCAGCAAATCGAGTTTCGCACAAGCCACAAATGTCAATCTTGTATCGCAGCAACTTGCGATCAATCAATGCAGTCGTTCGGGATTGTTCACACCATCACTTAATGTTCGAATGTTCCATTTCGCAAATACAGAAGGGAATTTAGAATGTTCATGGGTACCACATCAGCGATGGACAGAAAATACTCGCTGGCATTTCCCCCCCCCCCTCCCCCCAACATCAAGTGAGAGCCCTAATGAGGGTTGTTGAAGTAGGTTGAATGTGATTAGATTAGTCTAGCTGGCCTCACCCGACAACAGGCTCGTGTCATTTGCGGAGGATGTCCTGTTTTGAGGAGTTGAAATGTCATGATTGAAAAGTTTTGGTTGGGGCCATGTGGATTTTTCAGTTGCACAATAAGTTGACCAGACATTAGAGCACAACTTTTGTTCATGTCATCGTAATCCAACGGTTGGCGAAACACACAGCATGGCAACGACAGAAACGCAGATACAATTAGGAGCCATAGTCAACGGCGTATAGGCGCACCAAGCTGCCAACACACAGCAACAGTGCAAGATCTGCCAAGCATTCACAGCGAAAGGTTTGTATCCAGGCAAGCCCGCCATATGATTATGGGAACCGATCACAGACACAAACAACAAGTTGAACTTACTTGCTTCAATGTGTGTGATCCTGTCAGATCTCAGAATCCAAATGGAATTGCATCCGGTCTGTACTTGGGTGGGAATCTCTGCCAAAGGCCTTGAGTATACAATGCTGAGAGGCTGCAATGCATGTTGGCAGCTCACCCGGTAGTGTACTTGCCTCTGAGTTGTTTGGTCCTGGATTTGCTCTCCTGTATAATTGAACTTGAACCAAAAAAAACAAAAAACAATCCTTAAGCAGCATCAGCAAGAGGCGCTGCATCTTGGAGCACCGTTTTTGGGATGGTGACTTAAATTGTGCTGTCCTTTATCCATTTAGATTGTGGATGTTAAATATCATTTTCAAGAGAGTAAATAATATTAATGCTGCATTGAGTTAATATCTACATAATAAAGCAGAAGTGTCTATCTATCCGTCCTCAAACTACTCCCAGTTTTGAGTCCCACCAAACGTTCCGTAGAACGTATTGGAGACCCAGCAGGTGTCCTAAGGTGGGTGGGAGGTTTCATAAATTTCTCAATACAATTATGATTTAGAGTTTCCATCCGTACGAAGATGCCCTCTCTCCGCATGTAAACACATTCACGGGTTCGGCATTTGCAGTTTCGCCATTTACTGCCTGTACAAACATTCGCTGGTTCGGTAAACCATCGTCATTATCAGCTTCATCATCATCATCATCATTAAAGGTAGACTGATTTTACACAGTACGACTCCCAGTTTTGGGGTCAGTCCCACCAATTTTTGTGCAGCTTTTGGGATCCATGAACATGTCCTAAAGTGGGTGGGAGTTTTCATAAAATTTCTCAAAATTTGTTTTTTGAGATTTTGTGCTTGAGGCATGATTGGCCAAACAGCCTACTCCCATGTCGAACCTCTTCATACATCCTTACAAATGTTTAAGATATTGTGGTGGGTACCCTGATGCCTTATCACTATGCAATTGCTATTTAATTTTCAAGTTAATAGAATGAAAATTTATGATTTTTTCAGAAAATTTATGATTTAAGAAGTTTGACCTTGAGTTGACCTTTCAACTTTTGAATTCAAAAATAGTTACTTTCCCAATTCAGTGATGCACTATGCAATTTCTGTTTAATGTTCAAGTTGATAGGATGAAAATTGACAATTTTTAAGATGAAGATTGAAGATTTTAGAAATTTGACCTTGAGTTGACCTTTTAACGTTTGACCTTTTCTGGTGAAACTGCCAAAATAAAGACTCTCTGCTCACCTTTACTCTTTCATTCCCCTTTTCTCCCGCCTTTGGAACAAACTCCCTCACTCTCATCAATCCCACTCCTCCCTCCAGGTCTTTAAAACAGCTTTTCACCACCATCTCTTAACTTCCCCCATCCAAAACCTTGATCTTTTCTACCCCCGTTAATTCACCCCAGATCCACTTTTCTGAAATACTGACTTCTTTTCTGGAAGTCTTAGCTGTGTCCATGAGGTTTTTACCTTTTACCTGTAAAAAAATTGCCTTACTCCTGTGCATGCCTACTTGGGACGAGATTCCGTACAATTTGACAAATTCAGAGCCAAAGTACCGCTAAACTGCAGGTTCGTGTTGGGATTCGTGTTCTACAGTGTTCAAAATATAGAATTCAATTGAAACTATAACTGCCACTTTGTAATTGCTGGCAGTGATGAACGGTTTCCTCCGCCTTCCCGCTTTCATACAACCCGCTTTCATTGGACACGCTTTGATACAACCCCGGTTTCATTGGACACGCTTTGATACAACCCAGCTTTCTTACAACCTCGCTCTGACACACCCCTGCTTTAATCGGATATGTTTCAATACAACCCCGCTTTGATACAACCCCGCTTTGATACAACCCCGCTTTGATACAACCCCGCTTTGATACAACCTCGCTTTCATTGGACACGCTTTGATACAACCCCGCTTTGATACAACCCCACTTGGATACAACCTCGCTTTGATACAATCCTGCTTTCAGTGGACATGCTTTGATACAACACTGCTTTCATACAACCCCACTTTCATCATAATTAAGGCTACAATGTAAAGTCACATGTCTGGAAAAGATAAAAAGTAGAGTTTCTTCTTCTTCACACAATACCAACTGCTACCTTCCAGACCGTACAACCAATCATGTTGAAATTTTAAACACGTGTTCCACTTGATGACATCTACATTAGCTTAAAGTTTCCCATTGATCAATCAAGTGGTTCAAGATTTTAAATTTTTTAAAAATATTTCCCTTCAATTAGATTTATGGCTGCCAAACTGAAAAACCAATCATGTTGAAGTTTTAAACACTTATTCCACTTGACCCCTTCTACATGACTTTAAAGATGAATGTCGATCAATGAAGCAGTTCTGTAGATACAAGGTTTTTAAGATCTCCATTGAATTATTTATCACTGCCAAACCATGTGACCTATTGCAAATTTCAAAAGGTAATTTTAGCACTCAGACATGTGGAACATATATGTGAAGTTTCCACTCGATATAATCATTTAAAAAATGAGGAAGGAGGTAGGTTTCACATGTTTATGCTTCAAAGCATCATAGCTCCCAAACCATGTGACCTATGATGTCACAGCCCCCAAAAGTTTTGTTTGGCATGGGTATGCGGTCATGTATGCAAAGGTTGGGCTCAAACTTGCTCAGCCGTTACGGCGAAAAAGTGTTTTTAGTGGTTTTTAAGGCTTTTCTCTTAAAACAATATGGCGGCAGAACCACATGACTCATGATGTCATAATGTGTTTTACTCTAAATCAGATGCCTAGATGATGGTTAAGAAATTTCATGCTGATAGGATAAAGTTTTTTATTTGTCGAATTATGATGTCATAATGGAGGCACCTATGACAATGGTATGACATCATCATTCACATGGGTTATTCTTCATGGAGAGTCCTTTATAATGAGACATGTCTTCATTTTTTCTGTGCAGAGCCTTTGGAGATATAGAGGTGCAAAGTTTTTTTTGGGTTTTTCCAAGATGGCACCCATACCACGTGACCTATAACATCATAATTACCATCAAAAGATTCTACAGGCCAAGGTGCTCCTATGTTGAAAAATTCCTGTCCATCAATCCAACGATTGCAGAGAAAATGATTTTTAAAGAAAATAAACCTGAAAAATCGCAGTGCCAGAATCCTTGACTTGGCCTGAGAAGCTCATGCAGAGTATATTCTTCTTCACACAATAACAACTAGCTTCCCAAACCGTACCAATCATCTTGAAATTTTGCACAATTGTTCCTCTTCATGACTTCTACTTTATTATAAAGTTTCACATCGATCAATGAAGCAGTTCAAGAGATATAATTTTTTTAAGATTACCGTTCAATTAATTATTTATCACTGCCAATCCATGTGAGGTATCGCAAATTCCAAAAGGGCGTTTTAGCATGCCGACATGTGGAACATAAATGTGAAGTTTCCATTCGATAAGATCAAAAATTAGGGAGGAGCTAAGTTTTAAAGGTTTATGCTTCAAAACGTCATAGCTCCTAAACCATGTGTCTTATGATGTCATTGTCGCTGATCCTTTTGTTAGTCTTGTGTATGCGATTGTGCATTCAAAGTTTGGCCTCGATCTGTTCAGTCATTTCGGAGAAAATGGGTTTTTGTGTTTTTTTAGGCTTTCCCCTTAAAACAATATGGCGGCCGAACCACGTGACTTATGACGTCATTAATTTTTTTTCTGCATCAATTTATACCGAGATTATGCTTAAGAAATTTCATCCTGATCGGATTAAGTTTTTTACTTATGGAATTATGACGACATAATGGCGGCACCTATGACATCAACATTCACATGTTATTCTGCATGGAGAGTTCTTTACAATGAGCCATGTGTAAATTTCTCTACGCAGCGCTTTGGGAGATGTAGAGGTGCAAAGTTTTAGGGTTTTTCTAAGATGGCACCTGTACCACGTGACCCATGACATCAAAATTACCATTAAAAGATTATACAGGCCGAGGCGCTACTATGGTGAAATTTTCCTGTCAATTAGTCCAACGGCTGCAGATAAAATGTTTTTAAAGGAAATATATCCAAAAAATGGCAGTGGCACAATTAGTTAGATGGCTTGAGAAGAAAAGTGTTGCGTTTCTTCTTCTTCCAACAATAATGACTTCTGGCTTCCAGACTGTACAACCATTCATGTTGGAATTTTAAAAACTTATTTCCGCTTGATGACAGCTACATTACATTAAAGTTTCAAGTCTATCAATGCAGCACTTCAATAGATAGAAGCTTTTAAAGATTTTCGTTCAATCACTTACTGCGGCCAAACCATGCGTCTTATCGCAACTTCCCAAGTAACGTTTTAACTTCCCCACATGGGGAGCATTTTATGAAGTTTCCACTCGAAATCTTCAAAAATGAGGGGAGATAGGTTTTAAAGTTTATGCTTCAAAACGTCATAATGCCTAAACCATGTGACCTATGACGTCACGACCGCATAATGATTTGTTCGTCTTGGGTATGCGATCATACCTGAAAAGTTTGGGCTCGATCGGTTCAGCCGTTTCGGAAAAAAGGCTCTTTAGTGTTTTTCACGAAAAACAACATGGCAGCCAAACCAAAACGATGACGTCGAATTTTTTTGGATTTTGATTTATTAATTTTTTTCACTTACGTTATGCACAAACAATATCATATTTGTGGCATCAAAGGTTCTATTTGTCGAATTCCAACGTCATAATGTTAGCACTTCTTTTAATATCCTAAATAAACATCTTTTTTGGTCCCAAAGCAGCATTCTTTAGAGTGAGTCATGATTCAATTTTTTCCATTGAGCCGTTTCGGAGATATAGAGGGTCAAAGTTTTTCGGTTTTCCCAAGATGGCGCCCATACCACGCCCAAAAAAAATCGGTGTCAAGGAGTGTGGAGAATCTGGAAACAAATTTTTTTTAGTCGGAGGCGATAAATTGGAATAGTCGATCGGTGGATTCGGTGCGCGGGACGCGAACAGCGCGTCATTAAATTTAATTCGATTCTGAGATAAAATACGTGCGGAGAAGCCAGCTCTTCTTTACGGATGGAAGAGGTACGCAATATGGAGGAAGGGAGAATGGAAGATGGGGATAGCATTCAAAGTGAGTCAGAGGTAGTTGGGGTAGAGAGTAGTGGTGGAGCTTCCCCCGCCGCAGAGACGGCCCCCATAGACGGCCAGGCCTTAATGCAATTTATGGCGCGATTGGAAAATAAAATTGATGCCCAGAGTAAAGAATTGAACAATAAAATGGATGAAATGATTAACAAAATGGATGCTCGGAGTCAGCGAATGGGAATTAAAATTGATGAATGTACGAGTAAATTGGAGGAAGGACGAATTAATGGTGCCGTTGGGGCCCAGGAGAAGCCAAGGGTGGCAGAAATTCATTTGGAACGGGGGGAAGCCAAATTGGGAATTGCACCGGGAATGGCAATTGAAGGAAATTTACAGGTAGATGGGGAGTGCCAAGAGGTAAATGGGAAATGTTTGTTACATGCTGGCCCGGAGGTTTATCGGGGCCGGGTGGATGCCACAACACCTCAACAGGGGGATGGATTTGGATCCTTGCTGTGCCAGGGCGGTGGTTCAGAGCAAGAGGGGGTAACATTATTGGGGGTCCGTGTGGTGGAGCCGGACCGGGTATTTATTGGGGAAAGCCTGTCGGGGCCGCAAATTATTCATGTGAATTATGAGGATGATGTGATAAAGCGGCTGGGGACCTGGGACAGTCCCATGGAGGTAGGGTTTGACTAGGCCCAAAGGAGTTTGGGGGAGGAGGTGAGTCGGTCCGAGGATGGTGGGTTGAGGTGACCGAGGGGACCCTCACCGTGCGCACCGATTGGGTAATGGAGGCTCCAAAATTACAGAACCAGTAGGGGGAGGGTGTTGGCTCCGGGCTGAATTTGGACCTTGGAGAGTCGGGAGATCGAGCCTCGGGAGATTTGGTCCCCGTAGGGAATTTGGACCAGCTGCAGGGAGGGGCAGAACAACCTGAGGGAGGGGTTGTTACCTGCAGCTGCGGTTTGGGACGGGAGATACAAATTGTTAAAAGGAAATTTAAAATTAAATTAAAATGGGAATGTGATTTGGAACAGCCTTGGGGAGAGCTGGTCCCCGGGCTGTGGAATTTGGACCAGGAGAGGTCATGGGGGACGGCCTCGGGCAGAAGTTGCCCCTTTGCAAAGTTGGGAATGCCAGCCATCTGCGGGGCTGGGCTGGCGAGATTTGGACGTGGGGTCCAGCCATGTGTGTCATTGTACGACCCGGGCCCCACGGGGGATCTGGTGGTGTGTGGCGTCCCTTGTCCGTCGGGGCGCTGCCCGAGCGTGTGGCTCGGGCCGACAGGGTCCCCGGACCCTAGTGGGGGTTAAGACCTCCGGGGGGGGGGGGGGGTCCGAGGTGGTTTCTCAAGCCTGGGATGGCATTTATTGAGGACCACTAGGGGGAGGTGTTGTGGGTCGCGCTTTGGTGGTGGCACTGCGGACGGCCAACTTGGGCCTGATGTGGTGACCACCCGGGCATGCGGCCTGACACCCTCCTCCTGAGACTCTGGGACAGCCGGCATGAGGTGACCTGCCATGCCTTGCTGGTCTATGGACGCGGCTCAATCTGCATGGACAGGGATGGACATAGCCTGCCGGACAACCATTGGGGCATCTGTGGAACTTGATGGTGAGAATGATCTTCCACAGATGTCTCGTTATGATTTATGGACTCTCGGTTTGGGAAGAGAGCCAAGGGGTTAATGTGATCGGGAATGTGTAACGAGCCGAGTATATGGGCCATGCTCGGCTGGCATGTGTATGGCAAAGCATCTTTCTTTGGTGAGGTTAGGAAAATGTGAAAAATGTTTGGCATGGGTAATCTGAGGGTTATATGTAAATTTAAGGGTGAATTTTGTGAAGAGAAATTGTGGTCACTGCACAGTGACACCATTATTGATCCAGGTATGCTAGAACAAAGTGTTGGAGGCTGTGATAAAATTGACAGGGTAGCAGGACACAGCCTTCAACTGGTTGCGGGGGCGACTGTGCTGATATTTGGGACGCGGGGTTATGGCGATGTGGTTGTGTAGTCTGAGGGTCAACGTGGTGCTGTGCGTGTCCGAGGTGTGTGGACCATGTCTTCTGGGTGGGTCTCCTGGTGGAGCATGGCTGTTGACTGGACCTTGGTGTGGTCAAGTGTGGGTGGGCACTGGGGGCTGCATGTTGTCGGACTGGGGGATGATGTGGAGGTGCAGGGGACGTGGCTGTTGGGATGCCACGCACTGCGACCGTGCCCCCAGGTTCGAGGCCTTGGGAATGGCGGTGTAGGCAGCAGGTGCTCACCACATTGGCCAGCTGGGGCTGGTGTAGCTGTGTTCCTCGCAGGGGGGCTGAAGGATGGATGGTGGGTCACACCCTTATGGACACTCTTGGGCCAAGTTGGCGTTTTGACTGCTCACCTTGTCCCGATGACCCTTGCATGGTGGAGGTGCGGAGCTGTCGTAGCCACATGTAGTTGGGTAGTGATAATCACCGTTGGATGCGGACCCACATACCTGCCAGTATAGAGGGGACAAATGAGAAATTTGGAAGAATTTGGTAGGTCCAATGAGAAATTTTGGGATTTTGTGGGTGGATGGCACTTTGGACCTGACCAACCGAAAATTACCTGCACATCAAGGTAGAGGTAAGGCCTTGATGTTTACTGTCCCAGGCTTCAGGACTTGCTATGTAAAATTTGGGGACATGTAATTTGGAGTTGGGGGTGGGTGAGAGTGATGACATGGCCGGTGAGGGGGATGGAATGTGTGCCACACAGTGTCCTGTGGATGGCGTTTGTGTTAGTGTTGTGGTGATGTGTTTTCATGTGGTCGTGAGAGTGGAGATAATGGAGAGATGAGTGATGATTATTGAGTGACTATTGTGTTTTGGAAATGAAAATGTGATTCAACTGTGAATGGGGATTTCACATGAAGCAGGCCATGGCAACTCTTGTAACATATTTTGTACCATCTGCTCGGAATTGTGCTGGGAGAATTGAAGGGCAGCGGGGGAGGAAATGCGTTTTGGGATCTTGTGGGTGGGGAAGGTGTGTGTGTCCGCAGGTACAGACCAGCTCTGAGGAGCGATGCCTGCGACCCCCCTCTGCGGCAATTACCCCTGGCAGCCAGTGGTATCTGGAAATTGGAGCTCGTCGATGGAGGGTCTGGTTGTGCGCCATGGGGTAAAGGAGACCCTCGGCGACCCGTGGAGCTGCGCGGAAGCAGGAGGCCATGGAGGAGCCTGGGGTTTGGACACCCTCACCGGCGGGGTAACGGCAGAAAGGGCTGTTGGGCTGTCACGGGGCCAAGAGGTAAAGGGGAGTGGGGGGGTGGGGGGAAATGAACTTGTGAGTCGGTTGACTTGTGTTTGGGACTGCGGGCACCACAGCCTGAAGTGCCCCACCATCTTAGTTGTGCGGTACCCCCCCGCTGCCTAGTTGAGAAATGCACACATGTATGCGACACCAATGCCAGGGGAGGTGAAGGTGCAATGGTGCAATGTCCTGCAGGGGAGGTGAAGTATGTGCTTTGTAATGATTTTGTATGTGATGACTGATGACTTATGGAATGAGGATGCGTGGATAAGGGGTTTGTGTTGCGTGAATGTGGGCGAAAACCACCGAGCCATGTCACTCACCTGTAACACCTGGACAAGGCCCGCGGAAATTTAGGGGTGCATTGGGATGGCCCCACAGGTAAGGTTGCGTCTTGTGGCATCCACCGGGGGACGCGGTCTGTAGACTGGTGTTACGTGCTCCTCACCAAACCCCGGTCACGGTGTACCTCCGAGCCCCGAAAGGAGTCACGGCAGAAAGATATGCTATTATGTGTGCCAATGACCAATGGTGAAACCACACCAATCAGTTGTTACCAAAAACCAAGTATTGTATTAGTATCGCACAATAATAACAGCACAAGTACAATATACTTCAATTGCACAACCAAAATACCATATAATTCCTATGATGGTACCACCAGTTTCTTAACTCGATAACTCACGGTGCTCCACGTGAGCGAAATGTAACATCCCCAAAGTCACTGTCCCGGCACCAGGCCAAAGTCGATCCACGCTCCTGTGATCACAAGAAAAAGGTCGTATTGAGACCAGAACCCAGGTCGGCTGACCGTCGACACTGCCGAAGCCACTGGGTGGGTGTTGGGCCGACGTCGGTCAGGCAAAGGTGCACCCAAAAGGCGAATGGGAATTCACCTTCGGTTCACCAGACAATGACGCTGGTATAAACGTTCAGCGGCTCCCAAACGGAGAACCGCGAATTCCCAATCAAAATCCAAGACACACACGCGAACCAGGCTAACGGCTGGGGCACGGTGAAATGGCTGAAGCGAGGTGAAATGGCGGATGGGCCCATAATGGAGGCGTACCTGCTCTCCAACAACGATTCACTCCGGAACCACAAAACCCATCACGCAGGTTTATCTGTCACAGCGATAACGACTCTGTCACAGGAATCCCTTTCCTGGGAAAACCAATCTTCGCTCGTAACCAACGTTCGCCCGCTCGATACCGCAAAGCAGCTCGGCCTTTCTCCCAACCTCACTTGCTCCGCTTTTCTCCTCCTCCTCTTCTTCTTCTTCCGGTTTCTCCCGATCCATTTCGTTTTTCTTTTAAAACACTAATTTTTCCTTTTGAAGACAGTTATCTCCATTTCACTCAAACTATAACAATAATAGTACATGGAACTAAAAATGCTTCCAGTGGATGAAAACCACAAAGACGGAAGTGACGAATCCGTAACACTGGGTTTGTACAAATGTTTATTGGAGTTTTGAATTTTTGGTTAAGGGTAAGTTTTGTGCTTAAGGTAGATTTTGGTGTGTTGTTTGTTTCCTCCCTCCACAGGAACAACGAATAAAATCATTGTACATATTTGCATGATTGTTAAGGAGATTAGTTTGTTAAGGAGGATAGGTAAGTAGCTCTGGCTCACTTCCACAGCCCTCCTGCTTTATTTCATAGGCTAAGTAAGTGTGAGACAGTAAGTGTTAAGACTGGAATGGTAGCGCCTGCAGTGAACCTAGCAGGAGCTCTGGTTCCAGGGGGGGGGGGGGGGGTGGATGTGTTATGAATTTGGGTCGAGGGATATCTAGAGTCAGATAGATCTGTATACATAGGTATCCGACTGTCGCGATAGGGAATCAACCCTGTAATAAGTTCTGTGTTTTTAGGCGGTTTGTCGGGAGAAGAGTATACCTGTGAACATACAAGGATGTTCGGGTGTTAAATAGTGTAGGGAATAAGATAACACCCCTTGTGTGGCAGACCTGGTAATCATTCCTTTGTCCCTTATGGCAATGCATACACATATAAACACTTAGATAGGCCCTTTAGTGCACACAGTAATTAAATCCCCTACCCTTAAAACGACTTTGGAAAACAGGCAGGAAGCCAGATCGGGGCACTGCCGGATGGCCGCCGCCGGCCATACCTCCGGCAGGCCTAGCAACATCGAGTGACACGAGCTATAACCACACTACAGGGAATGTGTGATTGGTTGACGCAGAAGGCGCAAACCTCCAGACAATCAGGGTGGGAGGTGCGAAGACGCAACGGAGGAAGAGGTGGTTCATTGGAGGGAAGGCACTGGAAGGTTCGGTGAATGGGGGGAAGCTACGAGGCGCTGATTGGGTGGCGCGCCGAGACCGACGTCATAACCCAGGTTACAAAAGGGGACGCTGGACGACATTTTCAGCAGCTCTTAGCTAGCAGCTCTCTCCTGGCTTCCTCGCGCTCATGGTTTCCTCTTCGCTCTGTTCTTCTTGGCTGGTCGCTTGTCTCCGCGCTTCCCTTATTGGTCTTGAGAGGTCCTGGTGGTCGTAGGTTCACCATCTGCGTGGTGCGGGAGCGAGGCTTGGTGATGTGAATGGGCGGGACCTCGTGTGTGAACGGCGAGGGGATTGGAGCGAGGGCAATGGCTCGGGCCTAGCGGAGCATGGGTGAAGCGGACGAAGGGTTCCTTCGCGCCGGAGCTCAGAGCCGTGTTGGACGATACACTGCAACCGACGGACAGATAAGGCTGCACCCTACATTCACAATCACACGACGATTTCTTTTATTTATTCATTCCTGTGTGGCGTATTCGAAGTGAGGTGTGCGGGATCCCAATTTAGGAGCATTATTTTATTACCATCGCGTACCTTGTTCTCGGGTTCCAGAATAAACGTATTTCTTTTTGTACATTTAATTTGGTTGTCGTTCGCTTGAGATAATTCCCCTGCAGGATCGGAGCTGCCGTCGGTTCGCCCAAGGTAAGCGCTTTTGCCGCATCTTCCTCTTCCCTTCTTCCCCCGCGTTTTATAGCCGAATCCGAGTTGGTCATCGCCGCCGTTAAATCCGTTCGGTCTTCCGCGGTCCCTGGTATTAACCGGAGGGATTCGCACGACAATATTTACGGATATGAACAGTGATGTGGCTTTTATTGAAATTCTACAAATACTGTTTATATTTTGATGATTTGTGTGTGATATGATTTAAGGGATGTTTATATGAATCGTTTAAAATAAAACAAAGCCTTCAATTTCTGATATTTTTCCTTTTCATTTGGGCCTCCCAATTGAAGCCCCGCCCGTCGTGCGGGTACCGTTGCTAGTTGTGCAAATAAGCCAATTATTATTGCAATAATCGGAGTTGTTGTTCGAGTTTTCAGGTAGCAACAGCATCACCGGCTTCATTCAGTAAGTAAATGACAAAGGGGAGAAGGCCTAGTAAAAAATGTAAAAAATATGTGCATTCAAATAAACACAGCAAACAACCG
The DNA here is from genome assembly GCF_964187855.1 of Myxine glutinosa. NCBI lineage: Eukaryota > Metazoa > Chordata > Myxini > Myxiniformes > Myxinidae > Myxine > Myxine glutinosa. The sequence continues at coordinate 33,764,275 of NC_136274.1, read as the reverse complement.
TTAAATGGAAAAAGAAATTTTTGGGCAAAGGAATGTGACCAGCTGGGAAACCAATAAGCTCTAATTACCAGGACAGGCGACGAGAAGATATGTAATTAGGGGCAGCATCTCAGCCTCAGCATCTCCCAGGAGGCGTTGGTGTCGAAATAACTCCCTAAACCAGTGCCCTCTGTTGCCCATATGACGTGGATTTACAGCTGGGGTATAAATACAGATTTAGTTCAGGAAATTTCTGGTCCTTTAATTAAACTGAAGGTAAAAGTCAGATAGGAATTAATAATGTATGAAACGAGCTTATATGGATGATAGCTACAGCGGATGAATTATATTAAAATTCTCACAACATTTGGGTGACCTATTTCAGCCTGGTGTTGGCTTAGCGGTTAGGGTGCCGGCTTGGGATCCTAGGATCCTGGGTTCGAATCCCGGTAGATCGCTGAATTAACGCCAGGGGGGTTGACTCAGCCTGTCATCCTTCTGAGGTCGGCAAATTGAGTACCAGCTTGCTGGTAATTTCCTGTGTGTCGCAAGAGGCGACTAACAGGGTTGGCATCCGGCCATAAAACATTGCTTCAAAAAGGGGACCATGGTGCCCGAAAAAGGCCAACACCTGCTCTGCGGGGAAAAATGGCCTCTAAAGGTGGTTCATTTGGGTGACCTATTTCCCTAGAAATCCTCAACACAGAAGACGCCATTATTTGATCATCATCGATTGCACGTGTACAAGTAATGTAAGGTGGTTTAATAAAATAATTATAATACTTCCAGAAACATCTTCATGCGTTATAATTGTGATGACCGCCATTGGTCAGGTGTAAATGGCAAACAACCAGGAACCTGTAGACAGCATTCCGTGAATGCCTCCGCGACCTTCTTGGATATTAGAAGTGGCTCGAGATCAACGTTGGTGGTGTCTTACAAGATCTCTTTCTGAAAGGTATTCGATTCCCTCGCTCTCCAAGGATTATGTCAGAAATGGTCCTGCGCTACTGCTACAGACAAATGGCGCAATTATTTTTCACATCCAAAGACTGTGTTCAACTCTCTACCAGCCAACAATGCCCATGGTTTTGTTTGGTCTCTTATGGGTCCTCTTGTGGCTGAAGAATCCAATACGGACGACCACAGACGGATCAATGTTGGCGTTCTTGGCATTTTTCGGAGCGGCCGGCACTGTTTTCCCACCGAGTTTGTCTGATGTCAGGAGCCTGAAGTAGTTGCTCTTCAAATGTTGTACACTAGCCCTCACAGTGTATCTCCATTCAGGCCTATCAGCTGCAACTTGCTCCCAGGGGTATTGGTTGGCATTTTGGCATTTCAGGCTCGACTTCAGTGTGTCCTTGTAACACTTGTAATGACCACCCTGAAGTATTTTTCCACAAGCCAGTTCTCCATAAAGGTTCTGCTTAGAAATTCCAGTGGTCACCCATGCAGTACACATCTCGTCCATCTCAGTGGGATTTTCTGCAGAGTGGCTTCCACGCCGTTGAACCCTGCATGTTCAAAGGCCTTGTTGTTGGTAATTTTGTCTTGCCACCTGATTCCCAATATCTTTGGTGGAAACTACAGGTAGTAGACAAAAAAAAAATGGAAACACCATTTCCAAAGTAACTTAATAGGGCGTTGGGCCACCAGTACGGCCTGTATGCGCCGTGGCATGGAATTCACTAGCATCTGGAATTCCACAGGAGGGATGCGGCACCATTCTTCCACGAGAAAGTCAATCAACTCACACCTGTTTGATGGAGGTGGAAAGCGCTGTCGCAGTTGACATTCCAAAATATCCCATAAATGCTCGATTGGGTTCAGATCAGATGACCGAGAAGGCCTGACATATGGATAATATCAGCGTCATGCTCATCAAACCATTGGGCGACCACATGTGCACTGTGGTTGGGGGCATTATCATCCTAGGAGATACCCCTCCTGGCAGGAAAGAAATGCTGCAACATGGGGGTGAAGATGATCTCTCACAGTACCATTAAGTAGCGAATGATATTGAACATGCCCTCTAAGGGAATGACTGCACCCAAACCATGCCAGGAAAATGTGCCCCACAACCTTACAGAACCACCAGAACCCGACACTGTTGGAACCAAGCTCTCACGGTTGTCAAGTTATTTAGGTTGGCACCACACGTGCACTCGTCTGACAAATCCGGGCAGCAGGGAAGAATAGGGAAGATTTGGCCCCCAACTTGCATTGGGGTACAACCACCACGAAGAGGCATCCCCGATAGTTGTAAAGATCAGAGTTTGGTCTACCGCATATAAAAATATGTCCTTCAACCCCAAAAGGTCTCATGTTCTCATGGTATCTCATATCAAATCCACCAGCTTTCTTCTCTGGCCAACACGTATAGAAGTTAAGTCTCTGGAGCCCCTTGGCCTGACAATGAACCCCGGCATGTCCTAGGCAGACAAAATTTCAAAAGGCAGACCATCAGGCCGCTCTGCGCACTCAGGTATTCCTCAGTGCTCCTTCAAATTTTGCAAGAGACTATAAGATGATTTGCAGGGGATTTAGATTTGGATGAAAAATAGGTTTCATATTCATTAATTTCTCATATGCCCAACAAAGACAATAGGCTCTGTACTACAGTTGCCAGCCCAAAACAATTAAATAATGTGCTCGATGTCAGGCACAATACCAAAATATTTTGATGCTGTTTGACATTTAAGCCAAAGTTGCCTGAAGCCACGTTAAGCAACATTTCCATGAATACTAATCTAACAAACAAGTTTGCATATGCAACACATTATGTACCATTTTACTGTTTCCATGAATATGAAGCGTTCACATGGATAGGCACACAAAATGTTGAAAGATTTAAGGGGACTTACCAGCTGTGGGGGGCAGCAGGGGGTGGGGGTGGGGGGGAATATATTCCTTTTGAGGTCCATTCCTTGAAAACAACATAATGAATATTATGCCTCCCACATTGTCCAGGCTTTATCTGAAGCATGAAGTGAAGGAGAAATTCAGGGGCTCTTTGTAGACAGCTGCCTATGTGAGATACAAATGCAAAGAATCATGAGGACTTTTCTTGTATGCAAAATCGAGGCTCATGAAAGAACTAGAATACTGAATGGAGCAGAATACAACCGAACAAGAAAATAGTACAAAAGGGGGGCACCACCAGCCGGATTGAGAGGGACACTTAGGGAGGAAATAAGGGCAAAGGGAGGAAATGACGTCAAAGGGATGGGGAGGATACACGGTTCAAACAAGCCAGATACAAACACAAAGAGCAAGAAATTAAAGGAAAAAAACAGGATTATTCTTTTTATTATATTTTTGTTTTTTTGTATACAAGATCGAGGCTCGTGTAAGAGCTAATGTCAATTACAAAAAAAGAAAAAGAAAAAGAAAAAGAGCAATCATAGATTGCAAACCCTCGCCAGGATGTATTTTCAGTGGTTTTTAAGGCTTTTATATTAAAACAAATATGGCAGCCGAACCACGTGACCGATGACGTCATCATTATTTTTTTTCTAAACTAATTTATTCCTACATTATGCTCAAGAAATTTCATCTTGATCAGATGACGTTTTGTACTTGTCGAATTATGACGTCATAATAGAGGCACCTATGACATCATCATTAACGTATTTTATTCCCCATGGAGAGTTCTTTTCAATGAACCATGTCTCAATTTTTTCTATTCAGCACTGTCGGAGATAGAGGTGCAAAATTTTTCGGTTTTTCCAAGATGGCGGCCGAACCACGTGACCTATGATGTCATAATTATCATTAAAACATTCTGCAGGTGGAGTTGCACCTATGGTGAAAATTTCCTGTCGATCGGACCAACGGTTGTAGAGAAAATCATATTTATTCTGTGCGGACAAACAAACAGACAAACAGACAAACAAGAAGACACCATGCGGAGCATGATACTTGTTAATTCCGCCCCCCCCCCCCCACCCCCCAAAAAACTTTTCCATTGATGCAGCAAATTGTCCATTTCATGAAGATTAAAATTGACAATCTTGAACAAAGCTCGGGTCAATAGGAAGAAAAGTGACGATTTTTCAGATGAAAAATGATGATTTTGGAAGGTTGACCTTGAGTTGACCTTTGACCTTTTGACCTCAAAAATAGTTCGTTTCCCTATTTAGTGATTCAATGTGCAAATGCTGTTCAATTTTCGAGTCAATCGGATGAAAATTGAGGATTTAAAAAACTTAGCCTATGTTGATCTCAAAAATAGTTGGTGGTTGAATTCAGTGACCATATATGTAAATCCTCTTATAATTTCAAGTGACTCAAATGAAAATTGGTGATTTTAGAAATTTGGCCTATGTTGACCTTTTGGCCTATGTTGACCTTTTGGCCGATGTTGACCTTTTGGCCGATGTTGACCTTAAATATAATTTGTGGTTGAATTCATTGAGCAGATATGCAAGTCCTCTTCAAATTTCAAGTCAATTGGATGAAAATTGAGGATTTTAGAAATGTGGCCTATGTTGACCTTTTGGCCAAAGTTGACCTCAAATATACTTGGTGGTTGAATTAATTGACCAGTTATGCAAGTCCTCTTCAAATTTCAAGTCATTCGGATGAAAATTGAGGATTTTAGAACTTTAGCAAAGTTGGTGACCTTTGGCCTATGTTGACCTTTTGACCCCAAAACAATAGGCTTCTCAAATGGGACGACCTATATCACTTGGTGAAGTTTCGTGACGATCGGTTTAGAATTGTGACCTGTAGGCTGGTGACAAACAAACAGACAGACAGAACCACAAACGCAACCGACCAACATACTTCAAAACTCTTCGATTTTGCAAGTAACAAACGGACTCAAATGCAATATCCTCTTCCTCTGGCGAGGGTAACAATCGGACAAACAAAACATACACTAAACTAAAGGGAGCGGGAGACAAGATGGGGAGAGAGAGGAAAGCACACCGAGAGGGTTCCAACTTGCCAATCTGCCATAAAGCCCAGATCAGTGCAGTGTTGCAGTGATGGTTGCCTTTCTGGAAGTTTCTCCCATCTCCACACAGGATCTCTGGTGCTCAGCCAGAGTGACCATCAGGTTCTTGGTCACCTGTCTTACCAAGGCCCTTCTCCCCCGATTGCTCAGTTTGGCCGGGCGGCCAGCTCTAGGAAGAGTCCTGGTTGTTCCAAACTTCTTCCATTTAAGAATTATGGAGGCCACTGTGCTCTTGGAAACCTTCAATGCAGCAGGGATTTTTTTGTAGGCTTCCCCAGATCTGTGCCTCGACACAATCCTGTCTCTGAGCTCTGCAGGCAGTTCCTTCGACCTCATGGCTTGGTTTTTGCTCTGATATGCATTGTCAGCTGTGAGACCTTATATAGACAGGTGTGTGCCTTTCCAAATCATGTCCAATCAATTGAATTTACCACAGGTGGACTCCAATGAAGGTGTCGAAACATCTCAAAGATGATCAAGAGAAATGGGAGGCACCTGAGATAAATTTGAAGTGTCATAGCAAAGGGTATGAATACTTATGTCAATGTGATATTTCAGTTTTTTCTTTTTAATAAATTTGCAAAACTTTCTAAAATTCTGTTTTGTCTTTGTCATTATGGGGTATTGAGTGTAGATTGATGAGGGAAAAATGAATTTATATATATATAGCTTTGCATCCTCGGATCCTGGGTTTGAATCCCGGTCGATCGCTGAATTAACACCAGGGGGGTTGACTCAGCCTGTCATCCTTCCGAGGTCGGCAAATTGAGTACCAGTTCACTAGTAATTCCCTGTGTGTCGCAAGAGGCGACCAACAGGGTTGGCGGCAGGTAATGGCATCCGGCCATAAAACATTGCTTCAAAAATCGGACCACAGTGCCCGATGAAGGCCAACCCCTGCTCTGCGGGAGAAAATGGCCTCTAAAGGTGGTATATATGTGCACAAAAGCCGCATACATGTTTTTTCTTCATGTATGTACATTGGGTTATGATTTTATTATTTTCGGCACCAAACGCAGCATTATACACCGCCTAAATAAAGGGATATATTTACTGATATTGAACTGAAACTTGGTAGGGGACATGTATTGCAAAGCATTTATCTTGTTTTTGTCAATAAAAACGTCTGTCAAACTTTGATTGAAGTGGTAATAAGTTTTGAATTTGTGCACGTCGAGCTTAAATACAATAGTTCCAAGATTATTTTTTTCATTACTTTTTTTTTCAGTGTGAGAAATGCCTGGCTATATATTTTAATTATAATGTGATTTTTTTGGCTTTATGTCACTATTGTTATGTATAACTTGTAAAAGTCAGAAATAACAAAAACAACCGATGATGTCTGTCAATTTTATCCTTCCTCCCAATGGGAATTTTACAAATCGCACCCTGTGCAACGTCTTCCAAACAGTGATGACTCCATCTACATCTCTCTCTCTCAGACGACATGGACCAAATTTTAACCCAACTCTCTCTCTTCCTCATTACCTCCGCCACCAAGTGTGGATGGAGGTTATGTTTTCACCCCTGTCTGTCCGTTTGTCCATTTGTTTGTGAACAGGATATCTCAAAAGTTATGGACGGATTCGGACGAAATTTGGCAGCGATGTAGCGTATGTGATAAGGACAGAATGATTAAATTTTGGTGAAGATCCGGATTCGGATCCGGCTACTAGAAATTTTAAGTGATTCTTCACCATTGGGAGATATGGGCCGACCAGGCGGAGGTATGCTCTCTACTGAGTGCCGTTCTAGTTTGTCATGATTTCAATTGTCACCATGCAAATTGGCTGGATGCTGATACCCCTCTCACCAGCCATGGCACTTCTACACAGGACCGCTGACTCCATGGGATTGACTCAATTTGTGAACTTTCCAACCTGGATTTCTGTCAATGGCAAATCCTCTCTTCTGGACTTGCTTATGTCCAACATCCCAACAATGTATCTTGCTCTTCCTCTGCCCCAATTGGTTGATCTGATAATGTGCTTGTGAAGGTCAACATCTATCTGCCCATTCATTCTCAGAGGACAGACTCAGTGCCACCAAGTCTGGCATTTCACTCTGGCAAACTGGCAGGGATTTCAACCAGCCACCACACAACACAACTGGTCTCCTACATCTACCACCCCTGATATTAACTCAGCCTGGGAATTCTTCCACAGAAACCTGCTCCCCTTATGCACAGATTATTCCCATGTCTTCTTCACTTATCATACTCACTATCCTTCCCTTGGTGCACCGAATTCCAAGGTGAGGCAGTTACCTTGAAACAACTTGCATTCTCCTCCTTGAAGGCAAATCTGACCGATGGTACCTCAGATCACTCCAAAAAGCCAAAAACAAGTGTGTGTCTACTCCCAGGAGAGCAAAAGAACAACATCTGTCCAACCTCAAGATTTAAATTTCAAACTTGTCTCCCTCCTCTAAAACCTGATGGCGCCCTGTTAAGTTGTCGCTGGTGTATGCTCCCCCTCCAACCATTTCCTCTCCACAAATTGTACCACAGTCAACTTCACTCGTGAGAAGGCCGAATGCCGAATTCGAATTTGAACAAGGCCGAATTATGTTTGCTCCAAAACGATGTGTCCACAACCCCCACCCCGCCCCCCCCCCACAGGTATCGTTCGGCAGGTATCGTTCTCCTGGCATCCGCCAACCCCAGATTCGTCTGTCGGACTGCCAGATGGTGAAGCATGATTCATCACTCCAGAGAACGCGTTTCCACTGCTCCAGAGTCCAATGGCGGCGAGTTTTACACCACTCCAGCCGACGCCTGGCATTGCACATGGTGATCTTAGGCTTGTGTGCGGCTGCTCGGCCATGGAAACCCATTTCATGAAGCTCCCGACGAACAGTTGTTGTGCTGACGTTGCTTCCAGAGGAAGTTTGGAACTCAGTCGTGAGTGTTGCAGCCGAGGACAGACGATTTTTACGCACGACGTGCTTCAGTACTCGGCGTTCCCGTTCTGTGAGCTTGTGGCCTACCACTTCGCGGCTGAGCTGTTGTTGCTCCTAGACGTTTCCACTTCACAATAACAGCACTTACAGTTGACCGGGGCAGCTCTAGCAGGGCAGAAATTTGACGAACTGACTTGTTGGAAAGGTGGCATCCTATGACGGTGCCACGTTGAAAGTCACCGAGTTCTTCAGTACGGCCCATTTTACTGCCAATGTTTGTCTATGGAGATTGCACGGCTGTGTGATTGATTAATATATATACATGTCAGCAATGAGTGTGGCTGAAACAGCCTAATCCACTAATTAGAATGGGTGTCCACATACTTTTGGTCATATAGTGTATCTTGTGCTTTTGATACAGTCTGGCATCCCGCCTTGCTCTTCAAACTGTCTGCCTCTACCTTGACATTCCTCATCCTTCATATTGACAGGCATGATTCTCTTCCCTTTCTTCAGACCTTGACAAAAGCATAAACTGGTCAAAAACTTGGAATATGCGTTTAATACTGAGAAATCCTAAAAAGTTATTCACCAACTGGGCCTCTTCGCAGACTCCCTTGTTCATCTTCGCCTCTGCGCTGCTGGTGGTTTCCCCTTCTCTATCTGCTGTTCCTTTTGTTATGTGGTGTCCTGATCCATTCTGTGTCCTAGCTCCGAGCTCTTCCATGAGCCTTTACTCTATATCCCAAAAAAAATTAAAATCAGCTTCTCCTTCCTTCCCTCGGCAGTTAGCCATCAACAGTTAACCGGCAACATCCTGTTGGTTTTGCCCATACCCCAATCAACGTCCTGTTGATTTCGTCCATACCTCAATCAACGTCCTGTTGATTTCATCCATTGTAATAATTAATGACTTTTTGTTAGCCCGTCCACCAGTACAGGTGGGAGATCAGATGGGGTTTTGCAGTTGCTCGTGTGTGTGTGTGTGTGTTTTTCCTGGGCATAACTTTTTTTTTACCATTCGAGCTTTGTCATCAACTTTTCAACAAATCTTTATTATGAGAATATGTAGAACACTAATTAATACATTTTACTTTTCTTTTTTAACTGTTGTTTTCATCAAGTTTTGTACAAAGTGGCCGTGGATGGGTTTTGCATTTTGAGATGATTTCTCGTCATTATTTGTGGTCCTGTACTGTAGAGGAGAAAGGAGGAGGAAATGAGGACAAAGTTTTGAAGTAGAGTGAAAAAGGACAAGTTTGACAAGGAGTGAATGAGGTAGCAGGTCTGACAAACACGTGGCCAACAAGGAACGAGACGGACCATCTAAACACGAGGTAAAATGTATTTTTGTTGTTTTTATAGAAGGTATGTTAGTATTAGAAAGGAATTGGAATGAGGTTTGGGAAAATACGATGGAGAGATAATCGGAGGAAGGCGGACAAACAAGTGTGTAAGTCTGTTGCGAGTAGCAGGAAAGGCCCAACTAGCTGAGGCGGACACACAAGATCAAAACGAGAGCGAAATCGTTGGCGCACCTTCGCAAATCCCCACCCTTCCCACCTAAAGCAAAGTTGAAAGATGGCAAAAGGTTCCCCCGGGATATGACCCAATATCAAATTTTGAGTTTCAAAAAAACTTCTGTTTTGACCCCTGTGACCATAACTTGCCACCCACTGGAACATGGACTGAGAGTCAAATCCAAAAATGTCATTACATATTTCATGTGTCCTAAAATGTTTATTGCATATCGAAAGATTGCACATTCTTGCAATTGTAACTACACTTTCTCGGTATTTGACCTTCTGACCCTGCCTCAGGGCCCCATGGGCAGGGCCAAATTTGAGATTACTCTCACACCTTCTTGCCATGTGATGATCAAAACCACCAAGTTTGGTGAATTTCTGCACAACCGTTTAGTAGATAATGTGACAGACAGACAGACAGATGATATTTGGTGAAATTTGGCCTATTACAAAAATACGAGCAGGGACCCGTGGAAATTCCACGTAGCGTAAAATGGGACTTCAATACTCCAGCTCTTACCCCCTCCTTACCTCCCCCTCTCTATAACGCACTCTCCCTTCCCCTTTTCTCTCCCCCCCGCCCCCCTCCTCTATCTTCTCTCCTGTCCGCCCCCTCTCCTTTCTCTCCCCCGCCCATCCTCACCCTCCTCCTCCTCTCTCCCTCCCCCTCTTCTCTCCTGTCCACCCTCTCCTTTCTCTCCCCCCCCTCCCCTCTCCCTCCCCCTCTTCTCTCCTGTCCCTTCTCACCTCCCTCCCACTATTCCCCCTTCCCCGCTCTCTCCTCTCTCCCAAATTTTTAAAACATTTATAAAATGAAATTCCCCACACCCCACAAACACACCATTTACCTTATTCTAAGGAAACACTTGTCTCTTCAAATATCCACATGTAGACCCACTCACTACCTCTGGTAGCTGGTAGTTTGCTGTTGCTGCGTTTGAGCCTGGGAAGTAACTGCTGAAATCTATTGACCATGGTCCTTCCCGACATCTTTGTTATTGGTTCCTTTCACACTTCTTATTTTTACTTTTTCACCTTTCTCTTGATTTATTACAATTCATGCTTTTAAAAAAAACTCTTTATTTCTCTATCTGTCTGGCAGAACTTAATTCTTCTGGAAGACTTCTATAAGCGTCTGGATGGGTTTGGGGGTAGAGGGAGTAAACCGAATCCTATCCAGACCACAGAATATTATATAGAATATCGGAGTAAACCTGCTGAAACCCGAATCCTATCCAGGTTCCACCTGATGACTCCATCTTTGCTCTTTACTTCTTCCGGTTCCTTCTGATGACTCCAATGCAGTATTTGGTCTTCCGTTTGATCACATAACCACAGCACTGACACAGGCAAGTTGCAGTTCCTGTACAAGAGGATTATGACGCCTGAAAACCCATGCGGAACAAACAAAATGGTGGCGTTTTGATTTCAAAGCCAACCGCACCTTAAACGGTCAGACAGAAGGACGGACAGAGGTGCAGACAGACTGGCGAAGAATATATATACATATACATACTAGTGGGGTCACCCGTGGGAATCCCACGGGCATGGCCGTGGTTACTGGCAGTTCATCAGATCCACAAAATCTACACAACTTATTTACTTCTGATAACATGTGAATGCATACATGCCTCCACATGGGAAATACAGTTTGAAATGTGTAATTACATCTCAAGTAAAATGTGACTTCAAGAGCTCAAATCCTCTCCCTCCCGCCTCCATCCCCCCACATCACGCACACTGCATCAGTCGCCTCCCCCTCCCCCAGTCTCCCCCCGTCTCCCCCCCCCCCACCATAGTCTCCTCTTCCCCTCCCCAGTCTCCTCTTCCCCTCCCCAGTCTCCCCTCCCCCCTCACTCCGGCAGTTGTTCCAATTGAGCAGGTACGTTCCAATCGAGCAGGTACGGCAAATATTAGAGGTAATTGAACTTTTCTCTTGGAACAACACAGTTTAAATCTGCTCCCTTGTCCCGTTCATTCATTTGTGAAATGTTTCGCAGAACAGTGCACGTATGGTGACGTCATCGGACTCGCAACGCAATGATGATCTTCAACAATATTATCCGATACTTCATCCGGATTCTTTACAGCTGTTCTTGTATAGGTTTGCTGAGCACACATTACCTTCCAATGTCTTTGTTGCTCAGCATCCCATGCAAGTCTGTGTTAATGTTCATTGGCGGTCTCGTTCTGTTCCCTCATTATTTTATTCATTTTGGAGAATTTACAAACGCGAGTGGTGACACGTAAACGATGCTCCGCCCTTCTCCCCACGTGCAGAATACCTAATTGTACCTTTTTATTGTGACTACGTCTAAAGAATGAAACATTCCGACTATATAAAGAATACAACTCAAATGGAAAAGTCCCTGGGAAAAGTCTTTTGGGCGGTGTATAAGAACATTACATTACACCTTTCTGTTCCGCGAAAACCAAAGTTACTCTTTTCGTTACAGAATACAAAATGACATTTTTAAAATTAAAGATTTCACATAAACTTATTTAAAGTGAACATGCACATAACTTATAAAATAAGAACAAAAAACATCTCTCGGCAATTTCCCGTCTGTTTATTTATTTATTTTACACATGTGAATTGTGAATTATATGTCCATGCACACGTGAAATGGAGTTTGTTTATTAATCCTGGATGTGAACACGATTGAGCCTTGAAAACTCGTGTGAAAAAACAAAACATCGATGGAATGAATGGAGTGTTTTAACCGGATTACCTTTACTACATATAATAATGATGAATGAAATTGGAACGAAGAAATATATCAGCAATTTCCCATCTGTGGCGATACGTGAACAAAGCTCTGCCCCTCACCCCACATTGCTGACTTTTTTGTGACGAGTGTCATCAAATGGAAAAGTCCGCCGCGAATTTCTAAAATGTCTCAGCAATTTCCCGTGTGTGCGTGAATTTTCTCCATTATTGCAGAAACCGAGTCTAAAACCATCGATAAAAATGAAATCAGATGGTGAATTAGAGTCGAGATAAAGCCGTGAGAGAGCCTCAATGGTCTTTATGTTATAGGCCTTTGAAAATGCATTTTGTTCTATAAACGATAACTTTCATCGAATTCTACTCCCAATTTTTTTTCAACAGAGTCTAAAACCATGTTAGCGACTGTGAAAAATGAAATGAGATATCGAATTAGAGTTGAAATAAAACTGTAAGAGCAAGAGCAAGAGCAAGACACCAAGGATCTAATAAAAGAGGCCTCAAAGCTATGCGAGTAAACAAAATGGTGGATATTTGTTTTTGAAGCCCCTTCCAGAATTGGTGGAGCTACTCCCTCAATGGAGGAGGCCACACCCACGGACAGACTCACAAACAGATCACCTACGGAGAATATTATTTATATATATATATATATATATATAGGCACGGTAATGAGCACACAATACGAGCAACAATTGACACAAACTGCACAACCATCGACGAAATTGACAAATCTGGAACGGTTTCCTTAACTTTGGAAGCATGTCCATCACTCAGAGAAGAAAATATTCCACCTCCAGGAACAGGAAGGGGGAAAAAAAACTTCTGTTCTAATAAAAGTTTCCATACGCTGCTTATAGACTAAAGTATTCTGTAGTTTCAAGGTCAAAATGACGTCACTCAGGGTAGCCATGGCCAGTGGCCCCTCCGGCACAGGGGTGGCCACAGCCAGTGGTTCCTCAGGGACAGAGGTGGCCACAGCCAGTGGTTCCTCCAGCACAGAGGTGGCCACGATCAATGACATTTCTTTGGAGGTATCGTGAAATGCACATGCTTTGTTAGGGTCATGAGAAAAAGTTTATTTTGCAGAAAATAAAATGACTGATGGTATCAATGGAGAAGCATATTATTTCAAGGCGGAATGTATTTTTGGACGTGGGATGCTGTACACATTTGTAGAAATGGTGGAGCTGCAGACAATCACAATCATTGGCACTTCAACCAGCTTTGGAAACACAAAGGCATAGCTGGATGAGCATCACAAATTGGGCCATTACCTAATGTACTGTATATCATATGGCAATATGGCATGTTTGTTTGGGGAACATTTTAATCATTTTTATCTAAAAGGCTGCGGACCATGGTGTACTCTCACAATGAGATCTCGTTCTTCTTTCTCTCAATTGCCGTTTTCCTCATCTTCTGCAATAGCAGCTTCACATAGAAGTTCCCCACTGTTAATGTTTTATCAAACAAAACTCTGCCTTATTACCTCCACCTCTGAAGTTGGTCGAAGGCTATCTTTTCACGCATGTCTCTTTGTCCGTCTGTATTTGTGAACACACAATCTCAAAAAGTTGTGGACGGATTCGGACGAAATTTGGTGGAGAGGTAGGGAGTGTGGCAAGAACGGAATAATTCAATTTTGGTGAAGATCCGGATCCCGATCAGATAATTTTAAAGCGATTCTTCACCATTAAGAGATAGGGCCAAAAACTATATCTAGCACGATATCTCAAAAAGTTATGGACGGATTTGAGCGAAACAATGTGGATGATTAAGTTAGGTGACAAGAACAAGCCAATTCGATTTTGGTTCAGGTCCGGATCCAGATCCAGCCTATCAATTGGGATACAAAACGTAAACAGTTCAGCCTGGCGGAGGTATGGGCTCGACCGAGTGCCCTTCTACTTATTTATGTCACACTTCACTTACTGCAGCCCTCCATATTTCCTACACGTTACTTCCCCTATTCCCAAGCACAGTATTGGAAAAAGTCTTTCACGTCCAAAAAACAAGATTTAAAAAAATGTTTTCTTTAAATTCATTCATTCATTCATTCATCCACTTGCACAAAAAAGATGGACTTTCCACACAGTACACACCCTGTTCGCTGAGAGCCAATCCTCCTCCCACCCCCAGCACAGAGTTCCTTCAGAAAGTATTCACACCCCTTGACTTTTTTCACATTTTCTTGTTACAGCCTGAATCTAAAATGGATTAAATTGAGATTTTTTTTTGGCACTTATCTACACAAAATATCCCATAATGTCAAAGTATAACTTTTACAAAATTTTTACAAAATGATTAAAATTGAAAATCTGAAATGTCTCGAGTCAATAAGTATTCGACCCCTTTGCTATGACACTCAAAATTGAGCTCAGGTACATCCCGTTTCCTTTGATCATTCTTGAGATGTCTCCACAACTCAATTGGAGTACACCTGTGGCCAATTCATTTGAATGGACATGGTTTAGAAAGAAACACACCTTTCGATATAAGGTCCCTCAATTGACGGTGCATGTGAGAGAAGAAACTCTGCCATGAAGTCCAAATAACTGTCTGCCTAACTCTGAGATAGAACTCTGAGGAGGCATAGATCTGGAGAAGGGTATAAAACAATTTCTAGAAGGTAGAAAGTTCCCAAAAACACAGTGAGCTCCATCATTAGGAAATGGAAAGAATATGGAACTACCCAAACTCATCCATCCAAACTGAGCAACCGGGAAAGAAGGACCTTGGTCAGGGAGGTCACCAAGAACCCAATGACCACTGACAGAACTAGAGTTCCTTGGCTGAGATGGGAGAACCTGCTGAGAGGACAGCAGTCTCTGCAACACTACACAAATCTCGGCTTTATAGGAGAATGGCCAGACAGAAGTCACTCCAGAGAAAAAGGCACATGACAGCACGCCTGGAGTTTGCAAAAAGGCACGTTAAAGACACTGAGAGGATGAGGTCAAATATTCTGTGGTCTGATGAGGCGAAATTTGAACTCTTTAGCCTGAATGCAAAGCGCTACGTCTGGCGGAAACAGAGCATAGCTCATCACCCATCTTACACCATTCCTACAGTGAAGCATGGTGGTGGCAGCATCATGGTATGGGGAACTAGAGCAATGCACTGTGTCGCCAATATGCCTCCGCATAGTCCCACAACAGGTAGATGCCGTCGTTCACTGTCCTAAAAATACACAAGTTTGATTTAAATCCCTTCAACTGTTTTCAAGTATCACATTTTCACCAGCCATGACAGGTTTCACATCGACCGGTGAAGCGGTTTCAGAGAAGGGATTTTTTTTTTTATATCGGCTTTCAAGCTCATATGGCTGCCATTCCACATGACATATGACTTTTTAAAAATGTACACTCTTCATGTACTGTATGTATGGGTAGGGGGATCATGTTTGTGAAGTTTCGTGTGGATCGGATAAGGTTCATTTTTCTATCCAAGATGGCTGCCAAACCACATGTTCCTGAATTTCCTGATGCCTTTGTTGTGCAGGAACCAACAGACGGCTTGGTAGGTTGGGGCATATAGGCCGGTTGAACAGGAAATTCAGGAACGATTGAAGGAACGTGAAGACCGGATGGCGAAGCAATACAACAGAACAGCTGGGCCGGAATTACCCGAATTGGCTATTGGACATCAGGTTCGGATTCTGAACAAGAACACGCACCAATGGTACCCCGGGAAAGTTGTGGCTCGCTGTAAAGAACCCTGCTTTTATATAGTACAGATGCCTAACGGGACGCGTCTTCCTTATCCTGTGGTGGCGGCATCTTCCAGATGTCGCAGATCTTCCCAGGATCAGATGAGATTCCTTGTTTGCTGTAGATCAAGCCGAAGAAGTTGATACGGTCGGTCTTGATGATACAATGATGATACAACGCGATTGGTGCATCGGGCGTCGGGTGCGCCAGCATGGTGGCATTGGCCAAGGCCAGCTTCGCGCCCGCAAACGCCGCGTCCATCTGCTCCGTCCAGGCGATATCACCTTTGCCCGGCTTCCCCTGGAGGGCCTCGTGCAGGGGGCGCAGGAGCTGGGCGACGCGGGGCACGAAGCGGTGATAAAAATTCACCATGCCCAGGAATTCCTGGAGCCCCTTGATCGTGCGGGGGCGCGGGAAACTCCTGACCGCCTCCACCTTGGCCGGTAAAGGAATGGCCACGTGCCTGCTGATGCGGTGCCCCAGGAAGTCGATAGCGGTGACGCCGAACCGGCACTTCGCGGGGTTGATTATCAGGCCATGCTGGCCCAGGCGTTCGAAGAGCGTGCGGAGATGGAGCAGGTGCTCCTTCCGGGACGCGCTCGCGACTAGGATGTCGTCCAGGTAGACGTAGAGGAAGGACAAGTCGCGCAAGATGCTGTCCATGAGCCGCTGGAACGCCTGGGCCGCATTTTTCAACCCAAAAGGCATCCGCAAGAACCCGAAGAGGCCAAAGGTGTTATAACGGCCGTCTTCGGGACGTCTTCCGGTTTGACGGGCACCTGGTGGTAGCCCCGGATAAGGTCCACCTTGGAGAAAACGGTCGTGTTAGCCAACCGGGCGGAAAAGTCTTGAATATGCGGGACCGGGTAGCGGTCGTGGGTGGTGGCATCGTTGAGCCGGCGGTAGTCACCGCACGGCCGCCATCCGCCTCCGGGCTTGGGCACTATGTGCAGAGGAGAGGGCCATGCGCTGTTGGAGTGCTGTACGATGCCCAGCCGTTCCAGCGTGGCGAACCCCGCTTTCGCCACGGCGACCTTCGTGGGGTCGAGGCGGCACGCCCGGGCGTAGACCGGTGGGCCGATGGTGGGAATATGGTGCTCCACCCCATGTTTGATGGCCACCGCTGAAAAGGTCGGCCGCGTGAGGGCCGGGAAACTGGCGAGGAGGCGGGTAAACTCGTCCGCTGCCGGAAGCGTACAGACTAACCTCGCCGGGACGGAACCTTTCAGCAAGCCGCTTGGCAAGCCGCTCGGTGAGCCGCTCAGCGAGCTGCTCAATGAGACGCTCAGCGAACAAGCGAGCGAGCTGAAGGTTTCGGCCTGGATGAGACGTCTGCGCTTAACGTCGACCAACAGCCCATGCGCACATAGGAAGTCCGCGCCGAGCAGGGCCATTGGCACGCTGGCGGTGACGAATGACCATTGAAAGCGCTGCCCTCCGAACCGCAGTGAGAGGCAACGCTTCCTGAATGTGCGGATAGGTGTACCGTTGGCGGCAAGCAAAGCGGGGCCCCGGCCCACGGCTTGCTTGTCGGACATGGAGGCAGGGAGGACGCTTACCTGCGCTCCCGTGTCGCAAAGAAAACGACGCCCGGATGAGGTGTCCGTGATGAACAGGAGGCTGCCGGAATGGCCGACGTTCATGGCCGCAAGTGAGCGCCGGCCCGGTCGTTTCCCGACCCATCAAAAGAACACGGCGGGCGGCACGTTTTAGCCTTGCGGCCGAACCTGGCATGGTAGTAGCACCAGGTTTGTGGTGGTGGCCCCCGCGGCGGCCGTGCCAGCGGCGGTGGTGGTGGCAGTGGCGGTAGTGGGCGGGGCGTAGCAGCGGCCACGAGGGAAGCAGGGGCGCTGTAGCCTCTGCGCCGGGATCCACTACGGCAGCACCGTACACCGACCGCGTGTCGCAGGCCGTGAAATACTTGTCGGCCTCTCCAGCCAGGGCGCGGGGTTCCGTTATTTTGGAACCGGCCAGCGCGAGGCACACCTGTACAGGTAGCTGGCAGAGGAAAAGTGCTCAGAATAAGAAATCCGGGCGCTGGTCTCCAAGCAGGGACAGCATGAAATCCATCCGGACGGATGGTCGTGTGTCGCCGAGGGCGCGAAGGTCCAGGAGGCGGTCGGCACGTTCGACCTCTGTGAGCCTGAACGTGGCGAGGAGGAGACGTTTGAGTGCCTCGTACTTGTGGTCGCCCGGCGGGCGCCGAAGGATGGACACAACGCGGGCGACAGTGCCGGGCCCGAGGGCGGCGACCACGTGGTAGTACCTGGTCTCGTCCGCCGTGATGCCCCGGAGTTGGAATTGAGCTTCGGCCTGCACAAACCAAACGTCGGCTTGCGCTTCCCAAAACTCCGGGAGTTTGATTGCGACGGCTTTGGTAGCCATGGCGCGTTCGGGGGTCAGCAACGGCTGAACCAATCGGGGTCACCAGTGTGGTGCTGTGCACACACGACTCGATTGCCAGAGAGGTAGGCCACAACGCGTGGATACAAACAAGAGTCTTTATTACAAGCTCGCATATCAGCACTGGGCGGGCTCGAGCTTAGAGCCCGCATATATGTCCCGAGGCCACGCCTTGCCCCCGGGCGTGGCCGATCGGCCGAAAGGCGGGGCATGTATTTCAGTTCCCCGCCTGGACGCTCGCGCCACCCACTGGTACGCGGAATTTTTGACCCTTGTGCCCGCCACAATATAACGGTTCAATGTTTACAATAAATACATCGAGTATGCAACCACAGGTGCATCCAAATACAAGTCCGACAGGCTAGACGAATGTGCAACCATGAGATACATCAGGGGCAGACAATGTCTACATACTATCGCAAGACGTGCACCAAGGCACACCTGGACAACCAAACCCCTTTCTTTACAAACATCAACCAACAAATTCAGTAACAGAACATGAGGATTGTTTAATTAGTTAAAAGTATCAAATCAACACATATGACTAACCCACACCATCAAACTCAATAACTCGTACTCACATAGATCACATAAATCATGTACGTTTCAGTTCCGTTTACAATTGAATAAACTGCTCGTTAAAACATAACTGTTACGTGGTCCTCCCTGTGACCGCCTGGTCTCGGTGACCCCCGGACCTTGAGAGGAACCCCGCCAGAAAGATATATGATTTATATGCTTTCGTAATGCAATCAATACTAATTAAACCCTCCGGTGGACCAACGAAGGAAACAATCCAAATCAAAAAGGAAATCACACCAAGGATCCGGATCAATCAACAATATATTCACCCCTGGGTAGAATCATCCACAACACAATACTTCAACGCTCAGTATGAATATTCCAACAATATTGCTAAGATGGCCATCTGATATATTTCCCCCCCTTGCCCCACTCACGGCCCCCTCAATAGTCACTGTCCCTCACAATGTCTCTGGGCCCCTCCAGACCAAGGTGACGGTCGACTTCTCCGCACACGGGCGGTTGAACGGACCCCTGGCCGACGTGCTCCAAATGTGCACGTCCCGTACCGGGAACGGTTGCTGCAGCGGCCACCTCCTCGGGACGCCACCAGGGTCGGAGCCCGTGATCGCGGCCTCTGGGCTGTGAACGGCTCGCAAAGCGCGCGAGGCCCAAGGTGCGACCCGTACACGCCCTCGTAGGTGTCGAGGCGAACAGTGCCGGACGCTTGGTTCCTTCCAGGAACCCACGGCAACCTGACACGTAACAGGCAATCACCCCGCGCAGGTAACTCCTCTCGCCAGATGGGCTTTTCAAACTCAGCGTTCCAAAGCAGGTAAAGATCGACTCGGCTCGCGTCGGAGCTGGTCGAGGATCAAGATGGCTGCTTCTCTCCCGACCTTGTCTTTTTCTTCTTCCGGTTCACCATCCCATTTCCGGTCTCCTGTTATCAGGAGCGCTTCTAACCATTTAACCACAACAACCTTTAATAGAATAAACATTAATAAGCAATGACCTGAATAGTAATTCACATAAATCCGGAATCCGTAACACTCCCCCCCTTCAAGAAAGAAAGTTTGAACCCAGCGAAAACTTTCTTTGCAGGCCAACTTTGATAAACAAACAAGATAACTCACACCCTAAATCATCAGTTCCCCCGGGCACAATTATCACATCTCAAAAACAAAGCAACAAAATTTCACAAAACCCCCAGAGATTCCAAAGGTAATTCACTCTGGACCAAGCGTCAACAACTTCTAGTTTCTCTTGAATGCCGGTTAAGGGGTGGTGACCAAAACGCCAAAGTTAAACAACTCGATAGCACTTTTTCGGGAGGCCAAGCTGAGTATACACTACATGGACGCCTTAAGGAATGTGGAGTTCACGGTTAGTCCGGGGAGGAAATTTCATTACATGGACGCCTTTAAGAACGTGGCGTTCACGGTTAGTCCATGTAGGAGCCCAGTCTCGGCGGCTCTGCCGTATATAGTGCTTCAACTTCTCCGGACTCCTAACAGTTACGGTGGGACCACTTGACCCAGTAGTCACCTGACTGGCGGTCTCCGTCTCGGCCAGTGCTCTGACAATCATTCTTTCGGGGGATGCCGTAACTCTGGGAGCCTCCATAGTAATATCGGCTGCTGCCAACACCAAAACTACCGCCAAGTTGTCCTCTTCTGTAGACCTCTCGACGCCTACGAAATGCCTTCCCTGCTGTTATGGTCCGACCCTCCAAATCCTTACCATTCCAATTCTTCTCTGCCTCTCTGGCGTCTTTTGTGCTTGCAAACGTGACAAAGCCGAACCCTCTTGACCGTTGCGTTTCCCTGTCTTTTACCAACCGCACTTCCACCAGCGGCCCATATCTGTTGAAGACAGAGGTCAGAACTTCTTCCTCTGTTTTGAAGTTCAGTCCCCCTACAAATAACTTGGTACTTTTGTCGCCCTCCCGAGCTGGTGTGGTGTTATTTTCCCTTCTGGGCTCTTTACCAACCCTCGGGTTACCATAAACTTGACCCCCGGCCAAATCATTCCCGATAACCACAGATACTCCCTCTACAGGAAGCGAGCGTGGCTTGTAAACCGACGGTGACCGGTCCTGACACCAAATCGGATTCTAAATGGATGACATGAAGTGGGGCACTAACACAGCCACCGATCCCTTGTAACGGAACACTATCACCAGTTGCTGTACTCTTTGACAATGGCAAAATGCCTTCAAGCATTAAGGATTGATGGGCTCCTGTGTCCCTCAATACCCTAACAGGTCTTGGGTTAGTCAAGTCTCCCTCTAGTGAGACAAACCCCTCATAAATAAATGGTTGGTAACTCTTCTGTGGGCGATTTCCTATGTTTGCCATCGCAATTCCGAGTTGTACTAGTCGGACTCCGCTCTGGGTTGTCCCTTTTCATGAGGTAACAACTGGACATCAAGTGTCCAGGTTTTTTGCAAAAGGCGCAAGTAGGCCCAGAGGAAAAACTCGTGGTCTGCATCGGGCGCCCCGGGAAATAAGTTTGTCTTGGGCCCGTAGCCCCCTGATTTCGAACAGTTGGGGTATCAGAGTTGTCCCCATAATCCTCTCGAGGCCGCCGCCATGTATTGTCGTTCTCCGCACCGGGTGTTCCATAACTCCCCTGCTGAAGTCTAGGCGAGGAGTTAGGTTTGTGGACCCCTATCCGGTGTGTTAAGGCATAATCATCTGCCATGGTGGCTGCGTCCCACAACTTTGGTACTTTCTTTTCCTGCAGGTACACTTTGATGTCCTCATGGACACACTGTTGAAATTCCTCCACCAGGATCAAGTCACGCAATGCTTCGAAGTCTTTCCCGACTCCTTTTGACTCACACCACCGATCAAACATGTTTTCTTTCACTCTGGCAAACTCCACATGGGTCTCACTCTCCCTCTTCCTGGCATTCCTGAATTTTTGCCGGTAAGCTTCAGGAACCAACTCATAGGCTTTGAGAATGTGCTTCTTCAATACCTCATAATCTGCACATTGGTCCATTGGTAGCGCCGAATAAATATCTTGAGCTTTACCCACCAGCACACTTTGCACTAGTATGGTCCAGGCCTCCTCCGGCCAGTTTAACTGTCGAGCCACTTTCTCAAAGTGTGGAAAAAATTTAGCAACTTCCTTTTCACTGAAGGGTGGAACCAGCCTCACATGTCTGCCCACATCCCAGGTGTTCGGGCTTGGTGTCGGCCCCATCAGCAAGGGTGGTACCTCTCCCCGTTCTCTCAACTCCAGCTCCTTGAATTTAATTTCTTGCTGAAGCGCCATGTCACGTTCCTTTAATTCCCTTTCGGCTTTTCTCTCCTCTGCTTTTCTCCCTTCTAACCTTTCCTGGAGTTCTTGTTCCACTCTCCTTTCCTCTGCTTGTTTCTCTTCTCTCCTCTCTTCTGCTTTCCTTTCCCCTTCTGCTCTTTCCTTTTCTGCTTTCCTTTCTTCTTCTTTGATCCGTTCCTGGCTCCGTAATTGCAACTCCAGTTTCCGGAGCTCAACGTCTTCTGGTTCTTCGGGTAGCCACTCCCAGGCTAACTCGTCCCATGTTCCTAATCCCACCATAGATTGTATCACTGCGGTCTGCAACTCTGCCTTCCTCAAATTAGTTCGGACCTCCAAGTTAAAATGTTTGGCCAATTTCAAGAGGTCCGATTTTAGTAACGCTCGGAACTGTGCCTCACAAGGGGTTACTGCAAAGTTCTGTGCAACAAACGCCATGGTGACTACCGTTAACACCTGATCACCTTCACCCAAGACTTTACCACAATTTCCCAAAAATTTACCAATTAATAATTAATTAATTAATTTTAATTAATAAAAATATTATTTTATTATTTTACACAATTTTATATCCCGGAATTCAATTGGACGAGCCCTCAATTCTGTTACGTGGTCCTCCCTGTGACCGCCTGGTCTCGGTGACCCCCGGACCTTGAGAGGAACCCCGCCAGAAAGATATATGATTTATACGCTTTCGTAACGCAATCAATACCAATTAAACCCTCCGGTGGACCAACGAAGGAAACAATCCAAATCAATAAGGAAATCACACCAAGGATCCGGATCAATCAACAATATATTCACTCCTGGGTAGAATCATCCACAACACAATACTTCAACGCTCAGTATGAATATTCCAACAATATTGCTAAGATGGCCATCTGATATATTTCCCCCCCTTGCCCCACTCACGGCCCCCTCAATAGTCACTGTCCCTCACAATGTCTCTGGGCCCCTCCAGACCAAGGTGAAGGTCGACTTCTCCGCACACGGGTGGTTGAACGGACCCCTGGCCGACGTGCTCCAAACGTGCACGTCCCGTACCGGGAACGGTTGCTGCAGCGGCCACCTCCTCGGGACGCCACCGGGGTCGGAGCCCGTGATCGCGGCCTCTGGGCTGTGAACGGCTCGCAAAGCGCGCGAGGCCCAAGGTGCAACCCGTACATGCCCTCGTAGGCGTCGAGGCGAACAGTGCCGGACGCTTGGTTCCTTCCAGGAACCCACGGCAACCTGACACGTAACAGGCAATCACCCCGCGCAGGTAACTCCTCTCGCCAAACGGGCTTTTCAAACTCAGCGTTCCAAAGCAGGTAAAGATCGACTCGGCTCGCGTCGGAGCTGGTCGAGGATCAAGATGGCCGCTTCTCTCCCGACCTTGTCTTTTTCTTCTTCCGGTTCACCATCCCGTTTCCGGTCTCCTGTTATCAGGAGCGCTTCTAACCATTTAACCACAACAACCTTTAATAGAATAAACATTAATAAGCAATGACCTGAATAGTAATTCACATAAATCCGGAATCCGTAACATAACCATATTAGTTTCATCACACTAATGACGTGAGTAATCATTAAGCATCTCGGGAAGTGTAACGGGATTCAAACGGTACAACGAAGTGCTTCCATTTCCCACACGGACGAGTGTGATGAGGTAAATATGGCTGACAGTGAGTCAGTGAATGATAAAACAGTCATCATCGATCCAACCACATGAAGGTGACCAAACTATATGGTCCAACATAATTATGCCCATTTAGCAAATGAGGGTGTAAACACAAATCCACAGGAGTGTGGAAACAATGACTTAACTCCATCATACGAAAATACGCCATTTTTTGTCTGTCCCTCTGTCTGATGAATTTTTGACGCCAATACATTCTGTCATTACTTATCCAATCTCAACCAAACTTGACAGGATGACCAAGGGTTACACAATGAAGGTTGTAGCGCATTCATTTGCACCCTCCCAAGGGGGTTTTCTCCCCCGAGCGGGGTTTCCCCGCCATTGCCGTCAATGAGGTTGCATGTTGAGGTGTATATCAATGTTTAATTAGCTTTATCGTGGCGTTTGTCCAAAGAAGAAGATTTATCATGGTGTTTTTCCAAAGACGCTTTTAATAACAAAATTAATGCTAATCGCATATTGTTAATGTTATTAGCCGGCGAAGCCGGTGTTGTCAATAAACGCGTACATATTATGTCGAAAACCAGATTATGCTGTATCCCTTGGCTTGAGAATTCCGAAGCTCAATGGAGGCCGCCATCTTGAGGATGCGGAAGTATGCACAACAAATTGAAAAACGTTCGATATGAGTTTCTTTCACCCGTCTTTGTTTGCTTCACCATCTTATGCACCTCTAATTGATAATTAAAATACTTTAAGACCAACCTCGGCCCGCACGGGCCTGGTTATCTTCAACGAAAAGCGTCACCAAACACTGGAACCAATGAGATTCGAGCATTTGAAAAAATATTTCTAAAACCAAATCACCCAATGGAGGCCGCCATCGACCGGATGCGGAAAACGATTCAACCAATCAGAGAGCAGCGAGCTATCACGTGTGCCGAACGTGGCGAACAGACTCTGCCTCGGACGGCACATTTGAGAGCGTATTCATTTATTTCACGTTGGCAAACTATGTTGGCGCTATGTTGGCGTTAAACTATGTTTTACAACTAATTAAAACTAATTTGCGATTCATCGTAACTGCGATATGCGACCTTCCGGACAGTCAAATGAGGTCTTTGCGATTCATCGTAACTGCGATATGCGACCTTCCGGACAGTCAAATGAGGACGTCACTTCCGGACTTACGGATAGTCATAGTGACGACGTACTGATGCTGAACGTGGCGAGCAGACGCTGTAAGGTACGATCGATTGTAGTACACGTTTATAATAACTCTGCCGATACAGGCCCGATTAACTGCAGCGCCATCCGAGCTGCGGCGTCAGGACGATACATTCATTGTACGGTCACATCACGCACTTACGGGCACGCCCATGGGCCCATGGGCACGCCCATGCATGCATGGGCGAAGACATTTTTTTTTTTTTTTTTGGCAAGGAACGGGCACCCACGTACGGGCACGTCCTAGTATTGTTAATGTTATTAGCCGGCGAAGCCGGTGTTGTCAATAAACGCGTACATATTATGTCGAAAACCAGATTATGCTGTATCCCTTGGCTTGAGAATTCCGAAGCTCAATGGAGGCCACCATCTTGAGGATGCGGAAGTATGCACAACAAATTGAAAAACGTTCGATATGAGTTTCTTTCACCCGTCTTTGTTTGCTTCACCATCTTATGCACCTCTAATTGATAATTAAAATACTTTAAGACCAACCTCGGCCCGCACGGGCCTGGTTATCTTCAACG
The DNA here is from genome assembly GCF_964187855.1 of Myxine glutinosa. Lineage (NCBI taxonomy): Eukaryota > Metazoa > Chordata > Myxini > Myxiniformes > Myxinidae > Myxine > Myxine glutinosa. Next base: position 33,738,880 of record NC_136274.1, on the reverse strand, counting down.
AAAAGCGTCACCAAACACTGGAACCAATGAGATTCGAGCATTTGAAAAAATATTTCTAAAACCAAATCACCCAATGGAGGCCGCCATCGACCGGATGCGGAAGTTTGCATAAAACAATTGCGAAAAAGTTCAATAGGAGTTTGTTTCACCCGTCTTTGTTTGATTCACAATCTAATGGACCCCTAATTTGTAATTAAAATACGTTAAGACCAACCTCGTTATCTTCAACGAAAATCGTCACCACACACCGGAACCAATGAGATTCGAGCATTTGAATGCATGAAACAATTGCGAATCAGTTCAATAGGAGTTTGTTTCACCCGTCTTTGTTTGATTCACAATCTAATGCACCTCTAATTTGTAATTAAAATACGTTAAGACCAACCTCGTTATCATCAACGAAAATCGTCACCAAACACCGGAACCAATGAGATTCGAGCATTTGAAAAATATTTTTAACAAGCTTATGACGCATTTCGGAGGGTGAATACGGCATCAAATATTCTAAAATTGACGAAGAATTATTTTTTAGAAATCTCGCCGCCGTCGGGGATAGTTTTTCATGGCCGGAAATATCCGAAGTTGAGACGGAATTCGCCGAATTAATCAAGAAGGAAATTTTATCAATTTTCATCTCACCCAGAATGCAAATGGTACCTCCTACACCTACTACACCGACGGTACCTACTACACCTACGGTACGTACTACACCTACCTACTACCAACTACTGAACCTACTGATGCCATAGTGATGGGTAAAATAGTGGCAAGAGGCTTTGGCTTCGCCGGCTCATTGCGGCTTTGCAGTCGGGTACTAATACAAAACAATATTAATACTAATAATGTCCCACTTCCCCAAGACGTTTTTCGTGCAATGATAACGTGTATAAATAGCTTATAGTTATAATGGCGTTTCCGTGGGAGCAACGGCTTCTACAGGAAATAAAAATATTATAAACCACAAACACGTATGCTTTGCATTTTAAATAGTCGCTAATGCTCTTTATAACACTAAATGAAGAAATTTGGAGGAATCCCGACATCCGTGAAGTAAGGTTTACTCACAGAACTGAGCGAAGATCTACTGTACTCTATATAACCCACATATGTTGGGTTAATAACATGGCCCCCTCTGCCGCGACCGTGGCATTTTTCGTAGTGAACTTTTGAAACTCGCTCCTGCTGTTTCATACGAAACTGAAAGGGAGGAAGACCGGGGTGTGCTCCTTTACCAAGCAGCTAGCTAGCGCTAGCTAAGCCAGCCATTCCTTCACGGTTTTTAATGCAATGCTTGCTCGAATGCTTAAACCACTTGGCGATCTCTCTACAAGAAACTTGGGAAATGAACACACACCCAATGTTCTTGAGACCCGACCGTAGATCGACTGTAATCTATATACCCCAAAGAGGAATGACCCTCCCTGCCACTCCCATAATCAGCGGGTGTACTAGTTTGAGGAAATTAGGAGTCAGTCTGTTTCCCAAACCCAACACTCTGGGGACCCCCCAGATGTTGGCATTCTTGTTCATAAAACAGGATTGGCTGAGGGTATTGACCCAGACCCCAGTGGGGCAATTTCTAGATTTATCAGAATGAGAAGAGGAGGTGGATGTGACTGTTTTATTACAACCAATGGTAGATCAGCCCCAAGTCCCTCCTCATCTGGTTCTCTCGTTTCTCAATTAAAGGTACAGACAACGGAATGTTGTCATTTTTGATAATTTGCCTGATTTGGCTTCCTTTATTCAGGCTGCAAAACTAGTCCTAAAAAAATCTGAGGAACTAAACCTCACAAAATCACAGTTTCATCGACTAAAGAAAGTAATAACAAAGGCAAAGGCTGAGTATTCTCAGTGTCAGATAAAATTCACCAACAAATAATGAAGACATTCACTCTTGCAACACTTAATATAAATGGTGGCAGGGCGAGTAACATCCGCCAGATCCAAGTAAAGAGTTTATTCAAACGGAAACAAGTTGATGTGATCTTACTGCAGGAAACTCATATCATTGAGAAGGTTGAACATGACTGGTGCAGCATTTTAAAGGTAAAGGCTTCTTCAGTAACATGTCGTCTGTATCTGCTGGAGTTGGGTTCTTGTTAAAAGCATGGCTTGTACCTGACTCTTGCCTCTTTCAGGAGGTGATAAACGGCCGGTTTGCTTCCCTGGAACTGGTGATTAATAACCTAAAAGTTATTATTTTTAATGTATATGCACCAAGTGAAAGTACTGACCGTAAAACTTTCTTTACTGTCGTGGTAAACCATTTAAAATTGTTTGACCTCAATCAGTGCATATGCATGGGGGGTGATTTCAATTGCACGTTTGAGCCCAAATTGGACAGAAACTCACCAGAACCACATCCCGAAGCCCATGGTGACCTCTCCTATTTCCTTTCCGTCGTGGGTTTTCTTGATGTATGGCGCTTGTTACACGCAAATGACCAACAGTTCACATGGTGTCGATGTTCCAATGATCGTGTCCTTAGCGAGGCTTGACCGATGGTACATCACCCCACGTTTGAGGAATATGATAACCTTCTCAAATATTGTCCCCTCTATCTTCTCTGACCACCACATGGTCACTATGGACCTATCCTTTCCTCAGTTTAAGCATACTAGTGCCTATTGGAAATTTAATACTAGGCTTTTGGATGATGCCTTTTTTAAGGAAGCCTTTCGCAATCTATGGATAGCAGTAGTTGAAAAAAAGCCCCGTTTTGCCCCCATTAACCTGTGGTGGGACAATATGAAAACCCATATAAGGCTGTTTTGTCAACAGTTTAATTCATATGTCACTCATGAAAGTCGAGTCACACTGGCTCGGTTAGAAACTGAAATTCTAAAACTGGAGAACAAACTGGCGAAACAAGAGAATGAGGCAAACTATAAGTTACTCCTTGAAAGAAAGACCCAACTTAGAGAACTATTGCAGGAGAAAGCTGCAGGATTATTAGTTAGATTAAGAATAAAAAATATTAAAGTATCAGATAGCCCTAGCAAATCCTTTATTCACCTCGAATCCGAAACGAAGCCAGCTCGGCTTATCTTATCAGTTATGGACCCCAGTGGAAATGTAATTGCAAATTCTGATGGGGTAAAAAATACTATTAGAAAGTACTATGCAGAAATGTTTGCAAAAAAAGATGTTTGTGAGGATAAGATGAAACTCTTTACCTCCCATCTCCCATCCCTGACTGAGACTCAACGGCTGGAGCTGGATGTGCCGTTGACCCTTCCTGAATTAGAATGTGCTCTGGCTGAAATCGAATCTGGAAAAGCTCTGGGAATTGATGGCCTGCCAGCCGAGTTTTACTTGGAATTTTGGGACCTTTTAGGTCCGGAACTCTTAAATGTAATCCAAGAATCCCTGCGAACTGGTGCAATGCCATTAAGCCTAAGTTGAGCAGTGGTGAGTCTCCTCCCAAAGTCTGGAGATCTCCGGCAGATGGAGAATTGGAGACCAGTTTCAGTATTGTGCACGGACTACAAATTGTTTTCAAAAGCGATGGCAAATCGTTTGAAGAAAGTCATTGGTGATTCAATTCAATTCAACTCAATAAACTTTATTGTCATCCCATCCATATACAATACAGTATAAAATGGAACGAAATGACGTTCCTCCTGGTCCTCGGTGCAATATAAACATTCAAGCAAGACTACACAGAGTGCAATTGGACATGACAAGTGGAACGCAATACCATAAATACACAGAACAATACTATAAATACACAGGATAGTATACAGTAAATACACAATGAATATCTATGGCAATACCCGATCTGGTCCTACCCGATCAGACTTTCTGCATCCCCAGTCAATCCATTTATGACAACAATTTTTTTAGTTCGGGATTTAATGGACACTCACCACTCTCAAAATGATTTTGAAATAATTTTCCTAGACCTTGAAAAAGCCTTTGACAGTATTGATCATGTTTTTTGTGGCGTGTTCTGGAAGCATGTGGCTGTGGGGTTAATTTCAGAGCCTTCATATCTCTATTGTACACTGACATCTCTAGTGTAATTAAGGTAAACAATGAACTCGTTTCCCCCATGTAGGTCAGAGAGGGGTACAGCAGGGTTTCCCAGTCTAAGGATTGCTTTTTGCATTAGCAATGGAGCCATTACTTTGTACGCTCAGGGAGAATATCTCTGGCCTGACGTGTTTCCCAAGGAGTCCACCAGTGACTATATCAGCTTATGCAGATGATGTGTGCGTATAATCAGAAACAACCAATATATTGATGCTCTTGTTAAAGCCTTGAGAACCTTTTTCCAGGCTTCTTCCCTGAAAGGTAATTGGAGGAAAAGCAAAGCCATTTTGGTGCCATACCTTAATAGTTGCCTCCCTGTCTCGACACATCTACCTCCTCTTCCGGAAAACTTAGAATTGAAGGCAGATGGTATCGACTACCTTGGTGTGTCCTGCGTTTCCACACAATTTATGAAAAAGAATTGGGAAGGCTTGATTGGAGAAATGGAGAGGAGACTGAACCTGTGGAAAAGAGCCCTACTGCACCTTTCATTTAAGGGCCGTGTCTTAATTGCCAATAACTTGGTTGCTGCAACTTTATGGCATCGATTTATTTGCCTACAACCGCCGGAAGTGCTGCTTGGAATGATCCAGGCCAAACTTGTGGACTTTTTTGGGGGAGGCCATCATTGGCTATGGCCAAACATAATATGCCATACTTCATCTGAAGGAGGCCAAGGCCTTGTTCACATGAAATCCCGCCTCATGGCCTTTCGCTTGTGCTCCATTCAGCGCCTTCTATATGTTGAGCACCTGCCAAACCACCCATTGGCCTGTCATATTTTGCAACAGGCGGGTAGACTCAGCTATGGTCTTGAAGTATTCCTGACCCATCTCAGTATGTGGATACATCAACGCTCCCTATATTCTACCAGAGCCTTCTCAATGCCTGGAAAGGTCTTACCGTGAGTCGCAAAGTGGACACCTACTCCCCAGGGATGTTCGAAGTTGAACCCCTGTTTTTCAACCCTATTTTCCCTGATGTATTCAAGAGCCGTGATTTGTGCCAACGCTTCATTAATGCAGGCATGAACAAAGTATGGCACCGACGGCCAAACTCCGGTGTAGGGTGGAAGACTGTGGAAGAAATTTCAAATGCGACAAGAATTCGGTCCAAGAGGACAATCGGCTTAATAATGAGGAAAGTCATACAAAAAGGTCATCATCTATGGTTATTATCGACTCAGAATACACATGGACATCCTGATGAGTCATATTTCCTGAAACTGATTTTGACTGCTCCCCCAGGGAACTTCCACCTGTTGGCACAGGGACAAATAAATTACAAGCTGCAAGCAGCAAGAGCCTGTATAAGTGTTGTGTGTCTTGAATTCTCGGTGTTTCTCCATTAAACGGAGGAACAAGCTGGAAGAGACTACTCCCTGCCGGGCCCTCCACTGAACCTGTATGGGAATCGATGTATTGCAAGCTAATCACCAAAAGAACAGGAGATCTCCAGTGGCGCATTGCCCACTGGATCATCCCGTGCAATACATATGTGAGGAATTTTGCCCCAATATCTGCAAGCTGCCCCTTTGCTCTGTAAATGAAGATGTATTTCATTTTCTTATTGGCTGTGAAAGACTTTTTCCATTATTTAACTGGTTAAACTTTGTGTCACACAAAATTAATTTCAGATTTACTTTTCGTTCCTTTATTTTGGGGTTCATAAATGAACGTCAACATGACAAAAAGTATGAACTGTTGTGTTTTTTGCAGCTACAGCAAAACTTGCTACATACTTGTCCAGAAAGGAGAAGCGTAACGGTAAACTTCTTCACCAATTCAACGTCATGACGTTTTTCACTGCGCTTGTTTCTGCAAAGTTAAAACTTGAATTTAATTTTTCCAGGACCATGGCTGAACTTGATGTGTTTGTGGAAAAATGGTGTTTGGAAAATGTCTGTGAAGTTCGCCAAAATGAGTTGGTATTGTCTCTTTCTTAAATAATCACGTCTTTCTATATTTTCGTAGTATATTGCTTTATTTTGTTTTTGTGAAAATGAACTGATTAATTTTCCTACTCTCATTCTTTCATCGCTTTCATATTCTCTCCTGTTTTGTTTGGAATTTTTGATTTGTAAATTGTACATCCACACACTTTTATAATTTTGTAACAAAAGGACCTCAAAAGTCTTTTTTTTTCCTCAAAAATCAAAAAGTCCTCAAAAGTCCAAAAAGTCCTTTTTAGAGTTTCTCTCTAACTCTGTCATGGCCCTGACTTTGTGAAGGCAGGGGTACACCATCCTGGATGTGTGCGATCTCTTGGTCACTCCTGCGAGATTGATCGGCTGTCTCCGTGCTGGAGGCTTGTTCGAGAGAACTGTCTGGGGCTACACAACTACAACAACAACATTCAAACTGGTGATTAGAGATTAGACCAATAGACCATTAAGGAGAAAGACTTCATATATACTGCCAAAAATAATTTTCTTAGTCAGAAATATTTAACGAAAAGAAGAAAAGTTTTCTTGAAACAAGAAAACCAAGCATGAGAAAAATTTTCTTGCGGCTACAAAATCTTTTCATGGTTTTCTTGTTTGAATTAAGTTCTTTTTACTAAGTTTTTTTTTTGCCAAAGTTAGCGGTGATTATGGATTCCCTTATCTTTGTTCCCATTGTAAGCAGCTAACTGATCAATTGTTGAGTGGATCAGTGTTTGCATCTTTCTTATGTAACTTGAGGAGTGATGCTGACAACCTCATGCTCCTGAAAGATGATTCTAAAACATCTTTGTAACCTTTCCTTTTTGTGACATTGATCTGAGGATCATGGAGGAGCTCGCACATAATACACATCTAGGGCAAATACAACATTAAAAAGCCATTAGTATATAATGGACAAATACATATGAGTATGGGACTTGCACGTGGGTTCCCAGCATCATGAGTCATTCGTTCAGATGACAATGCAAAATTTGCTGATTGGCCACCTCTAAAGCACTTAGTGTATTCCGCATTCCTCTCTGAATTTTGTTGGTGATTGATTATCCTCGTGATTGTTGAGGATTTGCTTTAGCCATTCCTTGTAGAAATGCTCCAGTTTTTTCTTTATTGTTAACCTTTTTTTTCTTCTGGTGTAGAGCCAACATGTGAAATTTCAGCTGCACATCGCCTCCCACAATGGATCAGTTGATAAAGACCGTTGTTTAACTTCCTGCAGATGCAGACCTAGGTGAGCCATCACAAAGACCAGCTTTGAAGACAAACTTTGAAGATCAATTCACAGTATGATCTACTATCATATGATAGAAGAGTTAAAGATGGTGCTGTCAGGGTAAGTACATTTCCTTTGAACTTTCAGCAACATACCATCAGTGGTGATTTTGAATGCCAGTTGGAGAATGATGTGGTTTTATTTATCCATTCGAATAAATATAATGAATTCATTACTTTTTTTTGGGTGATGCTGGTGAAATCAAAACCTAAAGAAGTCTAAACCAAGTGATTCATTCATTCCTGTGGATCGTTTTTGCAGAGTGTAACTATGGAAACAGCATCTCTCTGAAGACAGCCTCTGAGATTTCCGTTTTTTAAATGATCTGAAGAGATTGCTGCCACAGAAGCACTCATTAGAAGGGAGTTTGTTTATCTTTGGAGAAGGGAGCCATCTATGCATTACCCATGGAACATGCTTGGGAAGCGTGGGATGGACGGGGGGCATCGAGATAGATTTGAAAGAGAAAAAAGGGAGAAAAGGGAGGAAGAGGAATTTAAAAGAGAGGGAGGAGATCGGATCAGTATGGGACAAGAGGAAAATATTTGGAAGAGACAGGAGAGAAAAGCGACACCAAATGAGAGACCCATGCTCTTAAAAGGGGCTTAAGAGAGCACAGTCATAGTCAATGCTGATCTACAGATAATTTGCTGATGAGTTATTCAATACCAGACTTATTAGTCCCCTACCGGTGTACACCGTAGGGGACTATAGGTTTGCACTCCATCCCTCCGTCTGTCAGTCTGTCGGTCCGTCAGTCCGTCAGTCCGTCACGCAAAGAACAGCTTTCCGGACTTTTTTTTCCTAAACTCTTAATGCTAATGGTTTCAAACTTGTTTTTTATTAGTTTCTAGGATGTGTTTTATTGTCCCTTGAGCCTTGAGTCCACTGACCTGACCTGGTTGTGCTAGTGCTCCAATAAAAGGCATTATGGCGTCTTGCTTTGTTGTCAAGGCAGTAATGATTGTATCTAACTGGCCACTAATACTCCCTACCAATTGAATTACAGATCTACTTTCTTTTTCACTTCTTCTTCTTGTGCCTTTTGGTAAACAGTGCAAAGGAAGAACCCATCACAGTTCCTTAGGGGAGTGTATTTGAACCGAGCGATGCATCTGGTGTTACATAGACTTGCATTGAACGCCAAGTTATTAACCTCAACGATGAGTAGGATTCAGTTTGAATTCATCACACGCTAACCTTGCTTCCCATTCACTTGCCAATACACCAAGCTCTGCAGCTTCTTGAATAAGGCTACCTTGTATACAATTTCCAAAACAACATTTAAACGAGTGAGCCTGGCCCTCTAAACCATATTTTTTCACTTTTTTATGGTCACGTTTGTATACCGCTGTTCATACCTTTTTGTGTCTTTCTTTGCACTAAGTTCACAAATGGCAACTTTTCAATTTACAAATCAAATCTCTCGTGCTTCGTTATTGAATAGCAGGTGATAAAGATGTACATATTTTCATTTGACGGTAATAATACACATTGAGTTATAACAGTAGGCCTGCTTTAACGAGTTTGTTCACAGCACTATGTGATTGGCTCTATTGCTTGGACTATCACTATGTTTTCCTTCTTTGCTTTCATGGGAAGTCGTCTGGCTTAGAAGCCCGTCCTTCTTAATTTGCTGGCCGGGACAGGAGGCTGTGCCTCAGAGGCCCTCTTTGTCACCGGGCCTTGGAGCTCCTTGCTGGCTTCATAAGCATCCTCCACTTCATGCCTGTCTGCCAGAAACAAATGACCACAGGGTCGCCGAGATGTGCGCTTTGTCTGGTGGGTTTGTAGGAATATAATTTAAGGCAACTTGTCTAACAAAGAAGATTCAATTAAGGCATCCTCAAAGCAGGAAGAAGATCATCGATTGCTCTCGCTCTGCAGAGTCTCTTGCAAAATAGACTCCTGGACAGATGACATTGCTGAATTGCAAAGGAATGTTCAAAATATCAATTGCAGTTGATGGAAATAAATAGAATCAAGATTGTGATTAAGAACCATAAGATTGTAGGTATGTTTCTAAAACTAGGCCAGCTGATTTTAAGAGTGTGCATCAAATAACCAACCAAGCCTCAGCACTCCTCCAGCTTTGCTCCTTAAAACTTTGTATAATTTCACCTCTGCCATCGGAGGTTATGTTTTCACCCCTGTCTGTCTTTCTGTTTGTTTGTTTTGAACAGGATATCCCAAAAAGTTGTGGATTGATTTGGACGAAATTTGGTGGAGAGATTTGGTGCGTGACAAGGATGAAATGATTAGATTTTGGTGAAGATCCTGATCTGAGAATTTTTAAAAGTGATTCTTCAAGGATGAAATGATTAGATTTTGGTGAAGATCCGGATCTGAGAATTTTTTAAAGTGATTCTTCACCATTGAAAGATAGGGCTAAAAACTATATATAGCAGGATATCTCTAAAAGTTGTGGACTGATTCAGACGAAACTTGGTGGGCACGTTAGGTGTGTGACAGGGAAGAATTGGTTCAATTTTGGTAAAGATCCGAATCCAGATCCGGATCAGAGAATTTTTGTCACCATTTTTAACCCTTCAATGCATTCGTGGGTCTTTTTTGTCTGGCATGATTTTGTTTTATAATAACTTTGTCATAAAAACGTTTTTACACATGATCTTTCAGATTTCCTTCAAATAAAGACCAATGCATAATATATCTGTGTGGGTATTGTTCTTTTTTTGTTCAGGATGGGGGGGGGGGCAGGGGGGGGTGATTTGTTTTTAAAATTTAACCCCTATAATGCAATCATGGGTCTTTTATGGCCTGAGGCTATGTCTCTATAACTTTGTTATAAAACGTTTTTACCCATTATCTTTTTTAATTTTTACCACATCACATTGCCTGGCATGATTGTTTCACTGTAGCTTTGTTATGAAAACGATTCTCCCTCCCCCCCACCCACACAAATGCAGTCGTGGGTCTTTTTGGACTGTTTTGGCATTTAGGTTATTGTAAAAAAAAAAAAAAAAAATGTCATTTTCTTTACCATTGTATTCTTTTAGATGTATTATATTAATTTTTATTATTGTGATTGAATTATTGCATTCCCTCCTCACCCCTTCACCCCTTTATAAGCGGTTCTGCATGCGTGCGTGTGGCGTGTAATTCTCTATAATAAATAAGGGTACGCAAAGTGAATGGATCTAATCTGCAGGGGTTACCAATGAGTTGCAAGAAAATCTACTCCACATTTGGTAAAATCTCGATCAGACCGTCATACAGAATATTATTGATTTGACGCCTTCACGAGATTGACAGTGCCTTCAGAAAGTATTCACACCCCTTAACTTTTTTCACATTTTGTTGTTACAGCCTGAATTTAAAATGGATTATATTGAGATGTTTTGTCACTGATCTACACATAATACCCCATAATGTCAAAGTGTAATTTTTTTTTATAGAAATATTTACCAGTAGACAGACTGATTACACCTTGGTAAGATCTCACCTTGGTAAGACAACAAACACATAATCTATACCAATAAAAGGCAAACACTCACACACACACTCACTCACACACTCACACACTCTCTCTCTCTCTCTCTCTCTCTCTCTCTCTCTCTCTCTCTCTCTCTCTCTCTCTCTCTCTCTCTCCACAGCCACATATTTTAAGTTCCAAACTCCAAACTCGGGGTACGAATACAACTTTGTGTGTGGGGTAACGGAGGGGTATGGGGGGCAAAGGGGAGCAGGTGGGCATTCCAATTACATTAAAAAACCTTTTCCAATTACACGACGAACGTGTTCTTTTATTAATTCTCCCCTCGTCTCATATCCGAAATCTGTGTGTGGGGACGTCCGGATTAGGATATTTTATTACCGGCGCGTGCTTTTTCCTGTCCTTGCTTTTATTTGTAATAAACCCGTGTATTATAATTTTCTATTCCCCGTTACACCTGTGCCCGCTTGAGTTAATCCCCTTACAGGACCGGAGCTACGTCGGTGAGCTGAAGGTAAGCTTTTGCCGCAGCCTCCATTTTCCTTCTTCCTCCCACGCGGCCATAGTAAAATAAGTGTTGGTTAACGCCTCCATTATATCCGTTCCGGTCATCCGCGACTCTGGTGTTAACCGGAGTTGCGCGACAATATATATATATAAACTGTAAATATATATACAGTCACGTGAAAAAGTAAGGACACCCCATGTAAAGTTTTGACTTTTTCAACATATTTCAACATACAGCTATTTGATCCTCATTTCAACAATATTGACAGATAAAGGTGATATAATATAACAAATATCATGAAACATTTACATTTTGTACTCCATTGTATAATTTAAATAAACATCAACGCAAATTTTGCATGTGGAAAAAGTAAGTACACCCCTACATTTATCACTACTTCAAATACCTAAAATTAGAATCAGGTGCACCAGCTCAGGTGCAAATGATTAGAACATCGTTAGAGAGGATCTTGGAGGAACCTGTCTTATTTAAACCTCAGACATTTCGTTTGGTTTGCTCCTTGTTGATGAAGTGTGCCGCATCACCATGCCTAGATCAAAAGAGCTCTCTGAGGCCTTCAGAAAGGTTATAGATGCCTACGAGTCTGGGAAGGGATTTAAAAAGATCTCCAAACAATTTGAAATCAATCATTCGACTGTCCGGAAGATCATCTACAAGTCGAGAAGATTCCAAACAACTGCCAACTTGTTCAGGCCAGGCCGCCCCAGCAAGTTCAGCCAGAGAGCAGACCGCAAGATGCTGAAAGAAGTCTCTAAGAACCCCAGAATGTCATCACGGGACCTACAGGTAGCTCTTGCCACTGTTGATGTCAAAGTGCATGAGTCTACCATTAGAAAGAGGCTGCACAAATTTGATCTACATGGGAGGTGTGCCAGGTGGAAACCTTTGCTGTCCAGAAAGAACATCAGGGCAAGACTAAAGTTTGCCAATGAACACCTCGGCAAAGACCAGCACTTCTGGAACAATGTGCTCTGGACAGATGAGTCAAAGTTAGAGCTATTTGGCCACAGTACCAGAAGACATGTTTGGCGAAAACCAAAGACAGCATTTGACCACAATAACCTGGTACCAACTGTAAAGCATGGTGGTGGAAATATTATGGTTTGGGGCAGCTTTGCTGCATCACGACCTGGGCAGCTCACCATCATAGAATCCACTATGAATTCTTCATTGTACCAGAGGGTGCTTGAGAATAATGTGAGGCCATCTGCTGGAAAGTTGAAGCTCAACCGAAGGTGGACCTTGCAACATGACAATGATCCTAAACATACCAGTAAATCCACCAAGGAATGGCTGAAAAGAAAGAAATGGAGGGTTCTGGAATGGCCAAGTCAAAGCCCGGATCTAAATCCCATCGAGATGTTGTGGGGAGATTTGAAGCGAGCTGTGCATGCAAGAATCCCCTCAAACATCGCACAGCTGAAAGAATTCTGCATGGAGGAGTGGGCAAAAATTTCTCCCAGTCGATGTCAGTGACTGGTGGACAGTTATAAGAAACGCCTACTTGAGGTTGTTTCTGCCAAAGGAGGCAATACCACCTACTGGAGCCAAGGGTGTACTTACTTTTTCCACATGCGAAATTTGCATTTATGTTTATTTAGATTATACAATGGACTACAAAATGTAAATGTTTCATGATATTTGTTATATTATATCACCTTTATCTATCAATATTGTTGAAATGAAGATCAAATAGCTGTATGTTGAAATATGTTGAAAAAGTCAAAACTTTACATGGGGTGTACTTACTTTTTCACGTGACTGTATATATATATATATATATATATATATATATATACACAGACTTGGCATTTAATATGGAATATTTTTTTTTTCTTGACTTGGGTTTACTTTCTTAACTCAGTATATCAATCTGGTGAGTTTCTTTTAGACTTTGGTGATTTATTTGTTAAAAGAACCATGTCACTGATTGTCTGTCGCAGCAAGAAGTCAACAACAGGATTATATCACAGGTGGCGTGGCAAAATGTACGGACAGGTGCATTTGATGTTCACAGTCGGGTATACAAGGGTTGTTGCGTTCTGTATTAGTGGAAAACAACTGCTGCACGTCTCCAAAAGTTATTGCCGCTTCCTCTGGAGATGGTCCGTCAACTCGACAATGCTGTTTGTCATGGAGTGGTGGCTTTACGAAATTAGGGCATGAAACGGCGTGCTATTGCTCGGCAGTATGGCATCACTCAAGGTCAGGTGTCAAAGATCCTGAAACGAAATGCTCAGAGGGGTGTCCCTACTCCAATACCGAGGCCAGGACGTCCCCGCAGAACCACAAGGAGGGATGATCGCCAGCTGCACCGGTTAGTCCGCAATGGCCGTACCAAGTCAGCTAATCGGCTTAGGGCTGAGTGGCAGCAACTGACAAATGTGCCTGTATCCAGAAGGCTAGTCAACCAACGACTGGTTCAAGCAGGCTATCGTGACAGGCATCCCCTGAGAAAGCCACGCCTGACCAGACAACACCGCCAGCGCCGATTGCAGTGGGCCAGAGAGCACCGTCAATGGCAGCCAGGACACTGGAATCACGTGATCTTCAGTGAGGAGTCTAGATTTCTGGTCTATCGTCAAGATGGCCGCGTCCGAGTGTGCAGACAAGTGCATGAAGCCTACAACAAAGATTGTATAGTGCCAAGAGTCCAAGCTGGAGGTGGTGGGGTGACCGTTTGGGCTGCTTTTCATGCAGGGGGCAAAACTGACCTGGTTGTTCTGAATGGAAACCTGAACCAGTTCAAGTACAGGGCCTTTCTGGAAGAAACATTGCTTCCATTTGCTCGTGCAGCCTTTCGAGGAAACTTCGTCTTCCAAGATGACAATGCACGGCCTCATCGTGCTCGCATGATCCAACACTTTCTTGCTGACCATGGTGTAGAGCATATGGAGTGGCCTGCCATGTCCCCGGATATGAATCCGATAGAGAACTTGTGGGCAGAATTAACGCGTCAAATCAACCACTTGGACCAGCAGCCGACCTCTGCGCGTGAATTGCAGCAGGCTATTGTCACTGCATGGCATGCGATTCCTGTCCAAACCTTGGCAAATCTCGTGAACGGCATGCCTCAACCTGTACGTGCTCTCCTGAATGCTCGTGGGGGTTACACGAAGTACTGAACTGTAATTTTACTGTCCGTAATCCCAGTCGTAATTTAACTTTTGTTTTTGTTAAAAAAAAAATTGGCTAATGTGCAAAATAAAGAGATACTTCTGGAAAACGTACAGAAGTTTAACACAGTACTGTCCATGAATTGAGTTCGATATCAGTTTACATCACTTTCAAGGATCAATTTATTTGTTTCGAAATGTCAAATGTGGTTTTTGTTTCTTTTAAAGGTCACATTAACAAAATCTAGAATAATTTCAACATAATTCCAATGAACTTTTGGTTCTAAGACATCTTGAAAAGTAAGTTCACCCCCACAAAAAAAATATTCCATATTAAATGCCAAGTCTGTATATATGGATACAAAGTCAAGGCTCATGGAAGAGCTATAATCGCAAGGTTAAATTGAGTGAAGAGCCAACATAAGCTGTCAGTAATGGACATGAGCTGGAGACATAAAAACAAGGGGGAAGATTGAACTGTGGAATGTGGAAGACCTTCCTAAAAAGGAAGTCCAGAGAAAGCTGAGAGAGTTACACGAGGATGGAAGAGTGGAAGGAATATGGAAGAATGTTAAAGAACCCTTGGTAAAAGGTGGCTAAAAAGACGGTGGTGAGAACGCAGGAAGGAAAACCCAAGGGGAAGGAGACATAGTGTTGGGATGAGGAAGTACAAGACATGATTAAAAGGAAGAAGATAGCATGTAAAGAATGGAAAACTACAGGAGAAGACCATGCGAGAGACTGGTATAAGACGATAAATAGTGAGGCAAAGAAACCAGGAGGCAAGGCAAGATGGGAAGCAGCACAGGAATGATATGAAAGGGAGAGGAAAAAAAACATTTACAGTATATCAATAGTGAAGCAGAAGCAAAAGCAGGACTTGGGGTAGTGTGTGCAGTCAAAGATGATGCTGGTCAGATACTACATGGAGAAGAGGAAATTAAGAGAAGCTGGAAAGAGTATTTTGAAAGATTAGTAAATGTGAACAAATAGAGATAGACCCTGACGAAGGCACAGTACCTGAAGGACCCGCAAAGGAGGTTAGAAAAGCACCTGACAAAATGAAAAGAGGGAAAGCCTGTGGACCATCTGAAGTTTCGGTCGAGTTAGTGAAAGCACTAGCAACTGGGGGAGTTAAGTTGAAAGTGTGTAGTTGTAGTGTCCGTAGATTCAGTAAACAGCAACAGGAACGAGAATCAAGAGGTTTTCTTTTATTCGGCTTTTTCCTCCTTCTGCGCATGCGCACCGCACCCTTCCTCGAATAACCCCCAATCACCTGGTACCCCGAACCAACAGACACAGCAGTAGTGAGGAGAAGATACCAGATGATTGGAGGAAGAGCATAATAATGCCAAACAAGAGCGAAGTCGATGGCGCACCATCGCAAATCCCCACACTTCCCACCAAAAGCAAAGTTGAAAGATGGCAAAAGGTTCTATCAGGATTGACACAATATTAAATTTTGAGTTCAATATTTTTCCCCGTTTGTGACCCCAAGTCTCCAACCCCAATGTGACCCCAAGTCTCCAACCCCCGGGTCAAATCCAAAAAAACGTTATATATTTCATGCGTCCCCCAATGTTGATTGCAAAAACAAAGTTTCATTTTTATAATGTTAAAAAATGTGCCCGTAATTGAGTTTTTTGGGGGGTATTTAACCTTTTGACCTCAAACCTGGAGGTGGGGTCAAAATGATACTGCTCATACATCTTCTTACCATGTGGTGATCATAACTACCAAGTTTGGTGAATTTCTGCACATCCGTTTAGGAGGAGATAGCATGACGGACGGACGGACAGAGAGACAGAGCCAATAACAATATCTCCCCGTTTTTTCAAAAAGCATTGGAATAATAACAATAATACCATATATATGATACCAAAGCACGAGAGGAAAGAACAAATGTAAAAGAGGAATTTGTAGAGAGCGAAGAAGAAGACTTTTTATCTGAAAAATTGCTTTCTGCACACAAGATGGAGGAAATTTTCAATCCCAGAAATAAATGTGCGCAAGGATCCCTCCCGTCATGTGCTGACTTGAAGGTGCTGGCCCTGGAAAGCCAGCATGAAGGTACTCGAGTGTGATGCATTTGACTCATAAACCTTAAAATGCCCCAGGTGGTTTGAGGAAATAACCACAGTAACAACACAAAAAGCGGACAGTGTTTAAAACCTCCAAGAGATAAAAGATGATTCTCAATCAAATTCTAAACCGCCATTCAACAGGTTTTCTTAAGTATAGATGGTGAAGCTCCCAGACAGTTACTGTTGGCAAATGAGGAAAAGCTGTAGATGCTATAAAAGGGTTAGCGGCCACTTAAAGTACAATGAATTACCATTGCATCCCCAGTAGAGTCGAATAAGGATGCTGCACAATTATACAGCATCTCCCACTGTACATGCCAATTGTCACTGTTGGGAGTGGGAAGGCCAAAGGGTCGCATAATTATAAATGAGAGGTGAATCAAATATCTGCATCAACAGATCACTAAATCAAAGACCTGCCTATTTTTAAAGATTAAATTGTCTCCTCAGAGCTCCAATAATCATCCACTATGCACATACCCTACTATCCATTTCTTATTTTATGCACATTTTACTAACCTGGTCGCCATTTATTTATCATCATAGTTTCCGGTAAGGGGAAACAGTCTCTCCTCCTTGAGAGGAGGCTATCCAATCATAAATCACTAAATGGTGAAGAATCGCTTAAAAAAAAAAAAAATTAAATCTTGAATCCGTATTCGGATCTTCACAAAAATCCAATCATTTTGTCCTCGTCACACACCCAATCTGTCCACCAAGTTTCATCTGAATCTCATCTGTGTACAACTTTTTGAGATATCCTGTTCACAGACAAACAAGCATTCTGAGTATTGCGCTGCAATACATGTCCCCTACCGGCAGTCTGTCGTCCGGTAAACTGTTGGGGAAATTCCCAAGGGTTATTCACCCACAGGTTCTGAATCTTTCCCAATCGCTAATTACCTCAGGACGGGCTCACCTGTGATTCGCACTCGGGACTTCGATTTATACACCTTGCAGACAGGTCAGCAGAAGCACGAGAAATAAGTTGTTGATAAAGAACTTTTCGAGTCGCTAAATATCAGTAATTTATTCTATTTTCCGGTTCACGATCAATGATCGATGTGTATATATATGTTGCTCGGCTTGGCTCCGCCCCTCCCGAAAGCGAGCGCTGTGTCGCGCTTTTGACGTTCGCAGACGAGGCTGAGGGCACGCGGTGCGGTTTGAGGAGAACTCTAGAATAAACAAGAGATATCCATTTTTTTTTTTTCGTTTAATTAACGATATCTGCCAAACCACGTGCCCTATCACAAATTCCAAAAGGACATTTTAGTAGACTGACATGCTGAACAGATCTGTGAAGTTTCCCCTCGATTGGATCAAAAATGAGGGAGGGGCTCGGTTTTAAAGGTTCATGCTTAAAAACGTCATAACTCTGAAACCATGTGACGCATGACGTCATGCTCGCTGACGTTTTTGTTCGTCACGGGTATGCGATTTTGCCTGCAAAGTTTGGCCTCGATCTGTTCAGCCGTTGCAGAGAAAAAAAAAAACAATATGGCGCCTGAACCACGTGACCTGTGACGTCATAATTACTATTAAAATATTCTACAGACCGAGTCCCTCCTACGGTGAAAATTTGATCTCAATCGGTCCTATTATTGCAGAGAAAATCTTTTTTTTAAAGGAAATTAAAACTTTAAATGGCACTGAGTTAAGGATCATCACAATTATCAGAATTCCCAAAGTTCAAAGTGCCATAACTTTGTTAAAAATGATCGAAACGTCGTGAAGTTCGAAATTGACCTGTACCTTATCATGTGGAAACCATGTGCCAAGTTTGAAATCATTAGCTTTAAGCGTTTAGAAAAAAAGTCCGGAAAACTGCTCTTTGCGTGACGGACTGACAGACTGACAGACGGCGTGCAAACCTATAGTCCCCTCCGGTGTACACCCGTAGGGGACTAAAAAGCACACACATAAACAGACAAACAAACAGACAAACACTTTGTGCAGAGCACAATGCTTGCAAATCCACCCCTCCATCCCCCAAAAAACGTTGTCATTGATGCGTAAAATTGTCCATTTCATTAGGATTCAAATTGACGATCCTAATCAAAGCTCAGGTCAATCAGATTAAAAATGATGATTTTTCAGATGAAAATTGATGACGTTTTAGAAGTTGGTCCTTCAGTTGACCTTTGACCTTTTGACCTCAAAAATAGTTGCTCTCCCAATTCAGTGATTCACTATGGAACTTCCTGTTAAATTTTCAAGTTATTAGGATGAAAATTGATGGAGTTTTAGAAGTAGTACCTTCACTTGACCTTTGACCTTTTGACCTCAACAATAGTTGGTTTTCCAATTCCATAACGCACTATGCAATTCCTCTTTAATTCTCAGGTTAATCAGACGAAAATTTATGATTTTGCAGATGTAATTTGATGATTTTTGATTTTGATTTGATGATTTTGAAGAAATTTGATGATTTTGATGATTTGATAAGTTTGACCTTGAGTTGACCTTTGACCTTTTGTCCTCAAAAATAGTTGCTTTCCCAATTCAGTGATGCACCATGCAATTTCTGTTCAACTTTCAAGTCAATTGGATGAAAAATGATTTTAGAAATTCGACCTCAAGATGACCTTTGACCTAAGACCTCAAAATGAATAGGCTTCTCAGTTGTGACTACCTCTACAACCTAGTAATGTTTCATGACGATCGATTGAGAATTGTGAGTTCTCGGCGATTGACAGAGAGACAGACAGAATCACAAAGTCGACCAATCAATATACTTGAAAAAATCTTCGATTTTCGCAAATAACAAACACGGGTGAAAACATAACCTCCACCACCGAACAACGAAGTTTTACAACCATTTCCCACTTTTTTCAGGGGATTAGATGTACGGTGGAATTCCTCCATACAGATGCATCCGTAGCATCAGTTTCGTGCAAATCCAAGAATTCCATATCTTTTGTGACATTTTCAAGATTCAATCCTTCAATTCAATTTTCAAGATTCAATTCAATCCAATTCAAGACAATCCATCCATTTTTTTTTTTAATCCACCTCTTTTTAGGACGTCCTCTCTGCTTTCTTCTGCCAGGAGCTGCTTTGCTTTCTTTAGAGTTCATCTTCTGACCTTCGTGGCACATGACCATATCAGCCAAGTTTTCTCTGCCGAAGTTCTTCTTCATTTTTATTAATTCTTAATCTCTTCCTGATTTTTGAGCTCGGAATTCTTTTTTTCAAAGACAATCCATTCATCCATCGTGTCATTTCCATCACTGTTGTTTCCATTATTTTTACGTCTTTCATACGCAATGCCCACATTTCTCTCCCATACATCAATACCAGTCTGATACAAACTTTATAACCCCAAACTTTTACAGATAATGGAATGTTTTTTTTTTTGCTTCATGATACCACCCAGTTGTCTCCACGTATTCTCCCAGGCTGATGTTATTGTAGATCTAATAGCTAATTATGCTCCTCTTGATGCCTCTGCCATGTAACCAAGGTAACGGAAGCTTTTGACCTTTTCTAAATTAAATTGTGAGCTCAGGAGAATTTCTTTTTGTTCTTCATCTTAAAAAGAAAAGTTTGATCCTCAAATCTTTTTCATGTGAAAATCCCAGCTTTTGTTACCAAATTTCCAGTGTTGCCAGTGCAGCTCTCGTGCCGCGTACATTGAATTGAATTCCGTCCAAATCTTTTCCCGCGTATTAAACAAGGCCATTGCCTCCTTTCATTCCTTTCTCCTTCTTCGCCACTCACCAACCGTCCACAAAAGCATGCAAGTCCAACAAACCACACACACATATAATCAATCCTTCCAATTAGTTGTCTGAAGTCAATCTATGTCAACGATAATAGGGCCCCCCTAATCATATTTAATGTGACTGGAAGCATTTTGGAGCTGTGACCTGAAAGATGAAAACGTGAAGGAGAAGTTAGCAACCCAAATTGACTCTTGAGCATTGCAAAGAAGGAGGAAAGATGGCACCGTTTAGCCGAATCGATATAATCAGCTGATCATTCAATTTCCACTGTCTGAAGCACATCGAAACGCACACAAATCTGAAGTTAATTGCAAAAGACTGTTTCTGTGTCCAGTTGCTGTTGAGGGTTGCAATTATTTTATTTATTTATTGTTTGTATAGAAGATCGAGGCTCGTGTAAGAGCTAACATTAATCACACAAAAAGACAAACGCACACAAATAAATCATAAGATAAAGGGAACGGGAGACAAGATGGGGAGAGAGAGGGAAGCACACAAGTACAACATTTGAGAGCAGGGACATCGGGAGATCTGTGGGAGGGAGAGGGCTTGGGGGGAGGAGGCCCGGGAGGGAGGGGGGGGGGAGAGAGGTAAAAAAATTAAATAGGTAAAAATTCATAATCTAAATATCACCTACTTCTGGGAGAGGTAAAAAATTCTTTCATAATCATCACCTACTTCTGGGTAGACTCTTCTGGCGACTGCTCGCACAGACATTTTCCTTGCGCGTAATGTCGAGGCGATGGTTGCGGCAATGTTCCGGGACAAAAGGTTCCGAGGAGTGAAGAGAAACGCATTTTTCTGCCAATTTTACCCCGACCGATGCTTGGCCGTGACACTAAATGCATCTATTGGCCGCAAAATTGCCCTTAATTAGAACCGATGACTGAGCGAGGCAGACGTATTGCTCATTTGCTCGTCCAGAAATCGAGTCACCTTCAAAATAATTCGTCGATAAAATCAATCGGCACTATTCTTCACGATTACCGCAGGGCCCGGGGCACAGGTATGCCGAGCAGGGTCGTGTTTGGGCCCGGTGAAGATTCGTGTCTGATGCAATACACAGAAGGCACGTCATGTCAGACGCGTGCAGTACATGCGGACAGACTTGTCTAGCCATTGTTCGATTATCAAGGACATGAAACTTTTGTGTACCTGGTTTAATATCTGTCAGATAGTACAACTTGAAAGGCTCATCTCTCGTTATCCGGACACTTAACACAGAAAACAAAAAAGACTTCCAAAGCTCCTGCCTCTCATTTTCAGGCACTTAATATAATTTGGAAATCATAATAAATTAATTCACCATAAAGTGATTTTATTACCTCGGTGTGAATTTCTTTTTTCACTCCATCAGATCTCATTTACATCAATGGGCTCCATGCTTGGATTTAACTCGCCTGCGAAAGGCGTGAAAATGTTGGAAGTGTTCTCTGTCATGGTTTATATGATAAGAAAATGGTTTTTTAAATAAGAATTTGCATTGCGTTTGCACTCGGTGATGATCCAGCGGTCATGACGTTTGTCTGTCATCTCGAAGGATGCGGATTCCAACCCAGCTTAAACTCTTTGTATTAAGGATTTGCATTCAGCCTTGTGTTACCTGAGTGAGTTCCAGGATAATGACCATATCACCGTTTTGGACGAACAATGAAAACCCAGAGAGCTCATCAATGACTTTCCCAGATAGAAACCCAGATAGTAATCCGCATGCCCCCAAAATGCCTGGTTTACATGTCATGCCATTGAACGAATGAATAAACCCAGGGCAACCAGTCAGGGGCATGAAAATGATCTCGATGAGATTAGGTGGTGATATTCCCGATTAAACCGATGTTAATAATAAACAACCTGTTGTTGGCTTAGCGGTTAGGGTGCAGCTTGGGATCCTAGGATCCTGAGTTCGAATCCTGGTCGATTGCTGAATTAACACCAGTGGGGTTGACTCGGCTTGTGGTTGGTTCTTCTTCTTCTTCTATTCCCGATTAAACATTTGTGGGAACTTAGAATTGCTCAATATAGGTAGATAATAATGTTAATTTCTATGAAAGTCAACTTAATACCACAGTTACTTTGAATTATATAAAATAGATCAAAAATAAGTTACCGTGTGTTGGGAGTAGGTTAGATTGCCATGTATTACATATAGGGATCTGTCAAACTAAGTCGTCTTGTTGCATGTGACGCTGAGGAGGCAGCATATGTAATTTATAGACATAGTCAGGGTAAGATTGAACCACTTTTGGAGGCCATTTTCCCCACAAAGTAGGGGTTGGCCTTTTTCGGGCACCTTTTGGTCCCCTTTTTAAAGCAATGTTTTATGGCCGGATGCCCTTCCTGCCGCCAACCCTGTTGGTCCTTTTGCAACACACAGGGAATTACCAGTGAACTGGTACCCAATTTACCGACCTCAGAAGGATGACAGGCTGAGTCAACCTCCCTGGCGTTAATTGAGCGATCGACCGGGATTCGAACCCAGGATCCTAGGATCCCAAGCCGGCACCCTAACCGCTAACCGCGAACCCAACACCAGGCTATTAGTCAGGGTAAGATTGTATGCGTAAAAATATCGTCAGCGGGTGGGTCCAGGTGAGGACTTCCGACCCCCAAAAAATGCAACTGGAGCACGTCACGCCCCAAAGATGACCATCACGATCTGTCTGGCACATTCTTCATAACAGGCTCTCTTAGTCTCACTCCTGGATCCAAAACGTACTGTATCATCGCCCTTGATCTTTTTTCTTGATGTCAACGTTATGTAGGCCAAAATCGCCGGGTACTGATATCTCAATCAGCAATGCTGTCTTTTCCTTTTTGTTCCTGAGTATATTATTCGATTGCAGTGCTTTGTTTCTTTATTTTCACGCTGGATGGGATCATCAGGCCACACATGAGCATTATGTCCTTGTTTTCAATGATTGCCTTTGCTTCATGTTTCCAAGAGTTTTGTGAAACTGGGATATTGAATTTTTTTGCGGATGTGCCAGTGGATTACTCTACATACCTTGTTTTGGTTTTGGCTGTACAGCTGTTCTGACATGAGATTTTTTTATATCCCGATAGGAGGTGACTCGTGCTTTCTGTTTCTACCTTGCAGAACCTACACTTGTCCGATTGACTCAGTCCTGCCATTTTTTAAAGCCATTGGTGTAGTGTAAGGACACTAGGACACTACACCTAGGACACGCTAGGACACTGTAAGGACACTAAAACTAAAACTAATATATAACATATATAGGAATCACCTGTACAGAAGCTAGTTTCAAAAGATACTGCACAAGCATGGCATCCATCAGCAAGTTAGATGGAGGGTTGAGGGGAGAGTGCAGTGCGACAGTCGCCTAACAGTATCCCTCTAAAGAGGTTATCTAAACCATTCATTTTGATGCCCTCTTCTGAACGAGCTCA
Organism: Myxine glutinosa; assembly: GCF_964187855.1. Taxonomy (NCBI): domain Eukaryota; kingdom Metazoa; phylum Chordata; class Myxini; order Myxiniformes; family Myxinidae; genus Myxine; species Myxine glutinosa. Next base: position 33,715,308 of record NC_136274.1, on the reverse strand, counting down.
TAATTTGGTTCTGTCATGGGAAAAAAAACTTTTGATTAAAAGGTAATCATCTGTGGCAGGGGGAAGATGTGAGGAAAGGGGGTCATGGAGGTTGGCATTGGAGGGAAAGAAGTAGATGTGAGGGAACAATGCGATCTCACTAAGGCCTGCCAAATGAAACCTCAGTCCAATTACATGCTTCAATTTAAGGTCTTGATTGCTGGAGATTTTAAAATTCCATAAGTTCAGCTTCTCCTTACTCCAGATAATAATTGACCAGTGCTTGGCCCACGCTGGTGTTTAACCAATATAACAAAGCTAGAAATCTCGGCTATGACAATAATTATATTATTGTCAGAAATAGTGCCCATGCCAACAAGTCCCAAAGCCTCTCCCATTGAAGTGGTGACCCTTTTAACTATTGCTTTGCCTCAGCACATTGAAGGTTAGCACTCTGTGGAGGTGCGGGGCCATGAAGACGAATCATCATCTGTAGCCCAGAAACCAGGGAAACCCAGCAAGGGAAAGATAACTGCCACCAGAGAATAGTGAGAAGTAATTGGTTAGGCCTTGGATGGCCAAAGGGTAAGGCAGGGTTGCCAGGTTCTTGGGGGCAAGAAGCAGTTGGGCTTGTGCTATGTTTAACTCTTGAAATAGTTCAGCATTCAAAGCTGTGATGGACGTCCACACCTCATGAGATACACTCAAGTTCTTACCTCAACCATACGTAAGTTATTTGTGTCACTGTAATCGGTGGCGGTTCATATATGGTCACAGAGCGGAGGAGAACAAGGTTTACATGAAGGAGTTCAAAAGATCAACTTAAAACTTCCGGTGAAATTGCCAAAATCAAGACTCTCTATTCACCTTCACTCTTTCATTCCTCTTTTCTCCCGCCTCTGGAACAAACTCCCTCACTCGATTCAATCCCACTCCTCCCTCCAGGTCTTTGAAACAGCTGTTCACCACCATCTCTTATCTTCCCCCATCCAAAACCTTGATCTTTTCTACCCCCGTTAAAACACCCCAGATCCACTTTTTTTTTGAAATCCCGACTTCTTTCCTGCCTGGAAGTTCTAGCAGTGTCCATGTGTTTTATACCTCTCCCACCCCCCACCCCCTTCCCACGCCTCCTCCCCCCAAGCCCTCTCCATCCCACAGATCTCCCGATGTCCCTGATCTCTGCTGTTGTACTTGTGTGCTTCCCCCTCTCTCCCCCATCTTGTCTCCCGCTCCCTTTATTGTATGTGGTGTGTGTCGGGTTTTTTTTTTTTGTGATTGATGTTCGCTCTTACATGAGCCTCGATCTTGTATACCAAAAAAATAATAATAATAATAAACCACAAAGTCGGGGGCCAAATCTTCCCCATTCTTCCCTGCTGCCTGGATTCGTCAGGGCAACAAGATCTCTGCCAGAGTGCCGATCGGTCCCATTGACCAGCCCTTTCCCTCTTGTCTCTTTTTCTCTCTCTCTTCCTTTCTTTCGCTCTCTTTAACTCTGTCGTGGCCCCAACATTGTGAAGGCGGGGGTACACCATCCTATACGTGGGGGGTATTTGGGTCGCTCCTGGGAGATCAATCGGCTGTCTCCGTGCAGTGGGCTTGTTTAAGAGAACTGTCCGGGACCATACAACAACAACAACAACAACAACAACAACAACAACACCTCACATCCTTTGTTTGTCCATCTCCATCTAATTGTTCCTCAGCCCTGCTGTTAGTGTTTTCCCCTTCTCTTTCTGCAGTTTCTTTTGTTCTGTTACATCCTAATATATTCTTTGTTTTCGCTCTTCCATGAGCCTTGACTTTGTATACATAAAGTGGTGTACCTCAAGCATGGAACCTGAAAATACATATCACATAGTGCATTCATTTCTTCTTTTATCTACTTCAAGTGTATCAAGGCCCCCCTGGGGCACCCTGGCATTGAGTAGGGTATATAGTACAACTTATAAAGGCAAAAATGAGCAGCTGTGTGGTGCCTCGATTTCTGGTGTTTTTAGATGTTGTTTTTTTGCAACCTAGAAAAAGATAAATCTATTTGAAGATTTTCAAATCCAGTGATCAAAACCTTGAGCTCCAAGTCTGGGCAGGTGAGAGGAGTATGACAAAAAAAACAGTCGTAATGACCGCGAGAGATACATCTAAATCCTTTTGAATCTCACGACTATATATATATATTATGTTGGAACCCATCTGTGGATCGGTCCCATCGGCCGATGGGTCTGCGCCATCTGTGGATGCACGAGAAATGACCGATGGGTCTGCGCCATCTGCGGATGTGTTGTTCACCTTGAAGGAATGTGTATGCATCAATGGTGGATGAGTATGTTTATTTGAACCTAAAAATAAGCAATTGATGTCATAAATGTTTATAAAGCAGTCCGTGACATGTGGTTTGTCGATAAGATAAAAATAAGATAATATTTTTAGGTTCAAATAAACATACTCATCCACCATTGATGCATACACATTCCTTCAAGGTGAACAACACATCCGCAGATGGCGCAGACCCATCGGCCGATGGGACCGATCCACAGATGGGTTCCAACATATATATGCGTCGATACTGAGGAACGGGCTTATTTTAGCTGAGGACAATGACTGTACCTGAGTTGCTGTGTTGTCATGATTTACGCCAATCATAATACAAACAATTACTTTGCACAAATGTATTTGTTGTGTTTGTGATATTACATTTTTATAGGCAATTGAGGTTGAAGATTTCGGTTGAATATTTTTTTTCAAGAAAGAACTCCTCAGCACATACATAGGGGAGGGGTAGGTGCAGACTGGAAATTTGGGACGATTACACCTCACCACCACGTAATTCAAAACACCTCACAGCCATAAAACACGTAATAAAAACACCTCACAGCCATAAAACACGTCATAAAAACACACTACCACAAAATTAAAAACACCACACAGCCATAAAACACGTAATAAAAACACCTCACCACCACGAAATTGAAAACACCTCACAGCCATAAAACACGTAATAAAAACACCTCACCACCACGAAATTGAAAACACCTCACAGCCATAAAACACGTAATAAAAACACCTCACAGCCATAAAACACGTCATAAAAACACACTACCACAAAATTAAAAACACCACACAGCCATAAAACACGTAATAAAAACACCTCACAGCCACGAAATTGAAAACACCTCACAGCCATAAAACACGTAATAAAAACACCTCACCACCACGAAATTGAAAACACCTCACAGCCATAAAACACGTAATAAAAACACCTCACAGCCATAAAACACGTCATAAAAACACACTACCACAAAATTAAAAACACCACACAGCCATAAAACACGTAATAAAAACACCTCACCACCACAAAATTGAAAACACCTCACAGCCATAAAACACGTAATAAAAACACCTCACAGCCATAAAACACGTCATAAAAACACACTACCACAAAATTAAAAACACCACACAGCCATAAAACACGTAATAAAAACACCTCACCACCACGAAATTGAAAACACCTCACAGCCATAAAACACGTAATAAAAACACCTCACAGCCATAAAACACGTCATAAAAACACACTACCACAAAATTAAAAACACCACACAGCCATAAAACACGTAATAAAAACACCTCACCACCACGAAATTGAAAACACCTCACAGCCATAAAACACGTCGTAAAACACCTCACAGCCATAAAACACGTAATAAAAACACCTCACAGCCATAAAACACGTCATAAAAACACACTACCACAAAATTAAAAACGCCACACAGCCATAAAACACGTAATAAAAACACCTCACCACCACGAAATTGAAAACACCACACAGCCATAAAACACGTAATAAAAACACCTCACCACCACGAAATTGAAAACACCTCACAGCCATAAAACACGTCATAAAACACCTAACAGCCATAAAACACGTAATAAAAACACCTCACAGCCATAAAACACGTCATAAAAACACACTACCACAAAATTAAAAACGCCACACAGCCATAAAACACGTAATAAAAACACCTCACCACCACGAAATTGAAAACACCTCACAGCCATAAAACACGTCATAAAACACTTCACAGCCATAAAACACGTAATAAAAACACCTCACAGCCATAAAACACTTCATAAAAACACCCCACAGCCATAAAACACGTAAAAAACACCTCACCACCACAAAATTAAAAACACCTCACCACCACGAAATTAAAAACACCTCACCGCCATAAAACACGTAATAAAAACACCTCACAGCCACAAAATTAAAAACACCTCACCACCACGTCATTTAAAAACACCTCACCACCACGTCATTTAAAAACACCTCACCACCACGTCATTTAAAAACACCTCACCACCAAGTAATTCAAAACACCTCACCACCACGTAATTCAAAACACCTCACCACCACGTAATTATAAACACCTCACCACCACATAATTATAAACACCTCACCACCACATAATTCAAAATACCTCACCACCACGTGATTCAAAACCACCACAATGTTATTAAAAACACTTCACAACCACGGAAACAAAAGTTTGAGGGAGTCGTTAAGTGACAACACAGACACTGCCCAGATGTGTAGATATATATATATAAATGACTGTACCCGAGTTGCCGTTATGTCATGGTTTAAACCAATCATTAATTCAAACAAGTACACATACATTCAAAGTACACCGCCCCATGCCAAATAATTAAATATGCTGCAGCGCGGCATTGCCGGGGCGCCTCCGGCGCCCGGCAATACCGCAGTGCAGCTCATTGAGGCTGCATTGGGAGGGAGAGGTGTACACTAATTGATTGATTAATTGTATAATTAAAATCAATAAAAGATTATCACAAAATATTTTCATAATCAATTGGCTAATCGCATAACTAAACCAGTAGTGCTTCATCCGAAGATGTATCTTTTAGAAATTTAATTAAATAAGTCATTTATAAAAAATTAAATAATTAATTGATTACTCAATAAATAATTAATCGATTAATCAATAAATACTTAATAGATGAAATGATTAATCAATAAATCAAAAATATCCTTGATAGCCACATCACTTGGTCACTCATGTCCAAATATTAGCTTCCCAGCTCAAAAGGTGCCTGAGATATTGGCCAAATGAGAAAGAAAATAAATAAATGATTAATAATGAAAATAAATAAATAATAATCATAAAAAAATTAAATTATTAATCAATTTGGTCAGAGAACACATAAACTACCACTATTTCATCAGAATCTGTAACTTAAAAAAAAAATTTTTTTTTGTCATTAATCGAATAATTAAATAATTAATCGATTAATTGATTAATTAATAAATCAAAAATATCCTTTGCAGCCAAATCACCTGGTCATTGGCATGTCCAAATATCAGCTTCCTAACTCAAAAGGTGCCTGAGTTAATAATGGTCAGAAGAGAAATGAAATTTAATTAATTAAATAAGTACTTAATTAAACGCTAATAATTAAATAACTCCTCAATTAATTGATTATTCAAAAAACAAAAAATACCGTATTTGACAAAGGACTTGCTCACTACTGTGCCGAAATTTCAGCTTCCTAGCTCAAAGGATGGCTGAGATATCGCCCGGACAACCAAGAAAGAAAACAAACAAACAAGAAAACAAACAAGTACACATACATTCAAAGTACACCGCCCCATGCCAAATAATTAAATATGCTGCAGCGCGGCATTGCCGGGGCGCCTCCGGCGCCCGGCAATACCGCAGTGCAGCTCATTGAGGCTGCATTGGGAGGGAGAGGTGTACACTAATTGATTGATTAATTGTATAATTAAAATCAATAAAAGATTATCACAAAATATTTTCATAATCAATTGGCTAATCGCATAACTAAACCAGTAGTGCTTCATCCGAAGATGTATCTTTTAGAAATTTAATTAAATAAGTCATTTATAAAAAATTAAATAATTAATTGATTACTCAATAAATAATTAATCGATTAATCAATAAATACTTAATAGATGAAATGATTAATCAATAAATCAAAAATATCCTTGATAGCCACATCACTTGGTCACTCATGTCCAAATATTAGCTTCCCAGCTCAAAAGGTGCCTGAGATATTGGCCAAATGAGAAAGAAAATAAATAAATGATTAATAATGAAAATAAATAAATAATAATCATAAAAAAATTAAATTATTAATCAATTTGGTCAGAGAACACATAAACTACCACTATTTCATCAGAATCTGTAACTTTAAAAAAAAAAATTTTTTTGTCATTAATCGAATAATTAAATAATTAATCGATTAATTGATTAATTAATAAATCAAAAATATCCTTTGCAGCCAAATCACCTGGTCATTGGCATGTCCAAATATCAGCTTCCTAACTCAAAAGGTGCCTGAGTTAATAATGGTCAGAAGAGAAATGAAATTTAATTAATTAAATAAGTACTTAATTAAACGCTAATAATTAAATAACTCCTCAATTAATTGATTATTCAAAAAACAAAAAATACCGTATTTGACAAAGGACTTGCTCACTACTGTGCCGAAATTTCAGCTTCCTAGCTCAAAGGATGGCTGAGATATCGCCCGGACAACCAAGAAAGAAAACAAACAAACAACCAGAGTGAAAACTGAGTACTCTCTTTCAGCGTGCGTCACTGCCGAGCCCCCTTTGGTGCCCGGCAATGACGATTTGCAATGCCTGGAGATGGCATAGGAAAGGAGCGGTGTACAACAAACAAGTACACATACATTCAAAGTACACCGCCCCATGCCAAATAATTAAATATGCTGCAGCGCGGCATTGCCGGGGCGCCTCCGGCACCCGGCAATACCGCAGTGCAGCTCATTGAGGCTGCATTGGGAGGGAGAGGTGTACACTAATTGATTGATTAATTGTATAATTAAAATCAATAAAAGATTATCACAAAATATTTTCATAATCAATTGGCTAATCGCATAACTAAACCAGTAGTGCTTCATCCGAAGATGTATCTTTTAGAAATTTAATTAAATGTCATTTATAAAAAATTAAATAATTGATTACTCAATAAATAATTAATCGATTAATCAATAAATACTTAATAGATGAAATGATTAATCAATAAATCAAAAATATCCTTGATAGCCACATCACTTGGTCACTCATGTCCAAATATTAGCTTCCCAGCTCAAAAGGTGCCTGAGATATTGGCCAAATGAGAAAGAAAATAAATAAATGATTAATAATGAAAATAAATAAATAATAATCATAAAAAAATTAAATTATTAATCAATTTGGTCAGAGAACACATAAACTACCACTATTTCATCAGAATCTGTAACTTAAAAAAAAAAAATTTTTTTGTCATTAATCGAATAATTAAATAATTAATCGATTAATTGATTAATTAATAAATCAAAAATATCCTTTGCAGCCAAATCACCCGGTCATTGGCATGTCCAAATATCAGCTTCCTAACTCAAAAGGTGCTTGAGTTAATAATGGTCAGAAGAGAAATGAAATTTAATTAATTAAATAAGTACTTAATTAAACGCTAATAATTAAATAACTCCTCAATTAATTGATTATTCAAAAAACAAAAAATACCGTATTTGACAAAGGACTTGCTCACTACTGTGCCGAAATTTCAGCTTCCTAGCTCAAAGGATGGCTGAGATATCGCCCGGACAACCAAGAAAGTAAGAAAGAAACCAGAGTGAAAACTGAGTACTCTCTTTCAGCGTGCGTCACTGCCGAGCCCCCTTTGGTGCCCGGCAATGACGATTTGCAATGCCTGGAGATGGTATAGGAAAGGAGCGGTGTACAACAAGAAAGAAACCAGAGTGAAAACTGAGTACTCTCTTTCAGCGTGCGTCACTGCCGAGCCCCCTTTGGTGCCCGGCAATGACGATTTGCAATGCCTGGAGATGGCATAGGAAAGGAGCGGTGTACAACAATTATTTTGCACAAATGTATTTGTAATATACGTGACATCACATTTTATAAACAATTAAAGTTGAAAAAAAAAATTCTCAAAAAAAATACCCTTAGGACATACCGACGGGAGAGATATGTGCATACCAGAAGTTTGGTACGATTTCACAAAAGTTTGAGAAAGTAGTTCAGTGACAAGACAACACAACACAGGACAGGACAGACGCTGCACAGATATATATATATATATATATATATATATATATATATATATATATATATATATATATATATATATGTGTGTATATATTGTTGCGGATATGGGATTTGGCCCCCATCCATATCCGCTTGTAAATATTCCCCTATTTCCCCAATACTCCCCAACTATCCCCAATCCCCCATTCCCTAGTCCCATTGTCTGTAAACAACACTCTGTAGAACCGACCTTCCCCTTTTTCCCCCATTAAATGTCGTGCCCAGGTTCACCGCATCTCACGTAGACAACTATAGGACATCTTGCTAGTTATTCTTAGTCTATGTCAGTTAAGGACTCGTTTCCATTAATTCTGACTCTTCGTTGCACCAGAATGTGATTGTATGGCACCAGTAGTGAGTTTAGGACCTCCCCATACCTCCTCCCATCTTCCTCATGAAACTACAACAACAACAACAACTACAACAACAGCGCGCGGGGAGTGTGCGTCCTCCCTCCGGCTTGGTTAGCCGCCATTGCCCATGTGCTCCGACGGGGTTACCACGAAGGGGCTGACTGCCAGCTCCTCGTCAAGGGCGGAGCCCGGTAACCCCCCCCCCCCCCGCACCCAATAAGAAGCGGCGGGCCGATTCCATCTGGGGCGGAGCTAACGAGCCGAGGGCGTGTCACTCCCCACTGGATATACGCAGCCACTTACCGGACGTGACGTGAGATGCGCCCCCAGCTTGAAGAGAACCAGACGCCACCTCCAGCGCGACGATACCTCCCTGCATCTTTTGGACCGCGCTATCCTGTCCCTGAGCCAAGGTGCACCTTGTGCTGTCCATCGACTACCTGCCCTTCCTTGCCATCAATCCCTGTGTGAGTCAGTCTTGTCCCGTTTATCTGTGGTCTGTCAGGAATTAAGATAAGTGTGTTTAAGTGCCCACCTTCCTATGCTGTCCCTCTTGTCCTTGTAATCTAAACGTTCCGCATACAAATATTATAACCTCCTCCGGAGGTCTTGAGAACTGTACCCCTGGTGTCGTGTCATCTAACCCAGCCGTTGTGTCCTTTCCTTAATTGATTTAGCATAGCGCGATTTGGCCAACGTTCGAGTATAATCGGGTAAACTGTGCAGACGCGGTCATACCAAACCGCTCGGTAAACTAACATCCAAAACCGCGTCTGTAACATTTGGTGTCGGGAAGTGGGATTCGATCCGGAGCGCGTTTCACGCGCTCGAAATTATAACAGCGAAATTTAATTGTGTTTTACAAAAAAAAATAAAAACCCGAATTTTGAAAGTCGCGCTATGGCAGACCAAGACGGCTGGGTTCCGGTAGAAGAGAGTGAGGCAGGGTCGATCCAGGACCAAATTGAGGGACAAGAGGAGAGCGAAGCAGTGAGGGTAGCAGATTCGCAAAATCGCGTCGTCACGCACGAGGTTGCGGGCGCGCAAAATGGCGCCTCGCACATAGCTACGGCGGCCGCACCCGCTGCACAAGTGGGAGGGATGGCCCAAATGCAGGCCCTCATGGAGCAATTTATGGCGCAAATGCAGGCGTCCCTCAACCTGCAGAAGGACGATATGAGGGCTAATAGTCAGCAATTGGGGAATCGGATGGATGCTCAGAGTGAGCAAATGAGGGCTGATAGTGAGCAAATGAGGGCTGATAGTGAGCGATTGGGTGAGCGATTGGAGGGCCAAATGGGGGTAATGAGGGACGAAGCGAGGGGTACCGGTGAGGGGTTAGACAATAATTTTAAGGGATTAGACAAGAAATTTGGGAAGTTAGACGACAAATTTGAGGGGTTAGACAACGGGATAAAAGAGGTGAAAATGGGTTAATGGGGGTAGAAAACAGAATGGCCGCTCAAGAGAATCAAATGGAAGGGATGAAAAAGGGGTTAGAGGGGTTAGAAAACAGGATGGAAGGCAAATTGAGGGACATGAGGGACCAAGCGGAAAGGGAAGTTAAACAAATGGGGCAGCAGATAGAGGGGGTCAGAATGGGGGTAGAAACCAAACTGGATGCTCACAGGGAGGAAATGGAGCAGATGAGGGTGGCATCTGGGCAGGAGATGCAAGTGATGGGAGAAGAGATCAGAAGAGGAGTGAGTGAGGAGGTCGGAGGAGTGCGCGAGGAGGTGAGGCACTGTAAGGAGCACATGGAGAAGGAGGTGAGAAAGGGGACTATAAAATTGCAAGGGGGCATAGAGGACCTGACGCAGGAGGTGGAACAGCTGACGGAGGGACAAAAAGGACTAACGGAGCAGGTTCAAAGGAACACTGCGGTATTAGGAGGGTTAAAGGCGACACAGAAAGAACTAAAAGATGACTTGATAGCGACGAAGAGGGAATGTCAGATGGTACGGGAGGGACTGACAACGAGGTTGGACGAGGTGATAGAGGTAATGGAGACGAAGGACCGGCAGGTGAGGACGCACATGGAAACGGTCAAGGTAGCCTTAGAGGATGAGCTTGAGGAGACGTACCGGGACATAAAAGAGGTGAAGCAGAAATTAGAAGAAGTGGAAGAAGGGGTGAGCGAAATTAAGAAGCGACGGAGAGAGGATAAGAAAGAGATAAAAGAGGAGATAAAAGAATTGGTCCAAAGTCTGTGTTTGGATCGTGATGATGTGCTCATTAACCGGATGAGGGATTCGCAGGTGATGGAGGAGAAGCGAAGAGGAAGAGGACCCGGTGTAAGTGGTGACCAATATGGTCGTGCGTATGATGCGCCAGGTGATTTAAGAAGCTTGGGGGTCGAGATGGACCCGGGTGTTCGTGAGAGGCCGTTGGTGAGGTGTGCGACAGGTCTGGTGTGCGAAAAAGGAGGTGTGCGAGAAAGTCCGACTCTGGGGTGTGTGAGGAAAAAGTGCGTGCCAAGGAGTGAGGGTGCTGGCGAGAGTGAGTCGGTCGTAGCGCGTGTGCGAGGGAGCACATGGAAGCGCGGTGTGGTAAGTGTTACAGAGGGTGTGACGGGAGAGTGTGCACAAGAGTGTGCGCGAGAAAGGTGTGTGACGGACAGGTGCATGGGGAAAGAGTGCGCTGTCAAAGGCAAGGAAGAATGCACGCCTGTGGTGAGCGTTACAGAGGGTGTGACGGGAGAGTGTGCGCGAGAGAGGTGTGTAACGGACGGGTGCATGAGGAAAGAGTGCGCTGTCAAGAGTAAGGGTGAGTGCGCTGTCAAGAATGGAGGTGAGAGTAGTGAGAGTGACAAGGAGCGTGAGTTGGTTGTGACAGGTGAGCGAGGATGTACACCTGGAATGGAAGGATGCACACCTGGAATGGTAGAGCGTGAGTGGGAATGCACGCTGGAATTGGTAGTGAGGCACGTGGTTGGGTGTGCGAGTGAGAGCACACCTGTGATTGTCACAGAGGAGGTGACAGAGGAGGGGGCGCGAAGAGGTGTGTTGGTGAGGTGTGCGAACAACGAATGTGTGCCAAAGTGTTCGGTGGTCAGGTGTGTGACCAAGGCTGTGAGTGGAATGAGTGTACATGGGTGTGTAAGGAAAGGTACGAGGAGCATGGGAACGGCTGGATGTGTGAGCAAGGAACGGGCTGCGGGGTGTAAGCATGCAGGTGAAGCATCGACGTTAAACGGAGCAGCGGTTAGAACGACTTATAGCCGAATCGGGCCCTCGGTGCGTGCCGGGCCTCGCTTTGAACGGCCGCGTCCGTGCTCCACTAGGCGGAGCGGGCGGCTGGATAGGAAGGGTCGTCATGGCGACCACTTTTTGTTGAGGCATTCCGGCGGGTCGAGATCGAGCCATGGGATGGCTCCGTGCCGAGATGGTGCGTGGGATCTCGGCCCGGGTAAACCTCCTTCCCTGCACCGAATGCGGGACGTATCCAGCCGCTGGCACCAAACAACCCGCATTCATGGCTTGGCTGTACGAAGCCGGGCTTTGGACAGGAATTGGCGCACCGAGAGGCATTAGTGAGTAGACTGTGTGATGAGGTTAGTGTTTTGGCCCCAAAATTAGAAAAAAACAAAATTTGGTGATTGGCAGAGGATTGGCAGTAATGATTGGCAGATGAGTAGTGATTGGCAAATTTTTGATTTTTTTGAAATTTGATGTGCAAAATTGGTAGTGAGCGATGGGCCCGGTGGGTAAGGGTGGCATCCCTGCCACCCTTCCCATGGTGGGGCAAAGGAGCAATAGATTATGGGGTGTATGGCAGTGAAAACTAGCCCGGGTGGGTTAGCATATTGATAGGGCCCTAGAAGATGACATTAGGTAACGTTAAGGTTAGTTAGTGACTGATACCTGTAGTGGGGACGCAGGTAGTTTAGTGCGGATGATAATGACGAGGGAGCGCAATAGTTTAAAGGGACGACTGGGAAGCGCAAGTTTCAGAGGGGAGTAGTTAGATGAGATGATGCTGTGTGAGAACTGGACAGGTATGTGGAGCAGTGTATGAGTAGTGAGTGTTGTGGATCAGCGCGAATGCGCTTGGGGAGAGAAGGGTGCAGGTGGCACCAGGTGTGAGAGCACAGGTGTGCCAGTACAGGTGTGTGGAGTACATGGAGTAAGTGGTACGGAGTGGTGTGCATGGTGCGAAGGTGTGGATGGGGGAAGAGTGGACCCCTTTCACGAGTACCCGGGGCGGGTAGTGTAAGTGTTAGGTAGAGGGTATAGGTAAATTGTGGTTGGATATTGGCATTTGTGGTGCGGTTGCAGAATGGTATTGCGGATGGGTGCATTAGTGTTGTGGAAATGGCTGGGCGTGTAGCCTGTTAGTGTGTGTAGTTGGTTGGGCACTCCACCATTGTGAGGATGTCGGCCAGGTGAGGCCGCAGGTGGGCTCTGGGAGCCGTTAGTGTCAGTGGGTGCCTGAGGATCCCGGGTGTGGATCGGGCAGCCCAGTGCCAGAGAGGGCACCGAGTGGGGAGAGCGCCAGAGGGCCTTCCCCAGGTAGTTAGGTTAGGGTAAGGAGCAGGTAAGCTCGGAGGCAACTGCAGTGGTGGAGGTGTGCAGGTGGGTAGACCGGCTAGGAGAGCTACACGTCGCAGCCCAGAAATTGTGCAAGGGCACCGGGAGATGAATCGGGGGAATGAGACCCCAAATTGAAAAGCGCCACAGTTTGGGCAATGGGAATTGGTTTTTAGAACCCATAGTGTAAGAGGGCCAATGGTTTGGCAGGAGAAAGACCCCGGGTAATGTAAAGTTGTTAAAGTCATTTAGGAAATAGTTAGGATTGATGAACCTGTCGCACCATACGCAGCCACTTACCTGTGGTGATGATGACTCCACACCTGTGTTTTCTTTGTTCTGTGTGCAGGAAAGGAGAATTGCTGTTGGATTTGTGAGACGCATCACGACATGGATGAGACATTGGGGTGATTCCATCTCTCCCTCCTTAGGAGGGACTGATGATGAATTGGTGATGGCAAATTATGATGTTGAGTTGGAGATGGCAAATTTTGATGAGAGTTGAAAATGGCAAATTTGATTGGTTAGGAGGGAGAGAAGACGAATTTGGTTTATGGGAGGAACGGGGAAGACAGTAGGGACGTTTGTTGATTTGTAAAATAGATGTTTATGGGTAGTGTTGTGTTTTGTGGATACAGTAAGGGGTAAGGGAGGGGCCATGTAGGTTACCTGGTGGGGGGGGGGGGGCGTACGGTAGGAACGTACCTGTCTCACCTGGTTCCCATGTGCCCCCAGTGTGCATTACCTTACATTGCGTGCACTTTTGCGCCCTTACCACCTTACTCACTTGTCTTTTCTTTTGTCTCCCACCTCCGAGGATCTGGCTTTGGGGCAGAGAGAGAGGAGAGAGAGGTGCTGGCTCCGCAGTTGTGGGCCTGCACTTTCGCTGCTTGCTGCCGGGATCGATACACCATATGGACCGCAATGTTTGTGGCCGCCCACCATGGACCGCAGTCTTTTGCGGGCAAGCACCACCCATTGATGGACCTATGGGTCAACGTGGCACCTATGCCATGCAGGTGAACCACTAATAGTTGGCCCCCTGACGGCCACAATAAAGAAATGGACGCGGTTGGCGCCTTTCTTTATTTTTGAAAGAAGCAAGAAGGCCAAGTGCACCACATGAAGGCAAGACCAGCGGCAGAACATCGGCCGGCTGCGACACCACCGGTGATTTATGAACGCTTTATTGGTGCACCGGATGGTGCTGACTGTGTTATGGGGTGGTGCTTTTGGTGCTTGGATGGGGTGCTCTGCACATTATTAAAGGCCGTAAGGCCACAGAGCACTCGTGGGTTGGTGTATCGATGCTGGCATGCATGCTCTCTCTATGCATAACATCTGCATGTGTTCCTCCAAAAACAGGTCCTGGATCGTAGTGTAAATATCAGCGTAGTCTTGTATAAATAATGCTCCCTACCGGCTGTATGTTTAGTTTGAGAATTCTTTCCGCGATTCGGTTATCCTGTGGGTGTGTTTCTGTGAGGAGAAGGGTGCAACGTCGCAGGGGGACATATTTACTCATTTGTGAACATCTGTAAAACTGTCGCACTCAGGGTAGAGTTAATAGTAGAGGGAACTACATCTGAGTGCCACACTAAAGTAGGTAAAGATTTATCGGGTCGGGACGCCCCGAGGTAGAGAAGGGTGCAATGTTGCGGATATGGGATTTGGCCCCCATCCATATCCGCTTGTAAATATTCCCCTATTTCCCCAATACTCCCCAACTATCCCCAATCCCCCATTCCCTAGTCCCATTGTCTGTAAACAACACTCTGTAGAACCGACCTTCCCCTTTTTCCCCCATTAAATGTCGTGCCCAGGTTCACCGCATCTCACGTAGACAACTATAGGACATCTTGCTAGTTATTCTTAGTCTATGTCAGTTAAGGACTCGTTTCCATTAATTCTGACTCTTCGTTGCACCAGAATGTGATTGTATGGCACCAGTAGTGAGTTTAGGACCTCCCCATACCTCCTCCCATCTTCCTCATGAAACTACAACAACAGCGCGCGGGGAGTGTGCGTCCTCCCTCCGGCTTGGTTAGCCGCCATTGCCCATGTGCTCCGACGGGGTTACCACGAAGGGGCTGACTGCCAGCTCCTCGTCAAGGGCGGAGCCCGGTAACCCCCCCCCCCGCACCCAATAAGAAGCGGCGGGCCGATTCCATCTGGGGCGGAGCTAACGAGCCGAGGGCGTGTCACTCCCCGCTGGATATACGCAGCCACTTACCGGACGTGACGTGAGATGCGCCCCCAGCTTGAAGAGAACCAGACGCCACCTCCAGCGCGACGATACCTCCCTGCATCTTTTGGACCGCGCTATCCTGTCCCTGAGCCAAGGTGCACCTTGTGCTGTCCATCGACTACCTGCCCTTCCTTGCCATCAATCCCTGTGTGAGTCAGTCTTGTCCCGTTTATCTGTGGTCTGTCGGGAATAAGATAAGTGTGTTTAAGTGCCCACCTTCCTATGCTGTCCCTCTTGTCCTTGTAATCTAAATGTTCCGCATACAAATATTATAACCTCCTCCGGAGGTCTTGAGAACTGTACCCCTGGTGTCGTGTCATCTAACCCAGCCGTTGTGTCCTTTCCTTAATTGATTTAGCATAGCGCGATTTGGCCAACGTTCGAGTATAATCGGGTAAACTGTGCAGACGCGGTCATACCAAACCGCTCGGTAAACTAACATCCAAAACCGCGTCTGTAACAATATATATATATATATATGTGTATATGTGTATATATATATATATATATATATATATATATATATATATATATATATATATATATATATATATATATATATATATATATATATATATATACAGTATATATATATATATTAGTAAGGGCATTTTATGAGATATTTCACAAATCTGTTAACTAAATTGTTACCAAAAAATTTCGTCACCAATATGTTTGTAAAGGTGTGTAATAACATGTGTTAAAATGTTGAAGTTCAACTCCCGTGGGAAACCCAGAAAAAAAGCTGTTGAATTCGGGTACCGAAAAATTATTTTCGAGAATTTTTATTTTTTTTAATCGGCCCTTAAGTAACTTATGAGGGGTCAAATAAGGGTTTTTCATGATTCTGAGTTGATTGTTAACATTTATATTTTCACTTTTACATTTACACACAAAGTAGCTTTTATTTCACATACATATTGTTACGGACGCGGTTTAGATGTTATTTACCGAGCGGTGGTATTGCCGCGAACCGAACAGTTATTCCCCGACTAGACCCCGATTCCACCCAGACGTTGACCAAATCGCGCTATGCCAAATCAATGATGGAAAGGACATGACGACTGGAATAGATGAAACGACGCAAGGGGTACAGTTCTCAAGACCTCCGGAGGAGGGTATAATTACAGTGGTGGAGAAAAGGGGGTAGATTACACGGCAGAGTGAGGGAAAAGACACAGAAGAGATGGGCACTTAAATACAATCTTATCAATTCCCGGACAGACCACAGACAAATGGAACAAGGCTGACTTACACAGGGATTGATGGCAGGGAGGGACAGGTAGTTCGATAGCTCAAGGTGCACCTTGGCTCAGGGGCAGAATCGACCCGGTCCGGTCTAGAGATGCGGGGAGGTATCATCGCACTGGAGGTGGCGTCCTTTTCTCTCCAAGCTGAGGCGCATCTGACGTCACCTCCGTCTTCCTGCGCATGTCCAGCGGGGAGTGACACGCCCTCGGCTCGTTAGCTCCGCCCCAGATGGAATCGGTCCGCCGCTTCTTATTGGGTGCGGGGGGTTACCGGGCTCCGCCCTTGACGAGGAGCTGACAGTGAGCCCCTGCGTGGTAACCCCGTCGGAGCACATGTTCAATGGCGGCTAACCAAGCCGGAGTGAGGACACGCACTCCCCGCGCCGCCGCCGCGCCGCCGCCGCTGTTGTTGTTGTTGTGGTTGTAGCATGAGGAAGAGCTGCGGGGAGGTATTGGGAGGTCCTAAACTTTCTAACGGTGCCATACAATGACATTCTGGTGCAACGAAGAGTCAGAATTAATGGAAACGAGTCCTTAACTGACATAGACTAAGAATAACTAGCAAGATGTCCTATAGTTGTCTACGTGAGATGCGGTGAACCTGGGTATGACATTTAATGGGGGAAAAAGGGGAAGGTCGGGGCTACAGAGTGTTGTTTACAGATAATGGGACTAGGGAATGGGGGATTGGGGATAGTTGGGGAGTATTGGGGAAATAGGGGAATATTTACAAGCGGATATGGATGGAGGCCAAATCCCATATCCGCAACAATATATATATGTATATATATATATTAAAAAGACGGAGAAGATGGGTCAAAGATTTCTCTCTTTGAAGTTTGACCTTAAGTTTTTTTTTCCAGGATTTAGTCTTCCAGAAAAACCTCGAGGATGCGGTGATTTATGGATGGTGAGAGTTGCACCATTAAAAGAGCATGAAAAACTGAGTCAATGAAGCCTAACTTCGTTTTTTCCCCCCTTTGTTTTTGAAATTGCGATTTCAAAGGGTTCACTTTAAGTAGTTATTGAAGATTATTGCTTTGGAATTCAGAAGATTGTCTTACTGTCATGACATCAATTGGAATAGTACTTAATACATAAAGATACTTGAGGACAGAAAAGCGGAATATCAGTTCAACTGCCTTCATCCAAGCTGGCTGTTTGACTCGTGCTGTTAGATTTGCATCATAAATCATTTAGAATGGGTAGAGGAATTCTGACGGGAGGTCAAGGAAAGGAAGAAAGGAGATTGAATGCAGAGATTTCCACGAGCCAATACCTTGGACCTCACCTAAAACAGGCAACGTTCCTGGTTATTTTGAAAGTCTACACGCATGATACATCCATGTCCTTACTTTACTCTGAAATAGTCATTACATCCTCATCAGAAGCTCAAATAGACAGTGATGTCACAAATGAACCACCATTAAATTAAGGATCATGACAGAATTCCATATTGTGGACACTGGGCACACAGTCACCTTTCAGAAATAGTTTATTTCACCTGATCATCTAAATATATATATTGTTACGTGCTCCTCCCCAAACCCCAGTCACGGTGTACCTCCGAGCCCCGAGAGGAGTCACGGCAGAAAGATGTGTTGTAATGTGTGTCAATAACCAATGGTGAAACCACACCAACCAATTGTTACCAAAAACAAGTATTGTATTAAGGTCACACAAGTTAAGTATAACAGCACAAGTACAATATGTTTCAATTGCACCACAAAAATACCATATAATTCCTATGATGGTACCATCAGTTTCTTATTCAATAACTCACTGTGCTCCACGTGAGCGAAAAGAACATTCCCAAAGTCACTGTCCCGGCACCAAGCCAAAGTCGATCCACGCTCCGGTGATCGCAAGAAAAATGTCGAATCGAGACCAGAATCCAAGTCGGCTGACAGTCAACGCTGCCAAAGAGGCGCAAAGGTGCACCCAAAAGGTGACTGGGAAATCACACCTTTGGGTATGAACGTTCAGCGGCTCCCAAACGGAGAACCACAAATTCCCAATCGAAATCCACGTTACACTCGCAAACCAGGCTAACGGCTAGGTGTGGTGAAATGGCTGGAGCGAGGTGAAAAGGCTGGAGCGATACGAAATGGCGGGAGTGAGGCGAAATGGCGGGCGGGCCCGTACTGGAGGCGTACGTGCCCTCCAACGATTCTCTTCGGAATCAACCGCAAAACCCGACACGCAGGTTTATCTGTCACAGTGATAACCACTCTGTCACAGGAATCCATTTCCCAGGAAACCCAAAGTTCGCTCGTGACCCCCGTTCGCCAGCGTCTCCTCGAGACCTCAAAGCAGCTCCGCTTTTCTTACCGACCTCACTTGCTCTGGTTTTTTTTCTCTTCCTCCTCTTCTTCTTCCGGTTTCTCCTGATCCGGTTTCGGTTTCTTTTGAAACACTAAGTTTTTACCTTTTGAAAACACTTATCTCCATTTCACTTAAATGATAACAATAATAGTACATGGAACCAAAAATGCTTACAGTGGATGAAAACCACAACGACGGAAGTGACGAATCCGTAACAATATATGCCTTAATTTTGTTCACTGTGAAATATTCCCTGATTTATATGATTTTAGC
Source organism: Myxine glutinosa (assembly GCF_964187855.1). Classification (NCBI taxonomy): domain Eukaryota; kingdom Metazoa; phylum Chordata; class Myxini; order Myxiniformes; family Myxinidae; genus Myxine; species Myxine glutinosa. The sequence continues at coordinate 33,696,196 of NC_136274.1, read as the reverse complement.
ATCTGTGAGCTCTCATCATGTGCCCAATGGATTGTAATTTCTCTCAGGTGGTGACTTTGTATATTTGAGTCTTGCAATTTCATAGTATCAAGATCTGTAACTATTTTGGATCTTGTAAATTTTTCAGAATTGACTATCATGATGATCAATGTCTTGTGAAAAGTAGTTGGGCCTGATGTTGTCAAATAATGACAAAACACCTCTCAATCAAAATACAAAACTGGCCTGGCCATATACACGCTCTTTAAAGTATTTCTGTGTGATCTGGATCTGGAATCGTCTCTCTGAGATCTACAACCCTTAATAAAGGCCATCGTATTTATTTATTCAAGCTGAAGAAGCAGGTCAATAGAAAATAAGTACATGGAATATATATATATATATATATATATATATATATATATATATATATATATATATATATATATATATATATATATATATATATATATTGTTGCGGATATGGGACTTGGCCTCCATATCCGCTTGTAAATATTCCCCTATTTCCCCAATACTCCCCAACTATCCCCAATCCCCCATTCCCTAGTCCCATTGTCTGTAAACAACACTCTGTAGAACCGACCTTCCCCTTCTTCCCCCATTAAATGTCGTGCCCAGGTCCACCGCATCTCACGTAGACAACTTTCGGACCTCTTGCTAGTTATTCTTAGTCTATGTCAGTTAAGGACTCGTTTCCATTAATTCTGACTCTTCGTTGCACCAGAATGTGATTGTATGGCACCAGTAGTGAGTTTAGGACCTCCCCATACCTCCGCCCATCTTCCCCATGAAACAACAACTACAACAACGGCGTGCGGGGAGTGTGCGTCCTCACACCGGCTTGGTTAGCCGCCATTGACCATGCGCTCCGACGGGGTTACCACGAAGGGGCTCACTGTCAGCTCCTCGTCAAGGGCGGAGCCCGGTAACCCCCCCGCACCCAATAAGAAGGGCGGACCGATTCCATCTGGGGCGGAGCTAACTAGCCGAGGGCGTGTCACTCCCCGCTGGATATACGCAGCCTACCGGACGTGACGTCAGATGCGCCTCAGCCACGAAAGAGAACCAGACGCCACCTCCGAGCGCTGTGAGACCTCCCGCATCTCTGGACCGGACCGGGTCGATTCTGTCCCTGAGCCAAGAGTGCACCTTGAGCCATCGACTACCCGCCTTCCTTGCCATCAATCCCCGTGTGAGTCAGTCTTGTCCCGTTTATCTGTCGTCTGTCGGGGCTAAGATAAGACCGTGTTTAAGTGCCCACCTTTCTATGCTGTCTCTCTTGTCTTTGTAATCTAACCTTCCGCAATATTATAACCTCCTCCGGAGGTCTTGAGAACCGTACCCCTTGTGTCGTTGCCTTAATCCCAGCCGTTGTGTCCTTTTCCTTCATTGATTTAGCATAGCGCGATTCGGCCAACGTTCGAGTGTAATCGGGTAACTTGTGCGAACACGGCGGCCATTCCGCTCGGCCCAGCATAACATCTTAATAAGTCGTGTCCGTAACAATTGGTGTCGAGGAGTGGGATTCGGACCTGGGACTAAATTTATTAGGCCCAAATTTTGGAACACCAATTGTACCATTAGGGTAACATTTTGGTGTTGGGAAGTAGAATTCGATCCGGAGCGCGTTTCCCGCGCTCGAAATTATAACGGCGAAATTTGATTTTGTTTTACGAAAATAAAAACCCGAATTTTGAAAGTCGCGCTATGGCAGACCAAGTCGGCTGGGTTCCGGTAGAGGAGAGTGAGGCAGGGTCGGTCCAGGACCAAATTGAGGGACGGGAGGAGAGCGAAGCAGCGAGGGTAGCAGACGCACAAAATGGCGCCTCGCTGGTCACGGCGACCGCGCCCGCGACCGTGGCAGCGCCCCTGGTGGATTCAAACCTTTTTATGTTGCAAATGAGGGCCCTTATGGAACAAATGAGTGAGCGATTGGAAGGCAAATTGAGGGACATGAGGGACGAAGCGAGGGGTACCGGTGAGGGGTTAGACAATAATTTTAAGGGATTAGACAAGAAATTTGGGAAATTAGACAATAGATTAGGGGAAATACAGGAGGGGTTAATGGGGGTAGAAAACAGAATGGCCGTTCAGGAGAATCAAATGGAAGGGATGCAAAAGGGGTTAGAGGGGTTAGAAAATAGTATGGAAGGCAAATTGAGGGACATGAGGGACCAAGCGGAAAGGGAAGTTAAACAAATGGGGCAGCAGATAGAGGGGGTCAGAATGGGGGTAGAAACCAAACTGGATGCTCACAGGGAGGAAATGGAGCAGATGAGGGTGGCATCTGGGCAGGAGATGCAAGTGATGGGAGAGGAGATCAGGAGAGGAGTGAGTGAGGAGGTCGGAGGAGTGCGCGAGGAGGTGAGGCACTGTAAGGAGCACATGGAGAAGGAGGTGAGAAAGGGGACTATAAAATTGCAAGGGGGCATAGAGGACCTGACGCAGGAGGTGGAACAGCTGACGGAGGGACAAAAAGGACTAACGGAGCAGGTTCAAAGGAACACTGCGGTATTAGGAGGGTTAAAAGCGACACAAAACGACATAAAAAACGACTTGATAGCGACAAAGAGGGAATGTCAGATGGTACGTGAGGGACTGACAACGAGGTTGGACGAGGTGATAGAGGTAATGGAGACGAAGGACCGGCAGGTGAGGACGCACATGGAAACGGTCAAGGTAGCCTTGGAGGACGAGCTTGAGGAGACGTACCGGGGAATAAAGGAGGTGAAGCAGAAATTAGAAGAAGTGGAAGAAGGGGTGAGCGAAATTAAGAAGCGACGGAGAGAGGATAAGAAAGAGATAAAAGAGGAGATAAAAGAATTGGTCCAAAGTCTGTGTTTGGATCGTGATGATGTGCTCATTAACCGGATGAGGGATTCGCAGGTGATGGAGGAGAAGCGAAGAGGAAGAGGACCCGGTGTAAGTGGTGACCAATATGGTCGTGCGTATGATGCGCCAGGGGATTTAAGAAGCTTGGGGGTCGAGATGGACCCGGGTGTTCGTGAGAGGCCGTTGGTGAAGTGTGCGACAGGTCTGGTGTGCGAAAAAGGAGGTGTGCAAGAAAGTCCGACTCTGGGGTGTGTGAGGAAAAAGTGCGTGCCAAGGAGTGAGGGTGCTGGCGAGAGTGAGTCGGTCGTAACGCGTGTGCGAGGGAGCACATGGAAGCGCGGTGTGGTAAGTGTTACAGAGGGTGTGATGGGAGAGTGTGCGCAGGAGTGTGCGCGAGAGAGGTGTGTAACGGACGGGTGCATGAGGAAAGAGTGCGCTGTCAAGAGTAAGGGTGAGTGCGCTGTCAAGAATGGAGGTGAGAGTAGTGAGAGTGACAAGGAGAGTGAGTTGGTTGTGACAGGTGAGCGAGGATGCACACCTGGAATGGTAGAGCGTGAGTGGGAATGCACGCTGGAGTTGGTGGTGAGGCATGTGGTTGGGTGTGCGAATGAGAGCACACCTGTGATTGTCACAGAGGAGGTGACAGAGGAGGGGGCGCGAAGAGGTGTGTTGGTGAGGTGTGCGACCAACGAATGTGTGCCAAAGTGTTCGGTGGTCAGGTGTGTGACCAAGGCTGTGAGTGGAATGGGTGTACCTGGGTGTGTAAGGAAAGGTACGAGGAGCATGGAAACGGCTGGATGTGTGAGCAAGGAACGGGCTGCGGGGTGTAAGCGTCCAGGTGAAGCATCGACGGTAACCGGTTTAGAGGTTAGAGCGACTTTTAGCCGAATCGGGCCCTCGGCGCGTGCTGGGCCTCGCTTTGAACGGCCGCGTCCGTGCTCCACTAGGCGGAGCGGGCAGCCCGATAGAAAGGGTCGTCATGGCGACCACTTTTTGTTGAGGCATTCCGGCAGGTCGAGATCGGGACATTGGATGGCTCCACGCCGAGATGGTGCGTGGGATCTCGGCCCGGGTAAGCCCCCGTCCCTGCACCGAGTGCCGGACGCACCCAGCCGCTGGCACAGAACAACCCGCATTCATGGCTTGGCTTTACGAAGCCGGGCTTTGGACAGGAATTGGCGCACCGAGAGGCATTAGTGAGTAGACTGGGTGATGAGGTTAGTGTTTTGGACCCAAAATTAGAGAAAAACAAAATTTGATGATTGGCAAGGGATTGGCAGTAGTGATTGGCAGATGATGGGTAGTGATTGGCAAATTTTTAATTTGTTGAAATTTGATGTGCAAAATTGGTAGTGGGAGATGCCCGATGTGGTGGGATGGCAATTCTGTCATCCCTCACAAAAGGGGGGCAAATGCGCAATAGATTATGGGGTGTATGGCAGTGAAAACTAGCCCGGGTGGGTTAGGTTATATTGTAGGGATCTAGCGAAATGACATTAGGTGACGTTAAGTTTAGTTAGTGACTGATACCTGTAGTGGGGACGCAGGTAGATTAGTATGGATGATAATGACGAGGGAGCGCAATAGTTTAAAGGGACGACTGGGAAGCGCAAGTTTCAGAGGGGAGTAGTTAGATGAGATGATGCTGTGTGAGAATTGAACAGGTGTGATTGCACAGGTGTGCAACTGGACAGGTGTGTGGAGCAGTGTGTGAGTAGTGAGTGTGTGGATCAGCGCAAATGCGCTTGGGGAGAGAAGGGTGCAGGGGGCACCAGGTGTGAGAGCACAGGTGTGCCAGTACAGGTGTGTGGAATATATGGAGCAGAAAATGAGTGGTGTGGAGAGAGTTGGAGTAAGTGGTACGGAGTGGTGTGCATGGTGCGAAGGTGTGAATGGGGGAAGAGTGGACCCCTTTCACGAGTACCCGGGGCGGGTAGTGTAAGTGTTAGGTAGAGGGTATAGGTAAATTGTGGTTGGATATTGGCATTTGTGGTGCGGTTGCAGAATGGTATTGTGGATGGGTGCATTAGTGTTGTGGAAATGGCTGGGCGTGTAGCCTGTTAGTGTGTGTAGTTGGTTGGGCACTCCACCACTGTGAGGATGTCGGCCAGGTGAGGCCGCAGGTGGGCTCTGGGAGCCGTTAGTGTCAGTGGGTGCCTGAGGATCCCGGGTGTGGATCGGGCAGCCCAGTGCCAGAGAGGACACCGAGTGGGGAGAGCGCCAGAGGGCCTTCCCCAGGTAGTTAGGTTAGGGTAAGGAGCAGGTAAGCTCGGAGGCAACTGCAGTGGTGGAGGTGTGCAGGTGGGTAGACCCGCTGGGAGAGGTACACGCCACAGCCCGGAAATTGTGCGAGGGCACCGGGAGATGAATCGGGGGAGTGAGACCCCAAATTGAAAAGCACCACAGTTTGGTCAATGGGCATTGGTTTTTAGAACCCATAGTGTAAGAGGGCCAATGGTTTGGCAGGAGAAAGACCCCGGGTAATGTAAAGTTGTTAAAGTCATTTAGGAAATAGTTAGGATTGATGAACCTGTCGCACCATACGCAGCCACTTACCTGTGGTGATGATGATGACTCCACACCTGTGTTTTCTTTGTTTTGTTGCAGGAAGTAAGGACTGCTGTTGGATTTGTGAGACGCATCACGACGTGGATGAGACATAGGGGTGATTCCATCTCTCCCTCCCTAGGAGGGACTGATGATGAATTGGTGATAGCAAATTATGATGTTGAGTTGGAGATGGCAAATTTTGATGAGAGTTGAAAATGGCAAATTTGATTGGTTAGGAGGGAGAGAAGACGAATTTGGTTTATGGGAGGAACGGGGAAGACAGTAGGGACGTTTGTTGATTTGTAAAGTAGATGTTTATGGGTAGTGTTGTGTTTTGTGGATACAGTAAGGGGTAAGGGAGGGGCCATGTAGGTTACCTGGTGGGGGGGGGGGGCGTACGGTAGGAACGTACCTGTCTCACCTGGTTCCCATGTGCCCCCAGTGTGCATTACCTTGCATTGCGTGCACTTTTGTGCCCTTACCACCTTACTCACTTGTCTGCTTCTTTTGTCTCCCACCTCCGAGGATCTGGCTTTGGGGCAGAGAGAGAGGAGAGAGAGGTGCTGGCTCCGCAGTTGTGGGCCTGCACTTTCGCTGCTTGCTGCCTGGATCGATACACCATATGGACCGCAATTTTGGTGGCCACCCACAATGGACCGCAGTTCTTTTGCGGCCAAGCACCACCCGTGGATGGACCTATGGGTCAACGTGGCACCTATGCCATACAAGGTGAACCACTTATAGTTGGCCCCCTGACGGCCACAATAAAGAAATGGACGCGGTTGGCGCCTCTCTTTATTTTTGAAAGAAGTAAGAAGGCCAAGTGCACCACACGAAGGCAAGACCAGCGGCAGAACATCGGCCGGCTGCGACACCACACCATGATTACTAAACATTTTATTGGTGCACCGGATGGTGCTGACTGTGTGATGGGGTGGTGCTTTTGGTGCTTGGATGGGGTGCTCTGCACATTATTAAAGGCCGTAAGGCCACAGAGCACTCGTGGGTTGGTGTATCGATGCTGGCATGCGTGCTCTCTCTATGCATAACATCTGCATGTGTTCCTCCAAAAACAGGTCCTGGATCGTAGTGTAAATAGCAGCGTAGTCTTGTAAATAATGCTCCCTACCGGCTGTATGTTTAGTTTGCGAATTCTTTCCGCGATTCGGTTATCCTGTGGGTGTGTTTCTGAGAGGAGAAGGGTGCAACGTCGCAGGGGGACATATTTACTCATTTGTGAATATCTGTAAAACTGTCGCACTCAGGGTAGAGTTAATAGTAGAGGGAACTACATCTGAGTGCCACACTAAAATAGGTAAAAATTTATCGGGTCGGAACGCCCCGAGGGTAGAGAAGGGTGCAATGTTGCGGATATGGGACTTGGCCTCCATATCCGCTTGTAAATATTCCCCTATTTCCCCAATACTCCCCAACTATCCCCAATCCCCCATTCCCTAGTCCCATTGTCTGTAAACAACACTCTGTAGAACCGACCTTCCCCTTCTTCCCCCATTAAATGTCGTGCCCAGGTCCACCGCATCTCACGTAGACAACTTTCGGACCTCTTGCTAGTTATTCTTAGTCTATGTCAGTTAAGGACTCGTTTCCATTAATTCTGACTCTTCGTTGCACCAGAATGTGATTGTATGGCACCAGTAGTGAGTTTAGGACCTCCCCATACCTCCGCCCAACTTCCCCATGAAACAACAACTACAACAACGGCGTGCGGGGAGTGTGCGTCCTCACACCGGCTTGGTTAGCCGCCATTGACCATGCGCTCCGACGGGGTTACCACCAAGGGGCTCACTGTCAGCTCCTCGTCAAGGGCGGAGCCCGGTAACCCCCCCGCACCCAATAAGAAGGGCGGACCGATTCCATCTGGGGCGGAGCTAACTAGCCGAGGGCATGTCACTCCCCGCCGGATATACGCAGCCTACCGGACGTGACGTCAGATGCGCCTCAGCCACGAAAGAGAACCAGACGCCACCTCCGAGCGCTGTGAGACCTCCCGCATCTCTGGACCGGACCGGGTCGATTCTGTCCCTGAGCCAAGAGTGCACCTTGAGCCATCGACTACCCGCCTTCCTTGCCATCAATCCCCGTGTGAGTCAGTCTTGTCCCGTTTATCTGTCGTCTGTCGGGGCTAAGATAAGACCGTGTTTAAGTGCCCACCTTTCTATGCTGTCTCTCTTGTCTTTGTAATCTAACCTTCCGCAATATTATAACCTCCTCCGGAGGTCTTGAGAACCGTACCCCTTGTGTCGTTGCCTTAATCCCAGCCGTTGTGTCCTTTTCCTTCATTGATTTAGCATAGCGCGATTCGGCTAACGTTCGAGTGTAATCGGGTAACTTGTGCGAACACGGCGGCCATTCCGCTCGGCCCAGCATAACATCTTAATAAGTCGTGTCTGTAACAATATATATATATATATATATATATATATATATATATATATATGTGTGTGTGTGTGTGTGTGTGTGTGTGTGTGTGTGTGTGTGTGTGTGTGTGTGTGTGTGTGTGTGTGTGTGTGTGTGAAAAAGTAAGTACACCCCATGTAAAGTTTTGACTTTTTCAACATACAGTAAAGTAACTACACATCCAGGTATAGTTGCTGCATGTGGATGTGTATGTGCCCCTGCTGGCCCACCTTAGCTGACCGTATCGAGGTTGAAGGGCCGAAACGGGATGATGCTGAGGACCTCGACTGAGGACCCGGTCAGTGCTGCACTCTTGTGACCAGGTGTGTTTTGAACTTATGTTTGTGCTGGTGCAACCAGTGACTCCCAGGAAAGACTGGGTGGCGACCAGAAATAGGCTGGTGACGCTGGAGAGACAGCATCGGGGGCAGGTGGCCTTGTCAGAGCCGGATGGGTTGTGTGCGTAAGGTGGGTGAGGAGGAGGTACAGCAACGCAGTGCCTTTGAAAAGGGGACACGTAAGACGGCCGGGAGAAACAGCCAGGTAGCAAGCCACAGTGTTGTATGTCCTGGGGTTGTACTTCAGCAGGGAAAGGATGTGAGGAGGGGAGTGAAATGACCAGGTATGGGAGAAAATGGAAGTATAAAGGTGGGTGTTTGAGTGTTCCACCATGTTTGTTTGGTGCTGTGGATTCTGGATGTGGAGGCGATTTTGTTATTGTAGTCTGCATTCGCACTGGCTGGGGGTGGGGGTATGTATGCATCCAGGTGTAGTTGCTGCATGTGGATGTGTATGTGCCCCTGTTGGCCCACCTTAGCTGACCGTATCGAGGTTGAAGGGCCGAAACATGATGACGCTGAGGACCTCGACTGAGGACCCGGTCAGTGCGGCACACTTGTGACCAGCTGTGTTTTGAACTTATATAAACATATATATATATATATATATATACAGTATATATATATATATATATATATATATATATACTGTATATATATATATATATATATATATATATATATATATATATATATATATATATATATATATATATATATATATATATATATATATATATACATATATATATATATATTGTAACGATTTTGAGAAGTGTGTAACGAATTTGAGAAGTGTAACGGTTTTTGAGAAGTGTAACAATTTTGGAGGAAGTGTAACGAAGTGGAAACGTTACAATGTGAACGTTACAAACGTACGGTACCACCCTGTAATGTAAATAATGGTCGCAGTCAGCGTCCTAGTTAAATTGCATGAAAAGTACACGCAGGCCACGATATATCTTTTAAATAGTGTATTTCCTTATTCCATGTAGGCTAAGTATGTGTTTTCCCACTAGATTGACTTTGCATTGTATCAAACAAAATAAGCGTAGGCCCTTCCAATTTCCCCAAAACCTCCCTTCCAATTGCCTTCCGCATTTTGGCCGGTTTTCTTCAAACCACCATTGGCCACGAGGTAAGGTTGGGGAAGAAAGGCGTGTCTCCACCTCGTCATAAGAGGGAAGGAGTGAACCAGCCCTAACAGCCAATCAACACCGCGGTGAGTGACCCGGTAGGCGTGCCCTCGGAGTCGGCGGCTTGATTTCGCTCGAGGTGATAAAAGGGACTGCTTTACCAGATGACTGGAGATGAGCTGGAGATGACCCTGGGAGAGGAGCAAAGAGGCTGCACCAAAGAGAGGCGGTGAGATGCGAAACGCTCCAAGCAAAAGAGGAGAGGTACTCGGCAAGGAGACCAGCTTTGGAGAGACGCGCTGAAAGGAGGGAGACGGCCCCACCCCAGAAGAGGAGCAGGTGTGCCGAACCAGCGCGTGCCGTCGACCACAGCGGATACACGACGAGGGTTTCCCGCCAAAACCGCGAGGAATTGCGAACGGCGGCCTCCCGACCTTGCCTCCATCTCAAGCCTACCTGCCTGCAATTATCCCCTGTGTAAGTGTGAACGTCCTGTCCTGCTCGTTTGTCTTGGGGCTAAGTAAAAATGAATGGTGTAAGTTAACCATTCGCTGTGTTACTGCTTCTTCCACCCATTGCTTGTGTGTGTATAATAAAACCTGTTCTTCCTCCGTATTCTTCTTCTTCTTCTTTTTCATTCTCTTTCGGTCGCTTTAGAGATTTCCCGATTGAATATCTGTGGGGCGATCGGGTCAACGTCGGGTGGAATCGGGTTTTAATCGGGGAGGAACTGTTCGGACGCGGTTAAATACACCACCGCTCGGTCAATATAACATCTAAAAGCCGCGTCTGTAACATTTGGTTGTCAGGAGTTGGATTCGGACCTGGGCCTAAATTTGTTAGGCCCAAATTTTGGAACACCAATTGTGTTATAGCAGTAACATTTGGTGTCGAGGAGGGAGATCGGACCCGAAATCGGACCCGAAGCACGCTTAACGCGCTCAAAATTACAAGCTGCCGAAATTTATTTTGTTTTATAAAGCAAAACCCGAATTTTGAGATCGTGCCATGGACAATCAAGGCGATCGGATGTCGGTGGGAGAAATAGACAGGGTGGAATCGACCCAGGACCTCGGGGAAATGTATATGGAGGATAGGGAGGAGGAGAAAAATAGCAATGTGGTTGCGGAAGTATCAGACGCGCAAAGTGGCGTCCTCACGCACGTGGGTGAAGCGGCACCAAATTTTGCCGCGACCGTAGTAGCGCCGCTGGTAGATTTGGACCTTTTTTTCATACAAATGAAGGCCCTTATGGCCCAGAATAGCGAGGAAATGAGGGAGGAAATGAGGACTCAGAGTGAGCAAATGAGGGCTCAGAGTGAGCAAATGAGGGCTCAGAGAGAGCGAATGGGGAACCGGATGGATGCTCAGAGTGAGCGATTGGAGGGCCAATTGGGGGTAATGGGAAACCAGATGGGGGTAATGGGAAACCAGATGGGGGTAATGAGGGACGAAGCGAGGGGTACCGGTGAGGGGTTAGACAACGGGATAAAAGAGGTGAAAAAGGGGTTAATGGGGGTAGAAAACAGAATGGCTGCCCAGGAGAATCAGTTAGAGGGGGTGAAAAATGGGTTAATGGGGTTAGAAAATAGGATGGAGGACAAATTGCGGGAAATAGGGGAACAATCTGCCAGGGAAATCAAACAAATGGGAGAGCAGATAGAGGAGGTGAAAATCGGGGTAGAAACCAAACTGGATGCTCAGAGGGATGAATTGGGACAGATGAGGGTGGCATCTACAAAAGAGATGGAGGAAATACGACGAGGGGTAAGTGAGGAGGTTTCGGGGCTGCGCGAGGAGGTAAAGCGAGGGGAGAAGCGTATGGAGAAAGAAGTGAGAAATAATACGGCTAAGTTACAGGGGGGAATAGAAGATCTGACGAAGGGAGTAGAACAGCTGACAGTCGGACAAAGGGAACTAGCGGACCAAGTGGAAAAGAACACTGCAATCATCGGGGGTTTAAAAGCGACACAAAAGGACATTAAAAACGAATTAATAGCAACACAAAAGGAATGTCAGATGGTACATGAGGGGTTGACGAAGAAGTTGGAGGAGGTGACAGAAGTGATGGAGACAAAGGACCGAGAGGTGAGGACGCACATCGAAACGGTTAAGGTGGCGTTAGAGGAAGAGATAGAGGGGGCGCACCGGGAGATGAAGGAGGTAAAGGAAAAATTAGAGGAGGTGGAAGAGGGGGTGAGTGAAATTAAGAAGAGACGGAGGGAAACTAAAAGGGAGATAAAGGAGGAAGTCATGGAATATGTACAAGGTCTGTGTTCAAATCATGATGAAGTGCTCACTAACCAAATAAAAAGTTTGCAGGTGGCAGAGGAGGTGCGACGACGAAGTACGGAGGTGAGTGGAAATGTATATGATGTGAGGGGAGATTCAGTCGGCTTGGGGGGTGGTGTCGACCCGGGTGTTCGTGAAGGACCAATGGTAAGATGTATGACTGGTCCGGAGTGGATGGACAGGGGAGGTGTGCAAGGAGGGTTGGTTATGGGGAGTGAAGGGGGTGCTGGTGAGCAAGGGTGTGGGGGTATGGCGTGGGTAGCGGGTTGCGGAGGGGCGACCCAGGCATCGACACCAGGAGGGGTAGTGTTTGGAGGGACGGGGGACGCGCGGGAGCCCCCCGGGAATAACGGACTGTGGGAGCCCGAACGGGTTGGTCCCGCGTTGATCCCGCAAGGAGTGACGCGCGGGGTCCGACCTTCGGGCGCCCACAAGGTCCCACTCGCGCCGTATGACGGCAAGAGTGATTTGAGGGCGTACCTGGCGCAGTTTGAGTACGTATGTAAAGGCAATGGTTGGAATCCGGACGAAGGTGGAGTACACCTGGTGGGGGCACTGCGCGGTGCGGCGGCTTTGGTGCTGACGGCTTTACCACCGGGTGCTCTCACCCTGCCAGCTCTCCGTGCGGCATTAATTAATCGGTTCGGCATTGAGCAGCAAAGCGAGCTTGTTAAAGCCCAACTTGCGCAGCGAAAACGCAAGCCCCAGGAGACCATCGGGGAACTTGCTCACGATATTCGCCGCGCGGTCGGGATTGCACACGCGGACATGGCAGCGAGTTCCCAGGAAAGCCTGGCGCTGGATCACTTTATTCAGGCCCTTCCGGATCTGGAGCTCCGGCAACAGCTCGCCATGTGGCGCCCGCAAACCATGAGTCAGGCGGCCGACGCTGCAGCCCGTTGGGAAGCAGCGAGGCCCCTGGCCCGGGGAGGCGAACGCCACGCAGTGGCGGTGCGTCAAATGGGGCCCGTGATGGGGGGCGGCCCCCCAAGGGGGCCCGCCCCCGACGGGGGCCCTGACCTGGAAAGCATGGTCCGGAGGTTAGTGGATCGGCGCCTGGCGGGACCTGGACCATGGCAGGCGGCCCCAGCGGTGGCACCCGGTAGTCCCCGACAGAGTACCCCAATTCGGACATACAGGGGGGGGAATTTGGAATACCGGAGGCAAGCACCTTACCAGGTGAGGTGCTATAATTGTGCTCGGATGGGTCACCGTGCCTGGGAGTGTCGAGCTCCGCGCCGGGACGTTTCCCGCCAACCGATGCCCTCAACTCCGCCCCGTATAGATCGGCCTAGCCGACCTCAGACACCCCCCCGCCAGGACCCGGGAAACTAGAACGTGCCGGGCATGCAGGGCGGTGTTCGGCAGTAGGGGATGGGGAGAAGCCCTCGTTGACGCGACAGGTCATTCATTGTGGCCGAATTGGGACGGGTAGTTTGACAATTCGGTGCAAAATTGCCGGCGTGGGGGTAGACGCCGTGGTGGACATGGGAGCCAGCGCCACGATCATCAGCCCCGTGGTCCTTAATTCGAGTGCAGACGGCTGGGGTAAAATCCAGCGTCTGGAAAATCATAGTTTGCAGTTGGCTACCGGGGCAACGGCTCCGATCATAGGGCGTGGTTTTGTGACCCTCAAGTTGGGATCGGTAAAGGAAGAGATAGAGGTTTGGGTGGCGGAGGTGTGCGACCCGTGCTTAATAGGGTTGGATTTGTTGACTGCCAGCGGTTGTAAAATCGACTTGAGTCGGGGGATCCTGCGATGGGGAGTGGAAGAGCTACCATTGGAGGGGGTGAGCACGGCCGAGAGGGTGGAGCTGGAGGCTCCTGAGGCCGTGACCATCCCTCCGGGGGCCGAGGCCATCGTGCCGGCCCGATGGTCAGCTCGCCCGACATGGCAGGAATCCTGCGGCCTGGTCGAACCTGTGGCAGCGCTATCCATACCGGGTTTAATCGTGGGCCGTACCCTTGTAAAAACGGACGGGCCGGTGGTGGCCGTCCGAGTAATTAATAGTAGCGCAGAACCACGCACTATAGTGAGGGGCACGAAGGTAGCTGGCTGCACCCCAGTTAGAGAAGTCGCGTCAGTGAGGGGCGAGAACGTCCAGCCGAGCCGGCCCCAGGGGGAGCCTTCAATAAGTTATAGGAATTGGCCCGATCCCATTTGCGAGATGGTAAATCGTAGTAGTGTAGAGTTGGGAGGTACCCAGAGGGAGGCCTTACACAAACTGGTTGGGTCCCATTTGGACCTCTTCTCCTTGTCCACCGAGGATATTGGACGTACGGGCCTGGTGAAACATCAGATCCACACCGGTGAGGCCCGGCCTATTCGTCAGGCCGCCCGACGGCTCCCTTGGAGCAAGAGGGCGGAAGCTGACGAGCAGGTTGAAAAAATGCTCGACGCAGGTGTGATCGAGCCCTCGGGAAGTCCTTGGATGTCACCTGTTGTGCTGGTCAAAAAGAAGGATGGGACCACGCGGTTCTGCGTGGACTATCGCCAGCTAAACAACGTGACACTCAAGGACTCATATCCCCTGCCAAGAATTGATGACACCCTCGATGCCGTTGCGGGCTCAAATTGGTTCTCGACTTTGGACCTCAAGAGTGGGTATTGGCAGGTGGAGATGGATAGGGCAGGGAAGGAGAAAACGGCATTTTCCACAGGTAAGGGACTGTATCAGTTTACTGTGATGCCGTTTGGTTTGTGTAACGCCCCCGCCACCTTTGAGAGATTGATGGAGCATGTACTAGGCGGCATGCCATGGCAATCATGCCTGGTGTACCTGGATGACGTCCTAGTACATGCCAAAACGTTCCCCCAGGCAGTAGCTAATTTGGACCAGGTGTTCGGGTGCCTCAGACAGGCAGGGTTGAAGCTGAACCCGAGTAAGTGCACTTTGTTTGCAAGAGAGGTGGCCTATCTGGGTCACGTGATCGGCCGCGAGGGGGTAAAAACGGACCCAGACAAAATCAAAGCGGTAGAGGAGTGGCCCGCACCACGTACCATCAAGGAGGTGCGGGGATTTTTGGGACTCTGCTCCTACTACCGGCGCTTTGTGGCGAAATTTGCAGAGTTGGCCCGTCCCCTCCACCGGCTTACGGAGAAGGGGACGCGATTTAATTGGACACGGGAGTGCCACGAGGCCTTCCAAAAATTGAAGGGGTGTCTAACATCCGCACCCCTTCTAGCTTACCCCACTAGTGACGGGACATTTACCCTGGACACGGATGCGAGCCAGGAAGGATTGGGCGCAGTTTTGTCTCAGACACAGGAGGGCGTGGAGAGAGTGATTAGTTACTATAGTCGGGCCTTAAGTAGGCCCGAGCGAAATTATTGCGTCACTCGCAAAGAGTTATTGGCCATGCTGGCTGCCATGAATCATTTCCACCCGTACCTGTACGGGCGGAAATTTTTGGTTAGAACTGACCATTCCTCCTTGCAATGGCTCCTTCGGTTCAAGGAACCGGAGGGCCAAATTGCAAGGTGGTTGGAAAAGTTGCAGCAGTACGATTTTGATGTGGCCCATAGGGCCGGGAAGGCCCATGGTAATGCGGACGCACTCTCTCGGCGTCCTTGTCTGGGGGAAAACTGTAAATTTTGTGCGAGACACGAGGAGAGGGAGCAATTGGGCGATTCCGCCCCGATTCTCGTCGTCCGGGCAACCCGGGTGAGAGGGCCAATTTTGCCACTAACCGCGGACGAGGAATTTGGAGAGTTGGCTTGGAGCACGGCCCAGCAGGAGGATCCTGTTCTGGGGCCGGTGTTCCAATGGGTCAAATTGGGGCAAAGACCAAAGGGGGAAGAGGTCACCCCCCTCGGGGCGCAAACAAAGGCGTATTGGGCTCAGTGGCAGACCCTGGAATTGAAAGGCAACATCTTGTATCGCAAATGGGTGGAGGTTCCCTCTGATAGAACTTCCTGGCTGGTGATAGTCCCTGACAAATTCAAGAACGTCATATTGCAACAGGTGCATGGTACCCGCTCCGGCGGTCATTTGGGCAGGACAAAGACAATATCTCGGGTCCGCCGGAGGTTCTATTGGGTGAATATGGGGCGCGACATACAGGACTGGTGTCGGAGATGCGACGCCTGTTCTGCCAAAAAGGGACCAGCACGGAGGATGAGGGCCCCCCTTCAATTACATCAGGTGGGGGCCCCCCTTGAGCGGGTGGCCATGGATATTCTAGGACCGCTGCCCCGCACCCGCCAAGGTAATAAGTATATCCTCGTTGTAATGGACTATTTCACCAAGTGGCCGGAGGCCTATGCCCTCCCCAACCAAGAAGCAGGGGTGGTAGCACAGGCCTTCGTAGAAGGATTTGTATGTCGGCACGGGATTCCACAGGAGCTGCACACCGATCAGGGTCGAAATTTTGAGAGCCAATTACTAAAAGATGTGTGCAGACTCCTGTCAATTCGAAAAACCAGGACCACGCCCTTGCGGCCACAATCTGACGGGATGGTGGAAAGGTTCAATCGAACATTGATCCAACAACTGGCATTGTTCACCACCACCCGTCAGGATGACTGGGACGAACATCTCCCGTACCTGTTGATGGCCTACCGAACTAGCCAGCACGGGGCCACCGCATGCAGTCCAGCGTTGCTTATGTATGGGCGGGAGTTACGGGCTCCCGCCGACTTGCTATGCGGTCCCGTGCCAGACACCACGGACACACCGCCGAGGGAGGGTTACGCACGTCACCTGGAGGAAGGCATGGAGCGGGTCCATGCCTTCGCCCGCCGCCAGCTCTATCTGGCGGGGGCCAAGATGAAGCGCAGGTACGACGACCGGAGCCAGGGGAGTCAATACGCTCCGGGGATGAAGATTTGGTTCTTTAATCCCCGGAGGCGGAAGGGAAGGTGCCCAAAACTCACCTCCCCCTGGCAAGGCCCGGGAGTCGTCCTGTCGCAAATCTGTGACGTGGTCATTAAGATCAAAATGGGGCCACGGACCCCCCCTCGGATCGTCCATGCCGACCGGATAAGACCTTATGCCGGCGAGCAGGCGCCATCATGGATCGCCTCGGCTCTAGATGCCGAGGCAGGGCCCAGTACCTCTTGCGACGGGGGCCCGTAGCGTCAGAGGACTGGGGGGATGGTAGTGAGATGCCCCGTGGTGGTGGGATGGCAACGCTGTCATCCCTCACAGACTGGGGGCAAAGGAGCAATAGCTTATGGGGTGTATGGCAGTGAAAACTAGCCCGGGTGGGTTAGGTTATATTGATAGGGCCCTAGAAGATGACATTAGGTAACGTTAAGTTTAGTTAGTGACTGATACCTGTAGTGGGGACGCAGGTAGATTAGGGTGGATTATAATGACGTGGGAGCGCAATAGTTAAAGGGACGACTGGGAAGCGCAAGTTTCAGAGGGGAGTAGTTAGCTGAGATGATGCCGTGTGTGTGAGGATTGAACAGGTGAGAATGGAACAGGTGTGATTGCACAGGTGTGCAACTGAACAGGTGTGTGGAGCAGTGTATGAGGGAGTAGCGGTGATTGCGTGTTGTGTTGACCAAATGGTCCAGGAAGAAAGGAGGGTGCAGGTGGCACCAGGTATGATTGCACAGGTGTGCAACGACAGGTGAATGAAGAACAGGTGTATGTGGCTGTGTGGAATAAATGGTAGTGTGGGATATCTGGAGTATTGGAATGGATGGTCGTGGAGTGAGAATGGTGGAAATTGTGGAGTGGAGTGGATGGTGCGAAGGTGTGAATGGGGGAAGAGTGGACCCCCATCACGGATACCCGGGGCGGGTAGTGTAAGTGTTAGGTAGAGGGTACAGGTAAATTGTGGTTGGATATTGGCATCTGTGGTGCGGGTGACAGAATGGTATGTGGATGGGTGCGTTGGTGTTGTGGAAATGGCTGGGCGTGTAGCCTGTTAGTGTGAGTAGTTGGTTTGGGCACCCCACCACTGTGAGGATGTCGGCCAGGTGAGGCCGCAGGTGGGCTCTGGGAGCCGGTAGTAGTTGTTGTGGATGGGGCCCGAGGATCCGGAGGACGGACCCGGGTAGCCCAGTGCCAGAGGGCACCATGGGGTGACAGAGCCAGGAGAGGGGCTGTCCCCAGGTAGTTAGGTTAGGGTGAGGAGCTAGGTAAGCTCGGGTGGCAACTACAGTGGTGGAGGTGTGCAGGTGGGTAGACCTGTTGGGAGAGGTACACGTCGCAGCCCAGAAATTGTGCTAGAGCACCGGGAGATGAATCGGGGGAGTGAGACCCCAAATTGAGGAGCACCACAGTTTGGCCAATGGGAATTGGTTATTAGAACCCATAGTGTAAGTTGGCCAATGGATTGGCAGGGAGAGACCCCGGGTAGTGTAAAGTGTGTTAAAGTCATTTAGAGGATAGTTAGGATGAAGGATCTCCTCGCACCATCTGCATCCACTCACCTGAGGTGACAGGTACTTTTATTGCAAATGAGGTGAGGTGTTTTGATTATTTTTTATGATGCAAATGTTTGGATTGTGAGACGCATCATGACGTGGGTGTGACATTGTGCGTAATTCCATCTCTCCCTCCTTATGAGGATTGATGATGAATTGGTGATGGCAAATTTTGAAGTAAAGGGATTGTGGAGACGAATTTGGTATAGGGGAAATATGGGGTGAGAACAAGGGTAGGGTAGGTGACAGGGGGGTGACGTACGGTAGGGACGAGCTTTCTCACTTCGGCCTCCGTACGCATTTCACCTTGCATTGCCTTATTGACGTGTACCCTTGTGACCTTACCCCTCGCTCAATTGTCTTTCTTTTGTCTCCCACATGACCTGTGCGCCATTGGGTGCCGATGGGAGCGTGCGTGAGGTGGCCATTGTGCGCCCGAGATTCCCAGAACCAGCATGCATTGCGTTGATGTACCACTTTATGGACCGCTGTTCTGCGGCCAAGTACCACTTGATGGACCCCAGGTTCTGGGGCAGGGCACCTCTGTTGGAAACCGGCCATAGTGGCCAGGGAATCTTGCTTGCGGACCTCGGTAAGGTGGCACCTATGCCAAACAGGTGGACCACCCTTAGTTGGCCCCTGAGGCCCTAAATAAAAATGGACACAAGTTGTGCTTTTTATTATTTCCAACTAGGCCGCATGAAGCCAGAAGACGTCGGAAAGAACATCGGCCCAGCAGAGAAAGAGAAGACCACCACCAGTTGTTTTGTTGTGTTTATTATGAACCATGGTGACTGCGCACTGGATGGTGCTTTTGGGTGCTTTGATGGTATTGGTACTGGTGCATCGATGCAATGCGTGCTGTCTCCTCCCTCCCAACAGGAATTTCTTTCTCTTGTTCCCTAAAAAAAAACAAAAAAAAAACAAAAAAAAAACACAGGTCCTGGGTTGCGTTGTAAATAAGAAATCACGTCATTGTAAATAATGCTCCCCACCGTAAATGTATAGTTTGAGAATAATTCCGTAATTCGGTTAGCTGTGGGCTTGAGTCTGTTAGACAGGATGCAATGCAATAGGGGGACATACTTATTTGTGTTTTAAAATTGTCACACTCAGGGTCAGGTTAATTGTAGAGGGAATTACACCTACGTGTCACACTAAGTTAAAGTTTAATAGGCCCGAGGACGGCCCTGAAGAAAGGGGGGTGCAGTGTAACGATTTTGAGAAGTGTGTAACGAATTTGAGAAGTGTAACGGTTTTTGAGAAGTGTAACAATTTTGGAGGAAGTGTAACGAAGTGGAAACGTTACAATGTGAACGTTACAAACGTACGGTACCACCCTGTAATGTAAATAATGGTCGCAGTCAGCGTCCTAGTTAAATTGCATGAAAAGTACACGCAGGCCACGATATATCTTTTAAATAGTGTATTTCCTTATTCCATGTAGGCTAAGTATGTGTTTTCCCACTAGATTGACTTTGCATTGTATCAAACAAAATAAGCGTAGGCCCTTCCAATTTCCCCAAAACCTCCCTTCCAATTGCCTTCCGCATTTTGGCCGGTTTTCTTCAAACCACCATTGGCCACGAGGTAAGGTTGGGGAAGAAAGGCGTGTCTCCACCTCGTCATAAGAGGGAAGGAGTGAACCAGCCCTAACAGCCAATCAACACCGTGGTGAGTGACCCGGTAGGCGTGCCCTCGGAGTCGGCGGCTTGATTTCGCTCGAGGTGATAAAAGGGACTGCTTTACCAGATGACTGGAGATGAGCTGGAGATGACCCTGGGAGAGGAGCAAAGAGGCTGCACCAAAGAGAGGCGGTGAGATGCGAAATGCTCCAAGCAAAAGAGGAGAGGTACTCGGCAAGGAGACCAGCTTTGGAGAGACGCGCTGAAAGGAGGGAGACGGCCCCACCCCAGAAGAGGAGCAGGTGTGCCGAACCAGCGCGTGCCGTCGACCACAGCGGATACACGACGAGGGTTTCCCGCCAAAACCGCGAGGAATTGCGAACGGCGGCCTCCCGACCTTGCCTCCATCTCAAGCCTACCTGCCTGCAATTATCCCCTGTGTAAGTGTGAACGTCCTGTCCTGCTCGTTTGTCTTGGGGCTAAGTAAAAATGAATAGTGTAAGTTAACCATTCGCTGTGTTACTGCTTCTTCCACCCATTGCTTGTGTGTGTATAATAAAACCTGTTCTTCCTCCGTATTCTTCTTCTTCTTTTTCATTCTCTTTCGGTCGCTTTAGAGATTTCCCGATTGAATATCTGTGGGGCGATCGGGTCAACGTCGGGTGGAATCGGGTTTTAATCGGGGAGGAACTGTTCGGACGCGGTTAAATACACCACCGCTCGGTCAATATAACATCTAAAAGCCGCGTCTGTAACAATATATATATATATATATATATACATATATATATATATATACATATATATATATATATATACATATATATATATATATATATATATATATATATATATATATATATATATATATATATATATATATATATATATATACAGGCTTGGCATTTAATATGGAATTTTTTTTCTTTTCTTGACTTGGGTTTACTTTCTCAACTCAGTATATCAATCTGGTGAGTTTCTTTTACACTTTGGTGATTTATTTGTTAAAAGAACCATGTCACTGATTGTCTGTCGCAGCAAGAAGTCAACAACAGGATTATATCACAGGTGGCGTGGCAAAATGTACGGACAGGTGCATTTGATGATTGGCTTCACAGTCGGGTATACAAGGGTTGTTGCGTTCTGTATTAGTGGAAAACAACTGCTGCACGTCTCCAAAAGTTATTGCCGCTTCCTCTGGAGATGGCCCGTCAACTCGACAATGCTGTTTGTCATGGAGTGGTGGCTTTACGAAATTACGGCATGAAACAGCGTGCTATTGCTCGGCAGTATGGCATCATTCAAGGTCAGGTGTCAAAGATCCTGAAACGAAATGCTCAGAGGGGTGTCCCTACTCCAATACCGAGGCCAGGACGTCCCCGCAGAACCACAAGGAGGGATGATCGCCAGCTGCACCGGTTAGTCCGCAATGGCTGTACCAAGTCAGCGAATCGGCTTAGGGCTGAGTGGCAGCAACTGACAAATGTGCCTGTATCCAGAAGGCTAGTCAACCAACGACTGGTTCAAGCAAGCTATCGTGCCAGGCGTCCCCTGAGAAAGCCACGCCTGACCAGACAACACCGCCAGCGCCGATTGCAGTGGGCCAGAGAGCACCGTCAATGGCAGCCAGGACACTGGAATCATGTGATCTTCACTGACGAGTCTAGATTTCTGGTCTGTCGTCAAGATGGCCGCGTCCGAATGCGTAGACAAGTGCATGGAGCCTACAACAAAGATTGTATAGTGCCAAGAGTCCAAGCTGGAGGTGGTGGGGTGACCGTTTGGGCTGCTTTTCATGCAGGGGGCAAAACTGACCTGGTTGTTCTGAATGGAAACCTGAACCAGTTCAAGTATAGGGCCATTCTCGAAGAAACATTGCTTCCATTTGCTCGTGCAGCCTTTCGAGGAAACTTTGTCTTCCAAGATGACAATGCACGGCCTCATCGTGCTCGCATGATCCAACACTTTCTTGCTGACCGTGGTGTAGAGCATATGGAGTGGCCTGCCATGTCCCCGGATATGAATCCAATAGAGAACTTGTGGGCAGAATTAACGCGTCGAATCGACCACTTGGATCAGCAGCCGACCTCTGTGCGTGAATTGCAGCAGGCTATTGTCACTGCATGGCAAGCGATTCCTGTCTAAGCCTTGGCAAATCTCATGAACAGCATGCCTCAACGTGTACGTGCTCTCCTGAATGCTCGTGGGGGTTACACGAAGTACTGAACTGTAATTTTACTGTCCGTAATCCCAGTCGTAATTTAACTTTTGTTTTTGTTTAAAAAATTTTTGGCTAATGTGCAAAATAAAGAGATACTTCTGGAAAACGTACAGAAGTTTAACACAGTACTGTCCATGAATTGAGTTCGATATCAGTTTACATCACTTTCAAGGATCAATTTATTTGTTTAGAAATGTCAAATGTGGTTTTTGTTTCTTTTAAAGGTCACATTAACAAAATCTAGAATATTTTCAACATAATTCCAATGAACTTTTGGTTCTAAGTCATCTTGAAAAGTAAGTTCACCCCCACAAAAAAATATTCCATATTAAATGCCGAGTCTGTATATATATATATGTATGTGGTGGACGGGTGGACGGCGTTCGCACCGGACCGGGAGAGGCAATCGGCCACAGCGATGTCCTTGCCCACGACGTGCCGGATGTCCGTCGTAAATTCGGACACGGTGGAGAGGTGGCACGATAAAATCGGACAAAATGGACGACGCCAGGAATTAAGTTTCTCTGAGCTATTTATTCCAAGCTCACTCAAACGAATTCAAAAGCACCGAATCAGTCCATCGAATGGGCGGCAATATATATCAGAAACTCAACACACAAAAGCCACACCTCTCAGGCGGGGCGTGGTCTGCAAATAGATAAGCCACGCCTCTCAACGGGGCGTGGTATGCAAGGCAAGCGTTCGCCCGGTAAAGCAAGTCTGAACACACCCGGGCGAGTCCGGACACGTGACCGCTCGCCGGTTGCGTCATCGGCCGGTGCAAGGTAATTGTGTCATGCTTCCGGTAACCGCTACACGCGCCCCCCCAGAATTAACATGCACCGGGAGAGTCAGTTTGAGATGGGTCTTGATGACCCGGCCGAAACGACCCCTGGCGATTCGTGTGGGGGTGGTCGGTGGCGTGGCGGTGGATGGTCGGGCAGGGGGCCTGGTTGACGGGGGACGGCCCCGTTGTGGAGGAAGGGCCAACCATGGAGGTTGGTCGAGGTCCAAATGGGCCGGCTTGAGGCGGTCCACTGAGATGTGGTCCGGCTTGCCGCCGATGTCGATGATGAATGACTTGTCGTCCCTCTTCAGGACCCGGAAAGGTCCATCGCACGGCGGCCGGAGCGGTCCCCGGAGTGCGTCGTGCCGGATAAAAACGTACTCCGCAGTGCGAAGTGCTGGTGGGACGTGGGCACGGGGGCAAATCTCCTGGCGGCCTCCTGGAGGACCGAGCGTTGGCGAGCCGCGGACCACCGGGAGACCGCGGACCACCGGGGCCGGTGGCGTCAGGGATGAATTCGCCCGGCACACGCAATGGCTGGCCGTAGACGAGCTCGGCGGTGTAAGCCTGGAGGTCCTTTTCGGGGCCGTTCGGAGGCCCAATAGGACCCACGGGAGCCTGTCGGCCCAACCGTCGTCCTGGAGGCTGGCCCTGAGAGCGGCCTTCATCGAGCGGTGGAACCGCTTGCACAAGCCATTGGCTTGGGGGTGGTAGGCCGTGGTGTGGTGAAGCTTGACCCCCAAGGCCTGGGCGACCACGTCCCAAAGCTCGGAGGTGAATTGCAGGCCTCTGTCGGAGGAGATGTCCGAGGGGGCGCCGAAACGGGCAATCCAGGTGCCAATGAAGGCCTGCCCCACGTCGGCGGATGTTGTTGATGCCAGCGGGATGGCCTCCGGCCATCTGGTGGTCCTGTCCACCATTGTGAGGAGGTGGGTGAAGCCCGGCGAGGAGGGAAGGGGTCCCACCAGGTCCACATTGACGTGGTCGAAGCGCCGCGCGGGCACGTCGAATGGTGCCAACGGGGCCTGGGTGTGCCGGTGGACTTTTGCGCGCTGGCAGGCGACACAGGCATTGGCCCAGTCGCGGACGTCTTTACGGAGCCCATGCCAGACGAATTTCGCTGCCACGAGCTTCTGTGATGCTTTCCGGCCCGGGTGGGAAAGGCCATGGAGGGCGTCAAAAATGTGCCACTGCCATCCGGTGGGCACGATGGGGCGAGGTTGGCCCAGGGAGACGTCGCACAGGAGAACTGTGCCTGTGTCCTCGAAGGGGACGTTGGCCAACCGCAGGCCTGTGTCCGCTGTCCGGCGGGCTTGCACCGTGGGGTCGGCGGTCTGGTCGGCCGCCATGCGGGCGAAGTCCACACCCAGGTGGACAGCGTTCGTGCCGGACTGGGAGAGGCAATCGGCCACAGCGTTGTCCTTGCCCGCGACGTGCCGGATGTCCGTCGTAAATTCGGACACGGCGGAGAGGTGGCACTGCTGGCGGGCCGACCATGGCTCCGTAACCTTGGCCATGGCGAAGACCAGGGGTTTGTGGTCCACAAACGCCGTGAACGGGCGGCCCTCCAAAAGATGGCGGAAGTGGCGAACAGCCAGGTAAAGGCCGAGGAGCTCACGGTCAAAAGCGCTATACTTGCGCTCGTTAGGGCGAAGCTGCCGGCTGAAGAAGGCCAGCGGTTGCCAAGCCCCGTTCACCCACTGTTCATGCACGGCGCCCACCGCGTAGTCGGAAGCGTCCGTGGTGAGGGCGATGGGTGCGTCGAGCGCCGGGTGCACCAGCATGGTCACGTTGGCGAGGGCCCGCTTAGCGCCCGTGAATGCCGCGTCCATCTCTGTGGTCCAGGCGACGTCGTGCTTGGCCGGCTTGCCCCGGAGGGCTTCGTACAGGGGGCGCATGAGTTGGGCGGCGCGAGGCACGTACCGGTGGTAGAAATTTACCATCCCCAAAAATTCCTGTATGGCCTTGATGGAGCGAGGGCGCGGGAAACTTGTGACTGCCTCCACCTTGGTAGGCAGCAGGACGGCCCCGCGCTTCGTGATGCAGTGCCTCAGGAAGTCGACGGCCGTTACGCCAAACTGGCATTTCGCCGGGTTGATGATGAGGCCGTGCTGGCCGAGGCGCTCGAAAAGCGTGCGCAGGTGGATGAGGTGCTCCGCCCGGGAAGTGCTGGCGATGAGAATGTCATCCAGGTAGACGAACAGAAAGGTGAGATCGCGCAGCACACTGTCCATCAGCCGCTGGAAGGCCTGGGCTGCGTTCTTAAGGCCGAACGGCATTCGGAGGAACTCGAAGAGGCCAAAAGGTGTAATTACAGCCGTCTTCGGAACGTCGGCCGGCCGGACAGGTACCTGGTGGTAGCCCCGAATCAGGTCGACCTTGGAGAAGATCACCCGCCCCGCCAAACGGGTGGAAAAGTCCTGTATGTGTGGTATCGGGTACCGGTCGGGGGTGGTGGCATCGTTGAGGCGGCGGTAATCGCTGCATGGTCGCCATCCGCCACCCGGTTTGGGCACGATGTGCAGGGGCGAGGCCCACGCACTATTTGAGCGCCGCCGAATTCCCAATCGCTCCAGCGCGTCGAATTCCGCCTTCGCTACGGCGAGTTTGGCCGGGTCGAGGCGGCGAGCCCTAGCGTAGACCGGTGGACCTGTGGTCGGGATGTGGTGTTCGACGCCGTGCTTGACGGCGACGGCCGAAAACGTCGGCTGCCTGAGGGCGGGAAACTCAGCGAGTAGGCGGGTGAAATCGTCCACGGCCGCGAGCGCGCAGGCCAGCTTGGTCGGAGCGGAGCCGCTCAATGAGCAAGTGAGCGAGCTGAAGGTCTCCGCGTTGATGAGCCGACGCCGTTTGACGTCGACCAAAAGCCCATGCGCGCAAAGAAAATCAGCACCCAGCAAGGCCATGGGCACGTTCGCGTGATGAAGTCCCACCTGAAGCACTGGCCCCCGAAGCAGAATGCGACGCTGCGCGAACCGAAGGTGCGGATGGAGGAGCCGTTTTCGGCGACCAAGGCGGGGCCGCAAAGCGCGGCCTGTTTGGCCTGCACCGAGGTGGGTATCACGCTCAGCTGAGCGCCGGTGGCACACAAAAAACGCCGCCTGGACTCTGTGTCCGTGATAAACAGAAGGCTGCCTGAATGGCCGACGCTCATGGCAGGCAGCGATCGCCGGCCTGGTCGTTTCCCGACCCGCCAAAAGTGCACGGTGGGTGGCACGTTCTGGCCTTCTGCCCGAACCTGGCGTGGTAAGAGCACATGGTCCGCTCTGCTGGAGGCTCCGGCGGTCGCGTCGGTTTGGTCGACGGGGCATCGCGGCGGCCGTCAGTGGCGCGGACTCGGCTGGTGGTGGCGCCGGTCGTGGCGTGGGCGTTGCCTCGGTCGGCCCAGGGTTCCAGGTGGCCGCTCCGACGTGTCACCTGACCGAGAAAATTTTATTGGCCTCCTTGGCCAGGGCGCGAGGGTCCGTGATGGGCGAATTAGCCAAAGCTAACTGTACCTGCCCGGGTAGCCGCTGGAGGAACAGCTCGCGGAAGAGGAAGTCCGGGCTGTGGTCACCGAGAAGAGCAAGCATGTGGTCCATGCTTTTGGATGGACGGGCCTCGCCCAGCTCCGGGAGGTGTAGTAGTTGTCGTGCGCGTTCGGTCTTCGTGAGTCCAAACGCACCGAGGAGTAGGCCTTTGAGCGCGCCGTATTTGTCGGCGTTCGGCGGGTGCTGGAGGAAGCTCAGGACCCGGGCAGCGGAAGAGGCGGTGAGCGCAGAGACCACATGGTGGTAGCGTGTCGTGTCCTCCGTAATTTTCCGCAGGGCGAATTGAGAATCGGCTTGAGCAAACCAAAGGGCCGCGTGAGATTCCCAAAAGCCCGGGACCTTCAAAGCTACGGCTGCCTCCATCGCCATGTTCGTAGAAAGGGGTCACCCATTGTGGGAGCTGTGCTCGCACGATAAAATTGGACAAAATGGACGACGCCAGGAATTAAGCTTCTCTGAGCTATTTATTCCAAGCTCACTCAAACGAACTCAAAAGCACTGAATCAGCCCATCGAACGGGCGGCAATATATATCAGAAACTCAACACACAAAAGCCACGCCTCTCAGGTGGGGCGTGGTATGCAAATAGATAAGCCATGCCTCTCAACGGGGCGTGGTATGCAAGGCAAGCGTTCGCCCGGTAAAGGCAAGTCTGAACACGCCCGGGCGAGTCCGAACACGTGACCGCTCGCCGGTTGCGTCATCGGCCGGTGCAAGGTAATTGTGTCATGCTTCCGGTAACCGCTACAATATAATATTACAAATATCATGAAACATTTACATTTTGTAGTCCATTGTATAATTTAAATAAACAAAAATGCAAATTTCACATGTGGAAAAAGTAAGTACACCCCTACATTTATCACTACTTCAAATACCTAAAATTTGAATCAGGTGCACCAGCTCAGGTGCAAATGATTAGAACATCGACAGAGAGGATCTTGGAGGAACCTGTCTTATTTAAACCTCAGACATTTAGTTTGGTTTGCTCTTTGTTGTTGAAGTGCTTCCGTAAGTTGTTGAAGTGAAGTGTTGAAGTTTAGCTTTCGTAAGCTAAACGCTCTTTCACCTACCTCATTCTCATCCACCCTCTCTGAAAAAATGTCCACTTCTCCCTTCATTGACCTCCACACCCCTTCCGACCTCACTGACTACTACAACCACACTCTCTCCTCCTGCCTTGACCAGCTTGCGCCTGTAAAAACCAAAACAGTTTCTTTCACCCATTCTGCTCCCTGGTTTACCCCTGAACTCCGCCTGATGAAAACTCGTGCTCGCCAACTTGAAAGACTCCGCAATAAAACGGGTCTCACAGTTCACTCCCAAGCCTACAAGGACCACCTACAACACTACAAAGATGCCCTCTCCCGCGCCCGCTCAGCCTACTACTCTCAAATTATCCACTCTGGCTCCGGAAACCCAAAAGCACTCTTCTCGACAATAAACAAACTCCTCCGCCCCCTGAACACCACCACCCAGTCATTCACAGTAGACAACTGCATCTCCTTCCTCTCTTTCTTCCAATGCAAAATTGACAACATCTACAACAGCTTGACGACCGCCGCACCCGCTCCCCCTCCAACCACCTGCCCCCCCCTTGTCCTGCCATCCCCTGTCTCGGTTCTCCCCAATCTCCCCTACTGACCTCTCTGAACTCCTCATAGGAATGAAAACTGCCACCTGCACTCTTGACCCCATCCCCTCCAGCTTTGTCAAGGCCTCCCTCCCTGCTCTCTCTCCACTTATCATTGCAACACTAAACTCCTCCCTGTCTACAGGCATCGTCCCACCTTCCCTCAAAATTGCTGCTGTTACCCCCATTCTAAAAAAACCTGGTCTAAACCCTGACACCCTAAACAACTTCAGACCCATCTCCAACCTACCCTTTCTGTCAAAAGTTTTGGAAGGCGCTGTAGCCACTCAACTCAAACATCATCTCTCTGCCAATAACCTGTATGAAACATTCCAATCCGGATTCCGCTCCAACCACAGTACTGAAACTGCTCTCCTCAAAATCACCAACGACCTTCTCCTCTCCTCTGACGCTGGCAACCTCAACATTCTCGTCCTCCTCGACCTCAGCGCTGCCTTTGACACCATCGATCACACCATCCTCCTCACCCGACTTGAATCCACCTTTAACGTTACCGGCACTGCCCTCTCTTGGATTAAATCATACCTCTCTGACAGACGCCAGTTCATCTCCATCAATAACTGCAAATCCCCCACTGCTCCCCTCCCCCAAGGTGTCCCCCAAGGTTCAGTTCTTGGCCCCCTCCTCTTCATCCTTTACCTGTCCCCCCTCGGTCACTTAATCCGCCGTCATGGTCTCCAATTCCACTGCTTCGCCGATGACATCCAGCTTTTCATCTCCACCAAGTCCGTCTCCACCGACACCCACTCTATCCTGACAAACTGCATCACTGAAATAAAATCCTGGCTTCAAATCAACTTCCTCAAGCTTAACTGTGATAAATCTGAAATAATCATCATTGGCCCAAAAACGCTCACAAAATCCACCCATAACTTTGCCCTCAACATCGACGGTATCCCAGTATCCACCTCCCCTCACATCCGGAATCTTGGCGTCATCTTTGACCAAACCCTTTCCTTCTACAAATACACTAAACAGATCACAAAGTCAGCCTTCTTTCACCTGAAAAACATTGCCCGTCTCCGCTCATCCCTCTCCTCCACGGCTGCAGAAACCCTCATCCATGCCTTCATCACCTCCCGTCTGGACTACTGCAATAGCCTCCTCTATGGTTCACCCTCAAAAATCACCAATAAACTCCAATACATTCAGAACTCCGCTGCCCGTCTACTCACCCATTCCCGGACCCGTGACCACATCACCCCCGTCCTTTACAAGCTTCACTGGCTCCCCATCCCCCAGAGAACAGTACAAAATCCTCCTCTTGACATACAAAGCCCTCCATAACCTGGCCCCATCCTACCTGGCTGACCTCCTCTCCAGACACACTCCCACCCACAACCTCCACTCTGCTGGTACCAACCTCCTGACCCCCTCCATCCGGACCAAATTCAGATCCTGGGGGGACAGGGCCTTCTCCATCGCTGCTCCCACCCTCTGGAACTCACTACCTCACACCATCAGAGACTCCTCCTCACTCACCACATTCAAAACGTCACTAAAGACCCACCTGTTCAACACTGCATTCAACATTCAACCCACAGCATCTAACCCCTGACTATCTGTTCTCCTTCTCCCTCCTTTTGCTTTAAATATTTCCCTTTTGATTCTTGTCTTTTTGCAATTGTTGTTTTCATGTATTGTTATGCATTATGTTTTCCACTCTGTCAAAGCGCCTTTGGGCTTCTGGAAAAGCGCTATACAAAATAAATGAATTATTATTATTATTATTATAAGTGTGCGGCGTCACCATGCCTAGATCAAAAGAGCTCTCTGAGGCCTTCAGAAAGAAGGTTATAGATGCCGACGAGTCTGGGAAGGGATTTAAAAAGATCTCCAAACAATTTGAAATCAATCATTCGACTGTCCGGAAGATCATCTACAAGTGAGAAGATTCCAAACAACTGCCAACTTGCTCACTGCTCAGGCCAGGCCGCCCCAGCAAGTTCAGCGAGAGAGCAGACCGCAAGATGCTGAAAGAAGTCCCTAAGAACCCCAGAATGTCAACACGGGACCTACAGGTAGCTCTTGCCACTGTTGATGTCAAAGTGCACGAGTGTACCATTAAAAGAGGCTGCACAAATTTGATCTACATGGGCGGCGTGCCAGGAGGAAACCTTTGCTGTACAGAAAGAACATCAGGGCAAGACTAAAGTTTGCCAATGAACACCAGCACTTCTGGAACAATGTGCTCTAGACAGATGAGTCAAAGGTAGAGCTATTTGGCCACAGTACCAGAAGACATGTTTGGGGAAAACCAAAGACAGCATTTGACCACAAGAACCTGATTGTTACGTGGTCCTCCCGGTAACTACCTGGTCTCGGTGACCCCCGGACCGTGGGAGGCACCCCGCCAGAAAGATATATGATTTATACGCTTTCGTAACGCAATCAAGATGAATTCCAGTCCATAAGAAACCCCACACCAAGGATTCCGAGTAATCAATAATATATTCCCCCAAGGAATCAACAATCAACAACCATCAACAATCCACAATCAACAATCAATCCCCGAGATGATTAAGATGGCCATCTTATATATGTGTGTCCCCTTTCCCCACTCCCGACCCCTTGGGTACTCACGACCCCTTTGGTCTCTGTCCCTCACAATGTCTCCGGGCCCCTCCTGAACAAGGTTATGGTCGGCTTCGCCGCACACGGGCGGTTGAACGAACCCCGGGCGGACGTGCTTCCACTGGGCACGTACCGTACCGGGAAGCACGGCTGCAGCGCACACCTCCTGGCCAAGCAAAGCGGGCAAAGCAAGCGCCGCTTGCAACGCGCGCGAGGCCCCAAAGTGCGACCCGTACGCGTCCTTGTAGACGGTGCGGCAAACTGTGCCGGACGCTGGGTCTGTGCACGGCCCCACGGCAACTTGACATGTCAAAAGGGTAGTTACACGTCCCGGTAACTCCTCTCGCCAGACGGGCTTGGGAACGCAGCTTTTCCACGCTGCTCAGTATTGATCCCAACTCTCGTCGGAGCTGGGCGAGGAAGAAGAAGAATCGTCGCTTCTCCCGGACCTCGTGTCTTTTCTTCTTCCGTTTCCGGTCTCCTTTTTCCCAGAAGGGCTCCTGACCCTTTAATCACAACAACCCTTAATCGACTACACATTGATAAGCAAAGACCTGAATAGTAATTCACATACATTCACATAAATATGTAACACTGATACCAACTGTAAAGCATGGTGGTGGAAATATTATGGTTTGGGGCAGCTTTTCTGGATCAGGGCAGGGGCAGCTCACCATCATAGAATCCACGATGAATTCTTCATTGCATCCGAGGGTGCTTGAGGATAATATGAGGCCATCTGTCGGAAAGTTGAAGCTCAACCGAAGGTGGACCTTGCAACATGACAATGACCCGAAACATAACAGTAAATCCACCAAGGAATGGCTGAAAAGAAAGAAATGGAGGGTTCTGGAATGGCCAAGTCAAAGCCTGGATCTAAATCCCATTGATATGTTGTGGGGGGATTTGAAACGAGCTGTGCATGCAAGAAACCCCTCAAACATCGCACAGCTGAAAGAATTCTGCATGGAGGACTGGGCAAAAATTTCTCCCAGTCGATGTCAGAGACTGGTAGATTGTCATAAGAAACGCCTACTTGAGGTTATTTCTGCCAAAGGGGGCAATACCACCTATTAGAGCCAAGGGTGTACTTACTTTTTCCACATGCGAAATTTGCATTTATGTTTATTTAAATTATACAATGGACTACAAAATGTAAATGTTTCATGATATTTGTTATATTATATCACCTTTATCTCTCAATATTGTTGAAATGAAGATCAAATAGCTGTATTTAGAAATATGTTGAAAAAGTCAAAACTTTACATGGGGTGTACTTACTTTTTCACGTGACTGTATATACAGACTTGGCATTTAATATGGAATATTTTTTTTGTGGGGGAGAACTTACTTTAAAAGATGACTTAGAACCAAAAGTTCATTGGAATTATGTTTAAATTATTCTAGATTTTGTTAATGTGACCTTTAAAAGAAACAAAAACCACATTTGACATTTCGAAGCAAATAAATTGATCCTTGAAAGTGATGTAAACTGATATCAAACTCAATTGACGGACAGTACTGTGTTAAACTACTGTACGTTTTCCATAAGTATATCTTTATTTTGCACATTAGCCAAAAAAAATTTCAACAAAAACAAAAGCTAAATTATGACTGGGATTACGGACAGTAAAATTACAGTTCAGTCCTTCGTGTAACCCCCACGAGCATTCAGGAGAGCACGTACACGTTGAGGCATGCTGTTCACGAGATTTGCCAAGGTTTGGACAGGAATCGCTTGCCATGCAGTGACAATAGCCTGCTGCAATTCACATACAGAGGTAAGCTGCTGGTCCAAGTTGTCGATTTGACGCGTTAATTCTGCCCACAAGTTCTCTATCGGATTCATATCCGGGGACATGGCAGGCCACTCCATATGCTCTACACCACGGTCAGCAAGAAAGTGTTGGATCATGCGATAATGATGAGGCCGTGTATTGTCATCTTGGAAGACAAAGTATCCTCGAAGGCTGCACGGGCAAATGGAAGCAATGTTTCTTCCAGAATGATCCTGTACTTGAACTGGTTCAGGTTTCCATTCAGAACAACCAGGTCAGTTTTGCCCCCTGCATGAAAAGCAGCCCAAACGGTCACCCCACCACCTCCAGCTTGGACTCTTGGCACTATACAATCTTCGTTGTGGGCTTCATGCACTTGTCTGCGCCCTCGGACGCGGCCATCTTGACGACAGACCAGAAATCTAGACTCGTCAGTGAAGATCACATGATTCCAGTGTCCTGGCTGCCATTGACGGTGCTCTCTGGCCCACTGCAATCGGCGCTGGCTGTGTTGTCTGGTCAGGCGTGGCTTTCTCACGGGACGCCTGGCACGATAGCCTGCTTGAACCAGTCGTTGGTTGACGAGCCTTCTGGATACAGGCACATTTGTCAGTTGCTGCCACTCAGCCCTAAGCCGATTAGCTGACTTGATACGGCCATTGCAGACTAACCGGTGCAGCTGGCGATCATCTCTCCTTGTGGTTCTGCGTGGACGTCCTGGCCTCGGTATTGGAGTAGGGACACCCCTCTGAGCATTTCGTTTCAGGATCTTTGACACCTGACCTTGAATGATGCCATACTGCCGAGCAATAGCACGCTGTTTCATGCCAGAATTTCGTAAAGCCACCACTCCATGACAAACAGCATTGTCAAGTTGACGGACCATCTCCAGAGGAAGCGGCAATAACTTTTGTAGACGTGCAGCAGTTGTTTTCCACTAATACAGAACGCAACAACCCTTATATACCCGATTGTGAAGCCAATCGTCAAATGTACCTGTCCTTACATTTTGTCACGCCACCTGTGATATAATCCTGTTATTGACTTCTTGCTGCGAAAGACAATCAGTGACATGGTTCTTTCAATAAAGACATCACCGAAGGGTGAAAGAAACTCACCAGTTTGATATACTGAGGTCAGAAAGTAAATCCAAGTCAAGTTAAAAAAAATATTCCATATTAAATGCCAAGTCTGTATATAATAAACTTGCCGAAAGCACCCGGCTTTGCCCGGGTTCTTTTTGAATGAATTTACTACTATAATGCAGCTTTTACTCGCGGCCGTAGAAGATTGACTACTATAATTCAGCTCAGCTTTTAATTGCGAAATGGGCCCAGCTGGAAATGGGCCCGATGCGGCCTCGACCGGCCTCGTCACCTAGCCTATAACCTTCCCGGGGCCCGTCCCAACATTTTTGGTTCTTTTAGAATGAACTTACTGCTATAATTCAGCTTTTACTCGTGGCCGTAGAAGATCAACTACTATAATTCAGCTCAGCTTTTAATTGTGAAATGGGCCCAGCTCGGCCGAAGCGGCCTTGACCGGCCTCGCCACCTAGCCTACAACCTTCCCGGGGCTTGTCCCAACATTTTTAGTTCTTTTTGAATGAATTTACTACGATAATTCAGCTTTTACTCACGGCCGTAGACGATTGACGACTATAATTCAGCTCAGCTTTTAATTGTGAAATGGGCCCAGCCCAGCCGAGGTGGGCCTCGACCTGCCTCGCCACCTAGCCTATAACTTTCCCGGGGCCCGTCCCGACATTATTGGTTCTTTTTGAATTAATTTACTACCATAATTCAGCTTTTACTCGCGGCCGTAGAAGATTGACTACTGTAATTTTCAGCTCAGCTTTTAATTGCGAAATGGGCCAGGCCCGGCCGAGGTGGGCCTCGACCGGTCTCGCTACCTCGCCTAAAACCTTCCCGGGGCCCGTCCCGACATTTTTTGTATTAGAGGTTTCCTCCTATCTTTCATCGTTCAGGAGATTAGCTTGCGCAGACAAACAAACGAACAAACAAACAAACAAACAAACAAACAAAAACTTTCTTTTATATGTATAGAAAATATATATGCATAAAAAAATTACATGTATAAATATACATTATATATAAATATATATATAAATATATATATATATGCATAAAATATATGACAAGGATGGCTGTCCGTTCGGCCGTTCCCTGTTACACTGATTGGCTGTGTGAGGCTAGGTGCACTTTCATTGGCTCCTGGAAAGATTATAGTGTAGTTAAAAGCTGACATTCGAAATTTAATTCAATAATTTTGCGATCGGAACTCTTGGCCTAAATAATTATGTCGAAATCTGGAGTGAAATCAGAAAATAATTCGGAAGTATTTTTAAAAGAAAATCCCAATATATGATTAAATAATATTGTTGCGGATCTCCCGAAGCCCGTTCCCATTACAAAGGGGGGGGATTAAACCCCTTTTTCCCCCCCTGGGTCTTCGTGTCCACGAGGCCGAATCGCCACTTCTGGAGCAAGCGTGAAAAAAGGTATCGGATCAACATTGCACGTACCTTTAACCCACGCTGCCACGAAAGCGGGGACCGAACCTCGCACAAGCCACGCTTAATCGAGTACGCCCGAGCGGTATGCGTATCATGTGACTCGTGCCGTTACTTTTATGGAACCCGATTCGAGCGGTTCTAGTCGTACCATGCGAGGCCAATCGATGGAAGGGACGGGGACGGTCAAATCAGAGGAAGAACACAATTTATTTACACAATGTACAATGATTCGCAGAGACACAGAGCAGGCACTTAACAATGTCAACATATCCAGACACAGGGCCCACTCATGCACACGGGGAGAAGAGAAGAAGTTCGTGCATCAAACGCGCTTTGCCTTAGGTCGCTCCGGGGCAGTTCGCCCGGCGTGGCTCTCTGAAGTTCACGGTACGTACGCTGGAGAAGGCAGGCAGGAGGAAATCGCGCGTCTGTGGCCCGGCACGGGTCGTCCTCTCGAGCGCGCGATTAATACAGAGCAGAGTGCAGGGCATGGGGCACGGGGAAAGTTCGTGTACAATCTCGATCACCGGCAATTCAATGCACTCGTTCTGTGGCGCGTTCTTGTGCGACCTCAAGCTCAACTCAACTCCACTCACTCTCACAGGGGCTCCGACTCAACTGAACTGACGCGCAACTCTCTTGAACTCAACTGAGAACTCAACTCTCGTCTCACAGGCAACTGAGGTGGGGCGGGGGGGGGGGGCTCGGAGCAGGGTTATATGGCTGCGCCCCAGCCCTACTCGAATGTTCCAAACCCCACCTCTCATCTTCGTGGTTAGCCACTCCCCTCGAGCCCTGATTGGCGGCTTGTTGCTTACCAGCCACTCCCTCCTGCAGAGCCTCCCTTCGGCCTCGCCAGACTTGTTCAGGCCTGCCATGTGGCATGCTATCGCCCAAAAGACCGCCCTACTCACGGGCCTGCTCAACGCAAAACTAACACAGGACAGGACTATGCTTACATTCACTAAGAAATAACTG
This sequence comes from Myxine glutinosa, assembly GCF_964187855.1. NCBI lineage: Eukaryota > Metazoa > Chordata > Myxini > Myxiniformes > Myxinidae > Myxine > Myxine glutinosa. Next base: position 33,660,565 of record NC_136274.1, on the reverse strand, counting down.
AACTATCGCGAGGCTACATGTTGTGGTGCGTCTACCTACGAGGGGGATTATCCTTTATTCCAAAACCACAACAATATGCTCCACAGGACGTCAAGTAAAACACCTCCAAAATCAGTAAACAGAAGTGTTATATTCACAATCGCTATGAGTTCCCTATAACTTTTTTCAGCAGTTGGAAAAATACGAGCAGCGACTATTAAAAGTATCATCAAATGTCGAAAGGTTGCAGCCCTTTGGCTATATATTGTTACGGTACGCGGTTAAGGATGTTATATTTGCCGAGCGGAGGCTCCGCGACCGAACAGTTGTTCCCCGACTAAACCCGATTCACCCAAACGTTGGCCGTATCGCGCCACAGATATTCAATCGGGAAAAGACTAAGACGACAAATGCAAATAGGAAGAAGAGGAAGACGTACAGCAGAGTAACGGGGTTTATTATTTACACACACATAAGCAAAAAGAGCAGTCACGATTATTTACAGGTGACATGAAAACGCAGGTGACACAGTAAAAATTACTAGCTTATACGGACTTAATTACCTACCCAGGACAGCACGAACAAAACAAACTCACGTACGCAAATGGATGGAAGGGTAGGAATCGTTTGGAGGGATGAGCAGGTGGGATCACAGGGCACAGCGAGCAGGTCCACTCCGGGCGGGAAGCGAGGAGCCGGCAGCTCCTTGTATTCGGCTTTACAGCGCACGCCGGCAGCTCCTTGTATTCGGCTTTACAGCGCACGCCAGCAGGGTCACTCGCTGCCCCGTCAGGGCTTCACGCGGCTGGTTGAAGCGGCTCTTTGTCAAAGGCTTTTCGTATCTCTCACGCAACTCCGGTGCTACTCTGAACTCTCTCCCGGTGGACTGCCGACCCTCTTACGCACCTGGACTCATCTGCCGTATCTCTCGTGTAGCTTGTCCCAGCGATCGTCGCACCCTTCTGTCCAAACCTTCAGCGCGGGTCTGACACGCCCTCCTCGGTTTTGGTACCGCCCTCCCCCCCCCGTGCTCTGTTTCGTGACCTTGTATGGTAATCCCACGGGCTTGTCTCCTTATTTGGGCATGGCGCCGACGGCACGCCCCTCGTGGCGAGCCACGGGCTTGTTTCCTTATTTGGGCATGGGGCTGAACAGCCCCGCCCTTCGTGGCGCGCCCTGGGCTTGCCTCTCCCGGGCGACCCCGCCCCTCTTGTTCAAACAGAGCACGGAGCACATATTCACTATAGCAGCAGCCGTGCACCCCACGCTTGTGAACTGCTTTACCCGCAGATGGAGAGTTTGGCTGGGAAATGGAAGTATTGAAGGGGGAGCTATTCTTAATTGATTCGGTGCAATGGAGTATTATTTTAATGGAAGACAAGGCCTTACCCTAAAACACATAATAAGATATAAGCTACTGAACAAGGGTTTTATCGGGTCCTTCAATGTGGTGTTTCATGGAATTAACTACTGAGACGCCCTTTTTACCTTTACACAACTCTGGAGGCAGGAGGGGCCATATCCAACCAATGTTACACAACAATTTACCACTACAATACACACAATCAAAAAAATGCAATCCTCATATCCGCAACACTGCACCCTCCTCCTCTTAGGCACGTCCCGGGCCTATAACTTTAATTTAGTGTGACACGTAGGTGTAGTTCCCTCTACTTTTAACCTGACCCTGAGTGCAACAGTTTTAAAACATAAATAAATGTGTCCCGCTGCTCCATTGCACCCTGCCTAACAGACTCACGCCCACAGTTAACCGAATTGCGGAATGGTCTTCAAACTACACACTGACGGTGGGGAGAATTATTTACAGTGACGCTACTTTATTTACAAAACTAACCCAGGACCTGTGATTGTTCTTTCTGGGGGGGAGACAGTCTGCTCTGCATCAATATACCATGAAAGCACCCAAAAAACGCACCAACACACCCTCAAGCACCAATCGGTGCAGTCACCACAGTTCATCAGTGTTCATGAATGTTCAATAATAAAAATAAATCAACAACCCCTAACCCTGCAGGTGATCTCTTGCTCTTCGGCTCCCTCTGCTGGCTATTATTATTTTCCAGGTGTTGTCATCTTTTTTGCTGGCGGCCTATTTGGATTAATAAAATGCACCCAACGTGTCCCTTTTATTTATTTATGGCCCACCAGGCCGACTAGTGTATGGTTCACCTGTGGGGCATCGGTGCCCTGTGATCAAGGTCCGCCAGCAAGATTTCGGGCCTTCATGGCCGGTTCCAGCAGAGAGGGCCATGCCCCAACCCATGGGGTCCATCAGTGGTGCTCGGCCACAGACATGTGGTCCATAATGTGGTGCATCGATGCAGACAGCTGGTTCTGGGAGTTTCGGGCACACAATGGCCGACTCACGCACGCTCCCCTCAGCGCCCAGTGGCGCTCAGGTCCTCATGTGGGAGACAAAAGGGGGGAAGACAGATGAGCGAGGGGTAAGGTCACAAGGGTACACATCAATAAGGCAATGCAGGGCGAAATGCGTACGGAGAGCGAAGTGAGAAAGCTCGTCCCTACCGTACGTCACCCCCCCTGTCACCTACACTACCCTTGCCCTTACCCCATATTTACAAAAATCTACACATTTACCAATCTGTCGCTACTGTCACGTCTTCCCCATATTTCTTCTATACCAAATTCGTCACCACAATCCCTCTACTTCAAAATTTGCCATCACCCAATTCATCATCAATCCTCATAAGGAGGGAGAGATGGAACACAAGCACAATGTCACACCCACGTCATGATGCGTCTCACAATCCAAAACATTTGCACATAAAAAATAAGCAAAACATGGCATGGTGTGGAGTACCTGTCACCTCAGGTGAGTGGATGCAGATGGTGCAAGGAGATTTCAATCCTAACTATCCTCTAAATGACTTTAACACACTTTACTCTACCCGGGGTCTCTCCCTGCCAATCCATTGGCCAACTTCCACTATGGGTTCTAAAAACCAATTCCCATTGACCAAACTGTGGTGCTTCTCAATTTGGGGTCTCACTCCCCCGATTCATCTCCCGGTGCCCTTGCACAATTTCTGGGCTGTGACGTGTAGCTCTCCCAGCAGGTCTACCCACCTGCACACCTCCACCACTGTAGTTGCCACCCGAGCTTACCTAGCTCCTCACCCTAACCTAACTAACTGGGGAAGGCCCCTCCTGGCTCTGTCACCCCACTCGGTGCCCTCTGGCACTGGGCTACCCGGGTGCGTCCTCCGGATCCTCGGGCCCCATCCACAACAACTACTACCGGCTCCCAGAGCCCACCTGCGGCCTCACCTGGCCGACATCCTCACAGTGGTGGAGTGCCCAAACCAACTACACACACTAACAGGCTACACGCTCAGCCATTTCCACCACACTAATGCACCCATCCAAATACCATTCTCTCACCCGCACCACAGATGCCAATATTCAACCACAATTTACCTATACCCTCTACCTAACACTTACACTACCCGCCCCGGGTATTCGTGATGGGGGTCCACTCTTCCCCCAATCACACCTTCGCACCATCCACTCCACTCCATAGTTTCCACCATACTCACTCCACGACCATCCATTCTAATACTCCAGATATTCCACACTACCATTTATTCCACACACCTGTTCCTCATACCTGTTGTTGCACACCTGTGCACTCACACCTGGTGCCACCTGCACCCTCCTCCTCTTCCTGGACCAGTTGGTCAACACAACACACATCACCATCACCATCACTCAAACACTGCTCCATACACCTGTTCAGTTGCACACCTGTGCAATCACACCTGGTCACCATACACTTTTCACAATACACTTCTAAATACACCTCCAACACTCACACGGCATCATCTCATCTAACTACTCCCCTCTGAAACTTGCGCTTCCCAGTCGCCCCTTACATTATTGCGCTCCCTCGTCATTATCATCCACACTAATCTACCTACGTCCCCAGCTACCTGTCCAATGTAGCTACCTAACCTTAACGTTACCTAATGTCAATCTCTAGGGCCCTACACATTATCCAAACCCTCCCTCGGCGAGCTTACACTGCCATAAACCCCATAACTCTAGTGCTCCTTTGCCCCCCTCTGTGAGGGATGGTGGATTGGCCATCCCATCACATGGGGCATCTCTTACTGTAATTTTGCTCGTCAAATTTCAACCAATCAAAAACTTGCCAATCATTCTACCAATCCTCTGCCAATCCTTTGCCAATCATCAAATTTTGCATTTTTCTAATTTTGGGTCCAAAACACTAAACTCATCACCCGTCTACTTACTAGATCCTCTCGGTGCGCCAATTCACTTCTAAAGCTCGGTTTCGTACAGCCGAGCAATGAATGCGGGTTCTTTGGTGCCGGCGGCTGGATACGTCCGGCACTCGGTGCAGGGAAGGAGGTTTACCCGGGCCGAGATCCCACGTACCACCTCGGCACAGAGCCATCCAATGTCCCGATCTCGACCTGCCGGAACGCCTCAACAAAAAGGGGTCGCCATGACGACCCTTCCTATCGGGCTGCCCGTTCCGCCTAGCGGAGCACGGACGCGGCCGTTCAAAGCGATGCCCAGCGTGGATCGCGTATGGCAGTTCTTTCGAAACCGCCGTGGTTCGGATCCCCGCTGGTCCTCGCCGCATGCGAAGCTGCCCGACGCGCACCGAGGGCCCGATTCGGCTATACGTCGCTCTAACCGCTAACCCGGTTACTGTCGATGCCTCACCTGCATGCTTACACCCCGCAGCCCGTTCCTTGCTCATACATCCAGCTGTTCCCATGCTCCTCGTCATTGCACCTTCTCTTACACACCCAGGTACACTCATTCCGCTCACAGACTTGGTCACACACCTGACCACCGAACACCTTGGCACACACTCGTCGTTCGCACACCTCACCAACACACCTCTTTGCGCCCCCTCCTCGGTCACCTCCTCTGTGACAACCACAGGTGTGCTCTCACTCGCACACCCAACCACGTGCCTCACTACCAACTCAAGTGTGCATTCCCACACACGCTCTACCATTCCAGGTGTGCATCCTTCTATTCCAGGTGTACATCCTTCCATTCCAGGTGTACATCCTCTCTCACCTGTCACAACCAACTCATGCTCCGTGTCACTCTTACTACTTTCACCACCACTCTTGACAGCGCACTCACCCTTACTCTCGACAGCGCACTCTTTCCTCATGCACCTGTCCGTTACACACCTTTCTCGCGCACACTCTTGCGCACACTCTCCCGTTACTTCCTCCGTAACACTCACCACACTGCGCTTCCATGTGCTCCCTTGCACACGCGCTACGACCGACTCACTCTCGACAGCACCCTCACTCCTCGGCACGCACTTTTTCCTCACACACCCCAGAGTCGGACATTCTCGCACACCTCCTCTTTCCACACACTCCGGACCAGTCACGCACCTCACCATTGGTCCCTCACGAACACCCGGGTCTAAATCAACCCCCAAGCCGACTGAAGCTCCCCTCACATCATATACATTTCCTCGTATATCGCCACTCACCTTGACACCTCGTCTCCGCACCTCCTCTGCCACCTGCAAACTCTTTATTTGGTTAGTGAGCACATCATCACGATTCGAGCACAGACCTTGTACCAATTCCATTACCTCCTCCTTTATTTCCTTTTTAGTTTCCCTTCGTCTCTTCTTAATTTCACTCACCCCTTCTTCCACCTCCTCTAATTTTTCCTTTACTTCCTTCATCTCCCTGTGCGCCCCCTCTATCTCTTCCTCTAACGCCACTTTAACCGTTTCTATGTGCGTCCTCACCTCTCGGTCCTTCGTCTCCATTACTTCTGTCACCTCTTCCAACTTCTTCGTCAACCCCTCATGTACCATCTGACATTCCTTCTGTGTCGCTATTAATTCGTTCTTAATGTCTTTTTGTGTCGCTTTTAACCCCCCGATTATTGCAGTGTTCTTTTCCACTTGGTCCACTAGTTCCTTTTGTCCCACTGTCAGCTGTTCTACTCCCCTCGTCAGACCCTCTATTCCCCCCTGTAACCTAGCCGTATTATTCCTCACCTCTTTCTCGATACGCTTTTCACCTCGCTTTACCTCCTCGCGTACCCCCGAGACCTCCTCACTTACACCTCGTCGTATTTCCTCTTTCATCTCCTCCCTCTCTTTTGTAGATGCTGCCCTCATCTGTCCCAATTCATCCCTCTGAGCATCCAATTTGGTTTCTACCCCGATTTTTACCTCCTCTATCTGCTCTCCCATTTGTTTAATTTCTCGGGCGGATTGCTCCCCTATCTCCCGCAATTTGTCTTCCATCCTATTTTCTAGCCCCTCTAACCCATTTTTCACCCCCTCTAACTGATTCTCCTGGGCAGCCATTCTATTTTCCACCCCCGTTAACCCATTCTTTACCTCTTTTATCCCGTCGTCTAACCCCTCAAATTTAGCTTCTAGCCGTTCCCCCATTTCTCCCATTTTGCCCCCCATTTCGCCTATTTTGCCCCCCATTTCGCCTATTTTGCCCCCCATTTCGCCCATTTTACCCCCCCATTTTGCCCCCCAATCGCTCACTATCAGCCCTCAATTCGTCCCTTATCCGCTCACCCTGAGCATCCATCCGGTTCCCCATTTGTCCCATTTGGCCCTCCAATCGCTCACTATCAGCCCTCAATCCCACCATTTGGTTTCCCATTTGTCCCATTTTGGCTTCTAGCCTCTCCATAAGGGCCCCCATTTGTATCATAAAAAGGTCCGAATCCACCGGTGGCGCTGCTACGGTCGCGGGTGCCGTCGCCGTAGCCATGTGCGAGGCGCCATTTTGCGCGCCCGTAACCTCGTGCGCGAGAGCGCCATTTTGCGCGCCTGGAACCCCCTCAACCACCTCCTCCATATACATTTCCCCGAGGTCCTGGGTCGATTCTACCCCGACTATTTCTCCCACCGACATCCCGTCGCCTTGACCAGCCATGGCGCGATTTCAAAATTTGGGTTTTGTAAAACAAAAGCAATTTCGGTAGTTTGTAATTTTGAGCGCGTTAAACGCTTCAGGTCCGAATCCGACACTCCTGACACCAATTGTTACGGTACGCGGTTAAGGATGTTATATTTGCCGAGCGGAGGCTCCGCGACCGAACAGTTGTTCCCCGACTAAACCCGATTCACCCAAACGTTGGCCGTATCGCGCCACAGATATTCAATCAGGAAAAGACTAAGACGACGAATGCAAAGAGGAAGAAGAAGAAGATGTACAGAAGAGTAACGGGGTTTATTATTTACACACACATAAGCAAAAAGAGCAGTCACGATTATTTACAGGTGACATGAAAACGCAGGTGACACAGTGAAAATTACTAGCTTATACGGACTTAATTACCTACCCAGGACAGCACGAACAAAACAAACTCACGTACGCAAATGGATGGAAGGGTAGGAATCGTTTGGAGGGATGAGCAGGTGGGATCACAGGGCACAGCGAGCAGGTCCACTCCGGGCGGGAAGCGAGGAGCCGGCAGCTCCTTGTATTCGGCTTTACAGCGCACGCCGGCAGCTCCTTGTATTCGGCTTTACAGCGCACGCCGGCAGGGTCACTCGCTGCCCCGTCAGGGCTTCACGCGGCTGGTTGAAGCGGCTCTTTGTCAAAGGCTTTTCGTATCTCTCACGCAACTCCGGTGCTACTCTGAACTCTCTCCCGGTGGACTGCCGACCCTCTTACGCACCTGGACTCATCTGCCGTATCTCTTGTGTAGCTTGTCCCAGCGATCGTCGCACCCTTCTGTCCAAACCTTCAGCACGGGTCTGACACGCCCTCCTCGGTTTTGGTACCGCCCTACCCCCCCCCCCCCCCCCCCCCGCGTGCTCTGTTTCGTGACCTTGTATGGTAATCCCACGGGCTTGTCTCCTTATTTGGGCATGGCGCCGACGGCACGCCCCTCGTGGCGAGCCACGGGCTTGTCTCCTTATTTAGGCATGGCGCCGACGGCACGCCCTTCGTGGCGCGCCCTGGGCTTGCCTCTCCCGGGCGACCCCGCCCCTCTTGTTCAAACAGAGCACGGAGCACATATTCACTATAGCAGCGAAATGAGAGGGCGTGCACCCCACGCTTGTGAACTGCTTTACCCGCAGATGGAGAGTTTGGCTGGGAAATGGAAGTATTGAAGGGGGAGCTATTCTTAATTGATTCAGTGCAATGGAGTATTATTTTAATGGAAGACAAGGCCTTACCCTAAAACACATAATAAGATATAAGCTACTGAACAAGGGTTTTATCGGGTCCTTCAATGTGGTGTTTCATGGAATTAACTACCGAGACGCCATTTTTACCTTTACACAACTCTGGAGGCAGGAGGGGCCATATCCAACCAATGTTACACAACAATTTACCACTACAATACACACAATCAAAAAAATGCAATCCTCATATCCGCAACAATATATATATATATATATATATATATATATATATATATATATATATATATATATATCTTAGTATAATTCACCAAATGTCCGTCTGTCTGTCTGTCTGTCTGTTCGAAGGTACCATAAAAACTGCTGAACCGATCGCAAAGATATTTTGGGTGGATAATCCTTGGATCCCCAGGAGTAAAATAGGCTATTTAGTTTTTCCCAATTTCAGCTTTAGTCTCCAGCATTCTCAGGTTTGGACTCCCGCATAACATTCGCGTTCCCATGACGTTCATTGTTCTCATTGTGACGACGCACAAACGGCTGCACCCGGGAAAGCAACATGTCTCCATCGATCTTGCCAATGCCATAACAGCTAACGGCTCAAAATCCTTTTAACTGTTGATTTGGTACAGTTACACGTATCAGGAATTTGGTACACGTATCGGGAGTACATACGACATAGCGATTGTGAACACGATTATCGATCACGATTCACGATCATCACGATCATAGCGTATCGATCACGATTTGAAACACGATGGAATAATATTTACCGATATGAACAGTGATGTGGCTTTTATTGAAATTCTAAAGATACTGTTTAGATTTTGATGATTTGCATGTGATATGATTCAATGGATGTTTATATGAATCGCTTATAATAAAAAAAACCCTTCCATTTCTGATATTTTGCCATCGCCATATGCAGATTCGCCACGGTCCCACGATTGATGTTTCTATACGTGAACGTACCCGTTTGTTTGAGAACAGGTACGTTTTTCATGGAAGTCCTTCACAAACTTGCTGTCCATGTCTGACGTGCGACTGAAGGTACTACAGGAATGTGGAATTTATTGGTTTCATGCTTTAGCATTCACCGTATCTGCATTGCCTGTTTGCTTCTGGCCTCCCAGCCGTGCGTAGCACGGATATCTCTCCAGTATATCAAATGCTAGATATCGTTGGAGGTTGTTGTTTTTTTTAACGGATGTGTTTATGGTTTTTTTAATGTACATTTTCGTTTACTAATGTTTTCCGATGGTTCTGGGATTTGTCTCGGTGTATTGGCTTCAATGTCCGTCGGCATGTGAAATTTCAGTTTTCTACATCACCCGGAAAGTACCGAACATTAATATCAGTCAGTGTTTAGAATGAGCTTTATATATTAGGTGATTCACATACAATGTGAATATGGACATTTCTGGAACATTTGGATCTACATGATTTGCAGGAATACCTGACAATGCGATTTGTGTTGATGCAGTTCAGAAAATATTTCGAAGTGATTAAAACAAATCATGTTTCTGCTATCCAACCTGCACAATATTTTGGGACAACTTTTAATAAGCCTGGTTTCCACGTTTCCACCTCTCACCAAAATCATGCTATTTGGGAGCATTTCAATGAGGGTTTTTTTTTTTTTCCTGATCGCAACTTCCCTGCAGTTCTTGTATAATGCACTGGTGTAAAGGAACCATGCAGTACAACGATAATGTCTTGTGCTCAGGGGTTGTGACCACCAACAGGGCGCAATCGGGCAATCACGCCCAAGAAGGTGGCAACCACAACCCAGGTTACGGAGTCTTTTATGGCCTGGATTCCGAACGGTTGGAGTAAACAGGCCATTTAACCGAATACTAGCGAAAAAGGACTCGTGTCACCATGTTAATTATAGAAAACCTTTTATTTATATTATACATACTCTGCCCAAATTACCCAGAATACCTTAAACCTATTAGCATATATTACTATTAAACCTATTAGCATATATTACCCAAATTACCCAGAATACCTTAAACCTATTAGCATATATTACTAAAAGGAGCAGTGTGTGTGTTTGTGTGCGTGTGTGTGTGTGTGTGTGTGTGTGTGTGTGTGTGTGTGTGTGTGTGTGTGTGTGTGTGTCACAAAAATAACTTTTAGCAGGAGTTGGAGGTTAATGTATTGATTCCAATGGTATTATTTTTATGCCTCTAAAGTATGTTTTTGGGTTGTCCATGTGTTTGTTCGTCCGTCCTTGCATGCGAAGCAGATTTCCGTTACCGTGATAACTTGTGAACCACAGAAGGGATTTCAACCAAACTTGGCAGTTGGCACAAGACCAAATTATTCAATTTTGCGTTCAACAAGTCAAAGATTATGTGCCATTTTGAAATTATTGTGCAGATCATAACACTGTTTAGAATTATCTGCCGTTTTCTCTCTCTGTGTCCTATTATCTCTTTTCTCTCTCCCATTCTCTTTTGTGACCTTTAATTGAGCTCAAACATATAACAGTGGGTTAATTGACATCTACAGTTGGCAGAGGCATATCCCTTTTTGTAGACATGAACGAGGCTTACAGAAGAGCTCGGGCAGAATGTAAGGGAACAAAATGGAAAGGGGGAAACACCAACAGCAGAGTGGAAGTGACTGTGAGATGAAGGGGAGGAAGATAAGGGCACATGGGGGTGAACATTGATGCATTCATGTCAAATTGTATTTTTCACTTTATTATTGTACGACAGCAGGAGCCCTTTGGAAGAATGTGGGCTGTCATGATTGGTCCTTGAGAGGATGCCTGTAATGCTAGGCAAAACGGCATGGAATAAAAATGGGTGTGAGAAATGGGTGAAGCAGAATATTAAACAGGAATAACCGCAGTGCGGTCACAACCTGCAACAAAATCTGGTAACAGGCTGATTGGGAAACGCGCATTTAATACACTCTTAAAATCTGAACAGTGCGATTGGGAAACACACATTTAATGCACTATTGAAAACACAACACTTCTCATCCATGTCACCCTCCGCCACGGTTTTATCAGAATGCCCTGATTCATCATATGGTCACGGATTGTTTAACCCCAATATGGGGCTGTTCAAAAATTACATAATACTATTTTTGATAAAATCTGACAGCCCCGCACCCCATGTGGTGGTACAGTTTAAATCATGAGTGAAGCACATCGACTCAGTTGTGGAAGAGGTAACAAAAGACGCATGCGGACCGCATCGTGAGTACCAAAGCCAATGGAAATCTGATGATGAGCATAAAATTACTACAGGAACGGCTTTCGGGAGCCACGTATTATGTATGCTGTCGGCTTGATTAAACATTACAAATAATTTTTATTCGACATATGATTATATTTTTGGGGTCCCTCATCGTGAATAACACTCGACCCAAACAAAGCCAATGGAAATCTGATGCAACAAAACCGGGCAGTGCATAATGAGCAGAGGCCTACAGGCCTGATATCTTCGGCCCACCAGAAATTGAGTCTGGGTGCCATGGTGGGAGGAGTCAAGCGACAAATGTGGGTGGGTTCCGGAAGGTGGCCGACCAATCGGTTCGAGTTATCTCCCTTGCTAAAGTGAAATTCACCCATTTCCCACATTCTCGACCCCCTACTCAGACTGAAGTTCAAATACAAATGGCCACACTGGCTAAAAAATAAAAAATAAAATCACATTTTCAATAAAGGGAAATCCTATTGCATGTACTCGTACCAAATTAAGCTATCAAATACCCTGTAAACAGGTTAAAAGGGAATAGAAAAAGTACACTTTTTAAATTGATGTTATAAAATCTACTGTGTTACTAAAATCCTTTTCATTGCAGGAAGCACTAACAAGTACGTATTTGAGGGAAAGAAGATAGTTTCGCAGTGAATTTGAAAGAGTACGTAACTCACAGTGATGCATTTTTAATTGAAACGTTTATATTTTTTTCAGGTGAAACCTGCTTGAGGATAAAGCAGTCGAGCCAGTAGCACTCCTGCCAGTGAAACGTCGCCGGAACAGCCTGACAAACTGGGACAGCTGCATATTCTGTCAGAAAGCAGAAGGAAATTTAAACAAAGGAACTGCAAATTGCTTTGAAAAGGTTAACGAGTTTTCAATAAGAAAAATAAACAATGACAGTAACTTCAGTGACACCTTAGAGGACCTTCATTCAGACAATGACTGCATTGAGCCAAAGGGTCATCCAAAGTGGCACATTAAAAGTTGTTATGCATCATTATGCAGTAAAACAAACGTACTCAGAATTCAGAAACGAGCCAGCAAAGAAAAAGATGAGACTAATACTGTAGGCCAGGTTCCCACAGGTCAGCAGACTCCCAGGAGCATATGTCTCCTGCTTGAGGTTCCCGCATTAGTGTTACAAATGCATTTTTTGTCAAATGAGATCCAACCTTCGGAACAAAGAAATATTGCATCAAGTTCAGACCATAAATTTGGAAGAGTCTATAATTTTCATTGCAAATAAGGATGAAGCACCTAAGATGCAAAATAGCTGGGCTTGACTTTGTAGCATATTGATTTAGTAGAGGCTAAGTACCACTCATCCTGTTTGTTGATATGGCAAAGAGAATATGCGACAGGTAGTGAAGAAGAGTCCATATCCCACAATGTGCATGATTCATGATACTTTTGAGAAAGGCCTCACGGAAATTGAAAATGGCTTTGCCCAAGGTCACATATGCACTCGCATCTATATAATAATACAATTCTTTGTCCGTCCGTCAGTCCGTGTTGCACTCATTTCCACCCATTGGTTGGGCAGCTGGCCTGACTCGACCCACAATTGGAACCTGGAAACAAATCATACGACCGCCATTTTGGTGACATGCGAAGCCAAACACATATTCGGAGCTGGGTTTGGAGAAGGGAGAGCAAAGATGGGACAGAGTTCGGAAGGGGAGGTTGAGGCTTTGGGGGAAGGTGGGAGGTTGAGGAGCTTTGGTGGGCAGGGTTGGTGTGATTTGAAGGCTTAGGGTTGGAAGGGGGAAGTTGAAGGCTTGGGGTTTTGGAGGGGGTGTGGGGTTGATGACCATGGGGTTGATGACCATGGGGTTGTGAAAGGGGAGAATGTCGTTGAAGACTTCAAGTTACATTTTACATTGTGCGTAAGTTCTAAGGGACCATGCTTGTTGATATTAATTACATCCATTGCCAGCAACTGCCCAAGGTTGGAACTGGTGAGACGTCCTACTCTCTTCAAAAGCTGAAACAGACGCCAATGAGCCATTGCGTTGATAAAGTCTGGTTTGTCCAACAACAAGACAAACCATAGTCTCTTTTGGTGTTCTGTCCTACTACAGTGGAAACAGCAATGCAGATTTTGAATAAATCTGCCGGTGGTCTTCTAGATGCAGCTATTAGGAGGAAATACATTCAACTGATGTACCAGATGACGAGGAGGTCTTCATGAGGGCAATATGTCATGTTACTTCAAAGATAAAATCTGATTTAGGAAATGTTTCTCGTCACATTGGCTGTGAAGGAATCGATGACGCACATGCGATCGACATTGTGCCCAATACCCTGTACTTACTGTTGAAGATGACCTTTTTCTGGTTCCGTATGAGCAAGACATTGAGACAGACTCATGAAAGCCAGACACAGAGGACACATCCTCAGCATTGCTCAGGACATTTTACATTTCATTTGCACCTTCCAAATGGAAGAAGCTGACACCTGAAAGCATAGTCATAGGTCTCGATGGACACCAAGTGACAAGGAAAAAAGCCCTCGACAACTTCTGCATGCAAGTGCACATTGTGTCAGTTATGACAAAGTGCAGCAAATTGATACCGCCATCACACAGCATCAGTTGGATTATTTTTGTGCAAATGACAAGACTTCTGTTCTGGATAATTTTAGTACACAAATGGCAGTCTTTCTTTCCAGCACCCGAGGTTGACCATGAGGACAATGCCATTTCTCAATCTCACCTTATGAAGTCATTGCCAGAGGAGTCCCATGCGATCAAAAGCTGTGGTTATCATCATGGTCAAAGGCCTCCTTCACAGTTCTCTGAACATGTTCAAGACCACTACTTTCAAGAAATGAAATAAAGAAAAAGAGAGAAACTGCTGATGCAGCACACTCCCTGATCATATCTGGTTCATGTGTAGAACCTATTCATGTGATGAAAACGAACAAAAACTTCCAGCTTGCACAGCTTTCAACCAGAGGATTGCAGAAACCACTGTGGGATACTTAGCAATCATCCCAGCCCAGGCCTCCGATTATGACACTTTGAGGGTGCACTGTGTGATGTGATGCAGAGGTTTTGATTGCAGAGATGATGCAGAGAGATCCAAGCAGAGATTTTGTCAAGTCCAATGTCAGAACTGATTGATAAGCACATGTTATCTACAATTCATTCACAGAAGGTAACTTCTGGGGAAGCGCACCGATAAGTGCCGCAATCAGATCTCAACAGATCAGGCGCTGGAGCACACCAACAATCTTGGGAAAGTTGCAGGAAGGCTTGTAGGTGGTGCTTTACATACAATGACAGAGCTCACCTGACACTAAACAAATGCTTGGGAATGACAACAGAGATGGTGGTGGCCATATTGAGACAGGAATGAAGAGAATGAAGCAGGATGAGGAAGGTGTTGAGTTGATTGGCAGACAGTTTGAGCAATTCCATGTGTTTTAATATCACAGTCCAGACCTCTTGTGCATCTAGTCCAATGATGTTGCTCGGGAGGATGTGAGAAATGACCTCCAGAATACCAAGGTCCAACAGTTTGTTCCACAGCGTGTATTACAGGAGAAGCAAAGGTACCAAGGTATTTATGGAATACCAAAGAGGGATTCAAAGACAGTTAGTTCACTGATGAAAAGGTCTAGTCTCAAACAAAACAAACACAAAGTAGGCTTTCATCAAAGCAGACATGGATGTGTTTCAGATAATAGTGGTTGCTGCAGAAGTTGGAAAATCGATTGACTTAGAAAGGTCTTAAAGTTTGAACTGACCGTCATTCTCCCTAATCCTAATTACTAATCCTGATGGAACCCTTCGCTTTGCAGACAAAGCTGTTCTGGGACATATCCTAGACGAGGGTAACACTGCACCACAAAAATCCAGATTCAGGTGGACTGCCCACCTGCTGTACCATAGATGGAATGGCTTTAGTGCAATGCATTGGAAAACCACAGGTAGCAGCCACCTTTGGAGACTTGGCAGTTTTTAGCCATTTTAGTGAGAATGTCGTGTACGTGTTTGACCGCTATAAACCAGCCTCTATAAAAGCAAAGAGAAGAGATGGTACCCAGAGTATCGACGACGTCTACCCACACCTATGTCTGCAAAGTGACGGAACTTCCCCCAAGCTCGGTGGCTGTGTATGTGTTCTTGTCAATATGTCTGTGTATGTGTGGGTGTGCGTGTATATATACAATATGTATATATACAATATATATACATAAGTTCAAAACACACCTGGTCACAAGTGTGCCGCACTGACCGGGTCCTCAGTCGAGGTCCTCAGCATCATCCCGTTTCGGCCCTTCAACCTCGATACGGTCAGCTAAGGTGGGCCAGCAAGGGCACATAAACATCCACATGCAGCAAATGCACCTGGATGCGTATATACCCCCACCCCCTGCCAGTGCGAACAACAACAACAACAACAACAACACCTCCACATCCACAATCCACAGCACCAAACAAACATGGTGGAACACTCAAACACCCACCTTTATACCCTTCACCACTCACCAACAAAACACACCAAATCATTCATACACACATACACACCCATACACACATACACACACAACACCAACCAACCAACCACCTATCCTTACATCATACACCACTCAACACACAAAAACACACACTCATGCAAAAAATAATTCATGCAAAAACACACACCCTCACCCACTCACTCATATACACAAAATAAGAAATAATAATGGTAACAAAAAACAAAACACAACCAACCTACACCGTTCGACGTGCCTCCATAAACTTCCTCCATATCCAAAATGAGCCTTTCAAGGCAACCTGGGCCACCTTGTCACACATCCTCCTTTCTGTCCCACACACTCCCAGCCTAGCAAGAAATGTCCCACACACTCCCAGCCAAGCAAGAAATGCAGAAAAGGAATTGCCAATATACCCTCCACACCCCACCTCAAATGGCTGACATGAAACTCGCCAACCCTTCTCCCGGCACTCTGCCTCCAGCTCACTGTACTTTCCTCGCTTCCTCTCGTGCACCTCCACAATGTTCTCTTCCCAAGGTACCGACAACTCCCCTAAGATGAGCTGTCTTGTTGCACTTGACCAAATGACAATGTGAGGCCGCAACCTGACAAGACATGACAATGTCAGGCCTGACAACATATATATATATATATATATATATATATATATGTATATATAGGTATATATATACAGTATATATATATATATATACAGTAGATATATATATATATATACAGTAGATATATATATATATATACAGTAGATATATATATATATATATATATATATATACAGTAGATATATATATATATATATATATATATATATATATATATATATATATATATATATATATATATATATATAGTATATATATATATATATATATATATATATATATATATATATATATATATACTAGCTGAGGTATAACCCGGCTTCGCCCGGGTTGAATAAGAATAAGACAAATATATGATGAAAAGAACATGTATATTTTAGAGCAATATCACAGTACATTTCCTACATGACGCTTTGTCAATTGTCAATTTCTCAAAACCTCTTGGTATACAACATTTCTGGTTTTCTTACTTGGTGCCAAGACATAAAG
>NC_136274.1:33568759-33643389 GCF_964187855.1 Myxine glutinosa | reverse complement strand
CTTTGTCAATTGTCAATTTCTCAAAACCTCTTGGTATACAACATTTCTGGTTTTCTTACTTGGTGCCAAGACATAAAGATTGCTTGGTTTTCCAACCCTCGAGCAGCCCACGTACAGCTGGCCATGGGAAGTACCCGGCATTGCTGGGCGGGGGAAGGGAGGGGAGGGGGGAAGGGGAGGGGAACGGGGCGGGAGGGGAGGAGAGGGTGGGGAGGGGAGAAGAGGGGGGAGGGGAGAAGAGGGGGGGAGGGGAGAAGAGGGGGGGGAGGGGAGAAGAGGGGGGGGAGGGGAGAAGAGGGGGGAGAGGGGAGAAGAGGGGGGGAGGGGAGAAGAGGGGGGGAGGGGAGAAGAGGGGGGGAGGGGAGAAGAGGGGGGAGGGGAGGAGGAGAGGAGAGAAGAGGGGGGGGGATGGGGAGGGGGAGGGATGGGGAGGGGGGAGGGGGAGGGATGGGGAGGGGGAGAGGGGAGCAGGGGAGGGTAGATGGGGAGGGGAGGCGAGGGGGGAGGGGAGGAGGTAGGGGGGAAAGGGAGGGGAATGGGGGGAAGGGAGGGGGAGGGGAGGGGAGGGGGAGGGGAGGGGGGATGGGGATGGGAGGGGGGGAAGGGGGGAGGGGGAGGGGGGATGGGGAGGTGGGATGGGAGAAGGGGTAGGGGGGAGGGGGAGGGGAGGAGGGGAGAGGGTAGGGTGGAGGGGAGGGGAGGGGGAGGGGGAGGGGGACCGATAATGGGGGAGGGGGAGGGGAGGGGGGAATGGAAGGGGGGAGGGGAAGGGGGGAGGGGGAGGGGGGATGGGAGAAGGGGAAGGGGTAGGGGGGAGGGGGAGGGGAGAAGGGGAGGGGGGAGGGGGAGGGGGAGGGATGGGGAGGGGCAAGGGGAGGGGAGAACGGGAGGGGGAGGGGAGGGGAGAATGGGAGGGGGAGGGGAGGGGAGAATGGGAGGGGGGAGGGGCAAGGGGAGGGGGGAGGGGCAAGGGGAGGGGGGAGGGGAGAACGGGAGGGGGTAGGGTGGAGGGGAGGGGAGGAGGTGAGGGGGAGGGGAGGGGAGTGGAGGGGGAGGGGGAGGAGGGAGGGGGCAGGGGAGAAGAAGGGGGGAGGGAGGGGGGCGGGGGAGAAGAAGGGGGAAGGGAGGGGGAGGGGAGGTGAGGGGGGGAGGGGGGATGGGGGGAGGGGGAGGGGGAGGGAGGAGGGGGAGGGGGCAGGGGGGGAGGGGTGGGGGAGGGAAGGGGGGAGGCAGGGTGAGGGGAGGGGAAGGGGGGAGGGGGGAGGGAGGGGGAGGGGAAGGGGGGAGGGAGGGGGAGGGGGAGGGAGGGGGGAGGAGGGAACGGCTAGCTTGGCAAGCGATAGCAGGCTTTTTACTTCTATTTTTACCTCAATGATGTCTATATATATAGTCCATGCTTGGAGCCTTCAAGTTCAACATAAAGTTTTTTAAAGAAAAATAATGCAGATGTATAACAATCCACCAATGCAAGTTCAGAAATGAATGCAGATCCTTTACTTTGCGATACAAACGCAATTCCCGCCATTTCCACTCACGATCGAGGCTTCCACAGTGACCACTTCTTCCTCCTACAACTTCGTCTCACTTCTTTCACTCAAAATGCACGAAATTCTGCCGCATGAAATTATGTAGAGGCCTCGTCGGGGGGGATATAAGGTAGATAAGGAAGGCGTTGTAACAGAAGATCCAAAATAAAAGTGGAAGAACATAAGGAAATGGGAGCTATTCTGGACCCACAGCCAAACCCGACAAACCATTGCAATACACCCCGAACGTCTAGCTCCGCCACAAACTACACCATGGAATTGTAGCTGGCGCGTTTTTTTAAAACCATTGATATTAAAATAAAACGTAGCCTAAAACCACCGGGATTTTATGCTGATTCCGAATCTGTGTCTAAAACTTTTCTCCGATGTGTAGTTCTTGAGTTATCAGCGGACATCCAGACAGACACACACACACAGACACTCCTTTATATATATAGAGAGATATATATATATATATAGAGAGATATATATATATATAGAGAGATATATATATATATAGAGAGATATATATATATATATAGAGATATATATATATATATAGAGAGATATAGAGAGATATATATATATTGTTACGGACTGGGGGAACGTTTGGGCATGTACCAGGACGTCATCCAGGTACACCAGGCATGATTGCCATGGCATGCCGCCTAGTACATGCTCCATCAATCTTTCAAAGGTGGCGGGGGCGTTACACAAACCAAACGGCATCACAGTAAACTGATACAGTCCCTTACCTGTGGAAAATGCCGTTTTCTCCTTCCCTGCCCTATCCATCTCCACCTGCCAATACCCACTCTTGAGGTCCAAAGTTGTGAACCAATTTGAGCCCGCAACGGCATCGAGGGTGTCATCAATCCTTGGCAGGGGATATGAGTCCTTGAGTGTCACGTTGTTTAGCTGGCGATAGTCCACGCAGAACCGCGTGGTCCCATCCTTCTTTTTGACCAGCACAACAGGTGACATCCAAGGACTTCCCGAGGGCTCGATCACACCTGCGTCGAGCATTTTTGCAACCTGCTCGTCAGCTTCCGCCCTCTTGCTCCAAGGGAGCCGTCGGGCGGCCTGACGAATAGGCCGGGCCTCACCGGTGTGGATCTGATGTTTCACCAGGCCCGTACGTCCAATATCCTCGGTGGACAGGGAGAAGAGGTCCAAATGGGACCCAACCAGTTTGTGTAAGGCCTCCCTCTGGGTACCTCCCAACTCTACGCTACTACGATTTACCATCTCGCAAATGGGATCGGGCCAATTCCTACTTGTTATTGAAGGCTCCCCCCGGGGTCGGCTCGGCTGGACGTTCTCGCCCCTCACTGTCGCGACTTCCTCAACTGGGGTGCAGCCAGCTACCCTCGTGCCCCTTACTATAGTGCGTGGTTCTGTACTCACATTTACTACTCGGACGGCCACCACCGGCCCGTCCGTTTTTACAAGGGTGCGGCCCACGATCAAACCCGGTATGGACTGCGCTGCCACCGGTTCGACCAGGCCGCAGGACTCCTGCCATGTTGGGCGAGCTGCCCACCGGGCCGGCACTATCGCCTCGGCCCTTGGGGGAATGGTCACGGCCTCGGAAGCCTCCAGCTCCGCTCTCTCGGCCGTGCTCACTCCCCCTAACGGCAGCTCTTCTACTCCCACCTGCAGGATCCCCCGGCACAAGTCGATTTTACAACCGCTGGCAGTCAACAGGTCCAACCCTATTAAACATGGGTCGCACACCTCCGCCACCCAAACATCTATCTCCCTCCTTACCGACCCTAACTTGAGGGTCACAGAACCACGCCCTATGATCGGGGCCGTTACCCCGGTAGCAAGCTGCAAACTATAATTTTGCAGGCGCTGGATCTTATCCCAGCCACCTGCGCTCGAATCAAGGACCACAGGGCTGATGATCGTGGCGCTAGCTCCTGTGTCCACTACGGCGTCTACCCCCACGCCGGCAATTTTGCATCTAATTGTCAGGCTACCGGTTCCAATTTGGCCACAATAAATGACCTGTCGCGTCAATGAGGGCTCTCCTCCATCCTCTGTTGCCGAACACCGCCCTACGTGCCCGACACCTTCTAGTTTCCCGGGGTCTGGCGGGGGGGGTGTCTGGGGTCGGCTAACCCGCTCCCCCCTGGGCGGAGTTGAGGACCTCAACCGCCGGGGATCATCCCGGCGCATGGCTCGACAGTGCCGCGCCAGGTGACCCGGACGGTTGCAAGTATAGCACCTCACCTGATAAGGTGCTTGCCTCCGGAATTCCAAATTCCCCCCCCCTGTAGGTCCGAATTGGATTACCCGCTCGTGGTCCACCGCGGGCCACCTCCGGGGCCGCCTGCCATGGTCCAGGTCCCGCCAGGCGCTGGTCCACCAGCCTCCGGACCATGCCCGCCAGGTCAGGACCCACGTCGGGGGCGGGTCCCCTAAGGGGTCCGCCCTCCATCGGGGGTCCCACCTGGCGGACCGCCATTGCGAGACGCTCGCCCCCTCGGGCTAGGGGCCTCGCTGCTTCCCAACGGGCCGCAGCGTCAGCCGCCTGGCTCAGAGTCTGCGGGCGCCACATGGCGAGCTGTTGCCGGAGCTCAATATCCGGGAGGGCCTGGATAAAATGGTCCAGCGCCAGGCTTTCCCGGGAATCCGCTGCCATGCTAGCATGTGCGATCCCCACTGCGCGTCGAATGTCGTGGGCAAGTTCCCCGAAGGCTTCCTGGGGCTTGCGTTTTCGCAGCGCGAGCTGAGCTTTAACAAGCTCGCTCTGCTGTTCTATGCCGAATCGATTAATTAGGGCGTCGCGGAGGGCTGGCAGGGTGAGAGCACCCGCTGGTAATGCCGTCAGCACCTCCGCCGCCGCGCCGCGCAATGCGGCCACCAGGTGTACTCCACCTTCGTCCTCACCCCAACCGTTGCCCTTACACACACAGTCGAACTGCGCCAGGTACGCGCGTAGATCACTCTTGCCGTCATACGGCGCGAGTGGGACCTTGTGGGACCACCTCGTATGTGAGTCGTTGCCCGCCTGCCGGACCCCGTGCGTCGCCCCTTGCGGGGTCAGCGCGGGGCCGAACCGGCCGGGCCCCCACAGTACACGACCCCCAAGGGGCTCTCGTGCCTCCCCGGTCCCTCCAACAACTACCCCTGTTGGTGTCGAGGAGTGAGATTCGGACCCGGGACTAAATTAGTTAGGCCCAAATTTTGGGAGGGAAAATCGATTCGGAGCGCGTACTGCGCTCGACAAAATCTATCCGGAGCGCGGTCCCGCGGTTTACTGCGCTCGACGAAATTATAACAGCAAAATTTGGATTTGTGTTACGAAACTCGAATTTTGAAAGTCGCGCTATGGCGGATCAAGACGGCTGGGGTCCGGTAGGGGAGAGTGAAGCAGGGTCGGTCCAGGACCAAATTGAGACACGTGAGGAGAGCGAAACAGCGGGGGTAGCAGACGCGCGAAATGGCGCCTCGCACATAGCTACGGCGGCCGCACCCGCTGCACAAGTGGGAGGGATGGCCCAGATGCAGGTCCTCATGGAGCAATTTATGGCGCAAATGCAGGCGTCCCTCAAACTGCAGAGTAACCAATTGGGGGTAATGGGGAACCGGATGGATGCTCAGGGTGAGCGATTGGAGGGCCAAATGGGGGTAATGGGGAACCGGATGGATGCTCAGGGTGAGCGATTGGAGGGCCAAATGGGGGTAATGGGGAACCGGATGGATGCTCAGAGTGAGCAATTGGGAGTAATGAGGGACGAAGCGAGGGGTACTGGTGAGGGGTTAGACAAGAAATTTGGGAAGTTAGACAATAATTTTTAGGGGTTAGACAACGGGATAAAAGAAGTGAAAAATGGGTTAATGGGGGTAGAAAATAGAATGGCTGCCCAGGAGAATCAGATAGAGGGAGTGAAAAATGGGTTAGAGGGGTTAGAAAACAGTATGGAAGGCAAATTGAGGGACATGAGGGACCAAGCGGAAAGGGAAGTTAAACAAATGGAGCAGCAGATAGAGGGGGTCAGAATGGGGGTAGAAACGAAATTGGATGCTCACAGGGAGGAAATGGAGCAGATGAGGGTGGCATCTGGGCAGGAGATGCAAGTGATGGGAGAGGAGATCAGAAGAGGAGTGAGTGAGGAGGTCGGAGGAGTGCGCGAGGAGGTGAGGCACTGTAAGGAGCGCATGGAGAAGGAGGTGAGAAAGGGGACTGTAAAATTGCAAGGGGGTATAGAGGAGTTGACGCTGGGAGTAGAACAACTGACAGTGGGACAAAAGGAGTTGGGGGACCAGGTAAAGAAGAACACAGCGGTAATAGAGGGGTTAAAATCGACGCAGAAGGAGATGAAAAAGGACGTAGGGGTAATTAAAAAAGAGTGTCAGACGGTACATGAGGACTTGACGGAAAAAATGAACAAAGTGGTAGAGGTGATGGAGGTTAAAGAGCGGGAGGTGCGGGAGCACATAGAAAAAAATAAAGTGGAGTTAGAGGAAGAACTTAAAGGGGCGCACGAGGAGATGAAGGAGGTGAAGCAGAAATTAGAAGAAGTGGAAGAGGGGGTGAGCGAAATTAAAAAGCGACGGAGAGAGGATAAGAAAGAGATAAAAGAGGAGGTAAAAGAATTGGTCCAGAGTCTGTGTTCGGATCGTGATGATGTGCTCATTAACCGGATGAGGGATTCGCAGGTGATGGAGGAGAAGCGAAGAGAAAGAGGACCCGGTGTAAGTGGTGACCAATATGGTCGTGCGTATGATGCGCCAGGTGATTTAATAAGCTTGGGGGTCGAGATAGACCCGGAT
Source organism: Myxine glutinosa (assembly GCF_964187855.1). NCBI lineage: Eukaryota > Metazoa > Chordata > Myxini > Myxiniformes > Myxinidae > Myxine > Myxine glutinosa. The sequence goes on along the minus strand of NC_136274.1, from coordinate 33,637,078 downwards.
GTTCGTGAGAGGCCAAGAGTGAGGTGTATGGCTGGTCCGGAGGGTATGGAACGAGAGGTGCGAGGTGTGGGTGAGCAAGGTTGTGGTGGTATGGAATGGGTAGCGGGTTGCGGAGGTGTGACCCATGCATCGACACCAACAGGGGTAGTTGTTGGAGGGACCGGGGAGGCACGAGAGCCCCTTGGGGGTAGTGTACTGTGGGGGCCCGGCCGGTTCGGCCCCGCGCTGACCCCGCAAGGGGCGACGCACGGGGTCCGGCAGGCGGGCAACGACTCACATACGAGGTGGTCCCACAAGGTCCCACTCGCGCCGTATGACGGCAAGAGTGATCTACGCGCGTACCTGGCGCAGTTCGACTGTGTGTGTAAGGGCAACGGTTGGGGTGAGGACGAAGGTGGAGTACACCTGGTGGCCGCATTGCGCGGCGCGGCGGCGGAGGTGCTGACGGCATTACCAGCGGGTGCTCTCACCCTGCCAGCCCTCCGCGACGCCCTAATTAATCGATTCGGCATAGAACAGCAGAGCGAGCTTGTTAAAGCTCAGCTCGCGCTGCGAAAACGCAAGCCCCAGGAAGCCATCGGGGAACTTGCCCACGACATTCGCCGCGCAGTGGGGATCGCACATGCTAGCATGGCAGCGGATTCCCGGGAAAGCCTGGCGCTGGACCATTTTATCCAGGCCCTCCCGGATATTGAGCTCCGGCAACAGCTCGCCATGTGGCGCCCGCAGACTCTGAGCCAGGCGGCTGACGCTGCGGCCCGTTGGGAAGCAGCGAGGCCCCTAGCCCGAGGGGGGCGAGCGTCTCGCAATGGCGGTCCGCCAGGTGGGACCCCCGATGGAGGGCGGACCCCTTAGGGGACCCGCCCCCGACGTGGGTCCTGACCTGGCAGGCATGGTCCGGAGGCTGGTGGACCAGCGCCTGGCGGGACCTGGACCATGGCAGGCGGCCCCGGAGGTGGCCCGCGGTGGACCACGAGCGGGTAATCCAATTCGGACCTACAGGGGGGGGAATTTGGAATTCCGGAGGCAAGCACCTTATCAGGTGAGGTGCTATACTTGCAACCGTCCGGGTCACCTGGCGCGGCACTGTCGAGCCATGCGCCGGGATGATCCCCGGCGGTTGAGGTCCTCAACTCCGCCCAGGGGGGAGCGGGTTAGCCGACCCCAGACACCCCCCCGCCAGACCCCGGGAAACTAGAAGGTGTCGGGCACGTAGGGCGGTGTTCGGCAACAGAGGATGGAGGAGAGCCCTCATTGACGCGACAGGTCATTTATTGTGGCCAAATTGGAACCGGTAGCCTGACAATTAGATGCAAAATTGCCGGCGTGGGGGTAGACGCCGTAGTGGACACAGGAGCTAGCGCCACGATCATCAGCCCTGTGGTCCTTGATTCGAGCGCAGGTGGCTGGGATAAGATCCAGCGCCTGCAAAATTATAGTTTGCAGCTTGCTACCGGGGTAACGGCCCCGATCATAGGGCGTGGTTCTGTGACCCTCAAGTTAGGGTCGGTAAGGAGGGAGATAGATGTTTGGGTGGCGGAGGTGTGCGACCCATGTTTAATAGGGTTGGACCTGTTGACTGCCAGCGGTTGTAAAATCGACTTGTGCCGGGGGATCCTGCAGGTGGGAGTAGAAGAGCTGCCGTTAGGGGGAGTGAGCACGGCCGAGAGAGCGGAGCTGGAGGCTTCCGAGGCCGTGACCATTCCCCCAAGGGCCGAGGCGATAGTGCCGGCCCGGTGGGCAGCTCGCCCAACATGGCAGGAGTCCTGCGGCCTGGTCGAACCGGTGGCAGCGCAGTCCATACCGGGTTTGATCGTGGGCCGCACCCTTGTAAAAACGGACGGGCCGGTGGTGGCCGTCCGAGTAGTAAATGTGAGTACAGAACCACGCACTATAGTAAGGGGCACAAGGGTAGCTGGCTGCACCCCAGTTGAGGAAGTCGCGACAGTGAGGGGCGAGAACGTCCAGCCGAGCCGACCCCGGGGGGAGCCTTCAATAACAAGTAGGAATTGGCCCGATCCCATTTGTCTCCTCATTGGCTCCTCGTCAAGGGCGGAGCCGGTAACCCCCCCGCACGCACCCAATGAGAAGCAACGTGCCGATTCCACGAGGCGGAGCTAACGAGCCGAGGGCGTGTCACTCCCCGCCGGATATACGCGGCCCCGCGCCGGATGTGACGTCAGATGCGCCCCCAGCTGGAGAAAGAAGTACCTGCGCGCGCTGAGTCAGAGGCGCCCCGCCTGAGAAAGAACGTTGCCTGCGATCGCTGAGAGGAAGCGAACCCGCCTGGGAAAGAACGTTACCTCCGAGCGCTGTGACCTCCCCGCATCTTTGGACCGGACCGAACCGTGTGGATTCTGCCCCGAGCGCAGGCGCACCTGGAGCCACCGATACCTGCCTTTCCCTGCCATCAATCCCCGTGTGAGTCAGCCGTTGTCCCGTTTATCTGTCGTCTGTCCGGGGTCAATATAAGAGTGTGTCTAAGTGCCTGTCTTCCTGTGATATACCTCTAGCCCCTGTAATCTAACCTTTCCGTACGAATATAATTGAGAATCGAAACATTGGTGTCTGTCATTATAATCCAGCCGGGTGTCTTCTTTTCCTTTATTGATCCAGCGTAGCGCGGCTCCGTCAACGTCGAGTATAATCGGGTAATTTGTGCGGACACGACGGCCATTCCGCTCGGCCCACCTTAACATCAAAGTCGTGTCCGTAACAATATATATATATAGAGAGAGATATATATATATATATATATAGAGAGATATATATATATATAGAGAGATATATATATATATATAGAGAGGGAGGGGGAGGGATGGAGGGGGAGGGATATATATATCAGTCACTATGCGACCTTCATATCATCAGTGGAGAACCGCCAGCAAGGTGTCCCATACAGCTGCTGCTGCACCTTGCTGGGAGCGATAAGCACCGCCTGCCACGCGGTGACGTTATCTCTGGTATCCACTCATCATATGGAGTCGACCTGGTTGCGTTGGGAGTTACTAATAATGGTATCTGTAATCTGGTTCTCCAACCTAATGAGCGGACAACATGACGTCATCGCCATGCACGTCCGCCTTGCCTGCAAAGTTCCAGAGGAACCATCTAGCAGTGCGTCATTACGGATTATACGGACATTACGGACATTACGGATTATCCACTGATGATATGAAGGTCGCATAGTGACTGATATAAAAACCGAAAGGGTCACAGAGTTACAAGTGTATGGAAAGCCTCACTGCGTTGCCCTGATGAAGCCCCAACAAGGGCGAAACCAGGTCGGTAACTGTGAGTTTTGCATGCACTTGTGACAGTATCTGTATTTAAAATCCGTAATGACGCACTGCTAGATGGTTCCTCTGGAACTTTGCAGGCAAGGCGGACGTGCATGGCGATGACGTCATGTTGTCCGCTCATTAGGTTGGAGAACAGATTACAGATACCATTATATATATATATATATATATATATATATATATATATATATATAATATTATATATATATAATTATATATATATACTGTATATATATATCTATCTATAATTCCAGTAATCTCTGTGTGTATGTGTGTGTGTCTGTGTGTGTGTGTGTGTGTGTGTGTGTGTGTGTTTGTCTGTGACCGCTGTTTCTCGACAACCACGGGTCCGATCTAATTGAAACTTGCCAGATATATTGCTGGGGACCTGAGGATGTGCCTTTTCAAGGTTTGAAATTAATCGGACAAGTGGTTCCCAAGGTATGGTCACCGTACTCGCAAGCCGTTCGCTTTGGCTTTGCGAATGGACCAAACCATTTCATGTAAATAGAGGGGGGGGGGGTTCTACCGTACTCGCAAGCCGTTCGCTTTGGCTTTGCGAATGGACCAAACCATTTCATGTAAATAGAGGGGGGGGTTCTGTGGTCGTTACTGCCACGTGGTTTCAAAGTTTTTTTTTGTTGTTGTTGTTTGCACGCATGTATTTTTTGCACCCACGTACGGGCACGCCCTAGTATATATAATCGGGAGATTAAATCAGACGCGGACGTAGCTTAAGGACTTCGATCTTTAATTTTTGACAAGCTTTCGACCAACAAAGGTCTTCTTCTGAGTCAGCCCCAAGTTCAACTTTCACTTCCGTTGTGTTCAACGTTCACACCACGCCCTACCAAGCCATGCCCCCCTCCCCCCTCCCCCCTCCCTCCCCCCTCCCCCTCCACTCCCCCCTCCCCTCCCCTCTCCCCTCCCCCTCCCCCTCCCCTCAAAGTCCTGAAACTACGGCCGCGTCTGTCTGATTTAATCTCCCGATTATTTATTCAATGCAAATGAGACGCCCTGCTCGTACTGTGGTTTCAAATATTTCTCACAGTTATATATATATATATATATATATATATATATATATATATATATATATATATATATATATATATATATATATATATATATTGTTACGGTTCTCAACGTCGGCCTTTTCCCCTTACCAAGGGGGGTTGATCCCCTTGTCTGTCACTGACCGACGTGAGTCCTCAAAGCTACAACGTCCTTCCCGGACCGACGGTAGGTAGGGTTTGTTAGGCCTAGGGGCTCGCTACTTACCTAATTACTACCACCAGCCGGGAACGAGGGAATAACTTCTGCTCGAACCACGGTTTTAGGTGGACTCGTTGCCGAGCGGTTTTAGCAACCCGGAGTTCGAGCCGTTAACAAAGACTAACCCGATTCATAAGCGTTGGCCGAAATCGCACTACAGGAACTCAATGGAGAAATCACTAAAGCGATCGGATGACAAAGAAGGAACCAAAGGTAAAGAAAGAACAGGGATTTATTAATTATAATTAATTTTTCATCCGATCGCTTTCGTGATTTCTCCATTGAGTTCCTGTGGTGCGATTTCGGCCAACGCTTAAATAAATAATTATTTACACAAAACCCACAGAAGAAGAAAAGAAGAACGAAGTAATTTACAGGGAATAGGAAGAAGCAGATACACAGGGCAATCCTTAGCTTATACCGGCTTACTTAAACCCCAGGGACAGGACAACACAAACAGACTCACACGAATGGGGAATTGCAGGTAGGATTGGCTGGAGGGATGAGAAGGTGGGACCACAGGGCTGGAAGGATGAGGTTCAGGTCCGTGCAAACGGCAGGGCTGGAGGTGAGCAGCCGCCGACTCCCCGCACTCTGGTTCACACGGTGGCGTTGCTTCGCGGCAGCGCGTCAAAGCTGGCGCAGGGGCTGGTTGAAGCAGCGTCGTCTCTCTCTCGTACCTCACTCCACAGAACTTGTCCAGCGCACCCCCCTCAAAAACTCTGCCTCATGCGCTCTCAATGCGTGCTCCTTCACTCATCTGGCGGTGGGGCTTCCCGTGACGGGTTATATAGCCACGCCCTACCAAGCCATGCCCACCGATTCCTGGTTGGTCGTAAGGGCTTCCTGGCTCCACCTCTTGATGACGATGGGTGGGCCACGCACTTCTTCTCCGCGTTGGAGCACATGGGCAATGGCGGCGAATGCTGTTGGAGATGTAGGCGAATGCAGTTGGTAATGGAGGCAAACGCTATGGAAAAGCGGCTCTATCTTATTTGTTTTGATGCAATGCAAGATCAACTAGTGGAGACACAGCCTTAAACTGAAACACATAATAATGAAATAACTATTGAGAAGGTCCTATGGTTTTCTACGTGTGTGCGATGGACTAACTAAAGGACGACCTTTGATCTTACAACAACGAATGGAGATATTTACACGAATCATTACATTACACAAAGGGGGTATATTTACAATCAATTACACACAGTGCACAGTTTCCCAAATCCGTTACAATATATATATATATATATATATATATATATATATATATATGCCAAAGGCATGAAGCTTAAGGCCTATACGTACTGTGTCGTTGGAAGACCCGTAACACCTATGCTTTCGATATTTGATGGTCATTTTAATAATCTGCTTGTTTGTATTTCACACTGAATGAAAAATGTAAAGGTAGAGCATGGCGATTGTGATATATGACAGGTTCGACGATATGTTCGGCCTAAACGGCATATAAATCAAAATGGTGGTGTGTGGAGTAAGCTGTCGTATGCCGTAATTACATCACAGACGTAATCACATCACATCACCCCTGTCATGTGACCAGATTCTCAGCTCTGATGTTGTGAGGAATATACATACATACATACATACATACATACATACATATGGACATACGGACATACGGACAGACGACAAACACAGTTCTAGACGGCTTTGCCCTTCGGGCTACGCCGTAAAAAGAAGGGAGCACAAGTTTGCCTCTCACTGCAGAACAATCCAATGGAAAGTAGACAGTCCAGATGTGCCCCTTTCAAAGCAGTGGAATGCATTCACTGATCTTCCAGAAAACCAAGGGGATCTTGTGGACTTTGTGTCTAATTATGTGACAGAAAAATCCCAATTTCACGATATTGAGAAAGCAGCTGCATCAATGGAGATATAGCAGACACGTCTGATCAGGAAGAAGCAGACAAGAGACTGGTGCTGTACCCAGTTGATACTTCAAAGTCAGGCTAACAGAGACTGTTAGTCCACTGCCGTAACACTGATGTACTTGTTACTGATATATTTATGAGGACTTGTTTGTAGACGAGCTATGGATGTGTGCATGTACCAATAAGAATCCCAAATTTATTCCAGTCCATGATATCCATCAGCCTTTTCCAGCAATGTCTACCAGGCCTTACCAGGTTTCCACCCAATAACAGGATGCGATACAGCAAGTTCCTTTGCAGGAAATGACATGAAATCTGCGTGTAAAGCTTTCATGAGAAATCCATCACTGCTGCCTGGCCTTGGAGTAGGAGTATTGAGTGAGGAAATCTTAGCAACAGTTGAACAGTTTCAATAAAGCTGTATTCCCTGTTATCAAAGCTAAGATCTCTGGATGAACATCATGCCTGTTTGTTCAGGTCAAAACCTCCAGAGTCCCCACCTCAAAATCACGATGCCTTAGTATAACATGCGTATCTTGCCCACTACCAAACAATGATTTGACACAAGGCAATGGAATCAAAGCCAGAGCTTCCGTCCACATTAGACAATGGATGGAAGTTGAGTGTGACAGGATTTCTATAGCCAAAGTTCATGTGCCAACCATCCATCTTCTGAACTTCTGAAGAGCAAGTGCACACCACAGCATAGAGCCGTAGATGCATCACTTGCACCTGCACAGAGAAACAAAGATGTGCATCCATGCATACAGGTGCTATGGAGAGGCTAGCTATGATCCCTTCACTGGCCCAGGTGGGAATGACTCAGACTAACTAATATGTCAAGTGTGTATTGGCAAAACCTTACTCGAGTATGGAACCATTCCTAGAGAAGTGAAACATAACAACATCGAATCGCAAACAACTGCCGAAGGTAATTACAAGAACATTTTGATTGAGAAGACCTCAAGACATAATCATTACCTTTCAAGCAATTCAAATGCAAGTTAACTGTAATCTATTCTTTTTGAAAACCAGTTATCCTCAGAAGTAGGAATAACCTGTCTGTGTTGTCCATATTTTATCTTAGAGTCGACAAATCTGAAATGACTACATACTGTATGTATATGCTTTGATAATGCGCATTTTCTCAAAAGTGTAGATTAGCTGAAATGAAGAATGACTTGAGGATGCTGGTTGCAACTTCTTGCTTAGGTTTAACGAAAATGAAAAATAATCAGGTACCTGTACCACTTACAAATGTGATAATGGTGTTTTATACACTGGTGGGGTCACCTGTGGGAATCCCACGGGTAAGGAGGTGTATCGTTGCGATCAGTGCAGCCGTTTGTGCGGTACCCGGGACAATAACGTTAGGCGGGAGTCCAAACCTGAAAATGCTGGAGACCAAAGCTGAAATTGGAAAAACAATATAGCCTATTTTACTCCAGGGGGTCCCAGGATTACACACCCAAAATTTCGTTGCGATCGGTTCAGCCGTTTTTGCGGTACCTGGGAACGGACGAATGGACAGACAGACAGACGGACGGACATTTGGTGATTTATTGTAAGATGCTTTTTGGTATCCAGTGATACCCTTCAGTTTTCGAGTTAAAGGTCCCACTGTGCATTGCAAATCAGGTGTTAACATTCATCAAAAAGAAAGAGGAAGCTCCACTAAGATAATATGATTCATTTTCTCTGACTAGGCCTGGATATCCATGGAATTTGACCCATGAAGACAAATTGTCATTTAAGCTTAACAAGCGTTATGCCTCGGTCCCTCGTCGGTGAAGTGATGTGAGTTGACAAAGTGGAAGACGCAAGGCGGCCATCTTGGATTTTGACGTGGCGACCCAATTTTCAATAGCGTTCTTCCTTATGCCTAGATACACCCACATGCCAGATTAGAAGTTGGTACTTCGCTTATTTTTCAAGATATTCCGCTCACAAGGTTCAGACATACATGGCATCAGACATACATGGCGGCGGCCATCTTGGATTTTGACGTGGGTTGCACCCGCACACCAAATTAGAATTCGGTCCTTCGCTTACGCACGCACGCATGCACGGACGGACGGACGCACGCACGGACGGAGGGGAAAACCATAGTCCCCCTTTCGCTCCGCGGTGCGACGGGGGACAATAACGTCATCGGAAGAGCATATTCTCCCAATTCTTATTTAAACCTGTTTACATAGCAATTAATAGCTTTTTTTTTTTTTTTTTTTTTTTTTTTTTTTGTATACAAGATCGAGGCTCGTGAAAGAGCGAACATTAATCACACAGAAAGACAAACAGACACATAAAACAAATAACATCGGGAGCGGTAGACAAGATGGGGAGAGAGGGGGAAGGACACAAACACAACATTTGAGAGCAGGGACCGAGAGACATGGAGACATCGAGAGATCTGTGGGAGGGAGAGGGCTTTGGGGGGGAGGCATGTGAAGGGGGGGAGGCATGTGAAGGGGGGGAGGCATGTGAAGGGGGGGGGGTGGGAGAGGTATAAACATATGGACACTGCCAGGATTTCCAGGAAATAAGTTGGAATTTCAAACAAGGTGGATCTGGGGTGAATTAGTGGGGGTAGAAAAGATCAAGGTTATGGATGGGGGAAGATAAGAGATGGTGGTGAACAGCTGTTTTAAAGCTTTATTTGGTATGGGTACAACCAATATGGCTCCTATTTATTGAAAATGTGATTTTTAAGCCCGTGTGGTTATTTGGGTTGGAGTGGTAGCACATCATTGTGATTGGGGTCGAGAGCACTGGAACTGGGTGAATTTCACTTCAGCAAGAGGTATAACTCTTAGTATGCTGGAATGTCATACATTAGCATAATATGGTAGCATGCATGAAGGTGTCAGAAGAAGTCTCAACCAAATTTCAGTTTCTTATATCAGATAATAAGGTCATGTCGACCATTGATGTGGGCGATGACATTTTAGGGTGGTGTTTGCACTTGTTGACCCCTGTGGGACAAACACACGCGGGTTGTCAGAGTGACCACCACCATAGAATTGATGAGGGAGGTGCATTGAATGATTTTCACATAGTGGTGAAATAGTTATGGTTTGGGATGATTTGCGTCATGCATTGATGAAAACCGAACCATGATGTAAACGGTCCCCGATAGAACTTAACGCGGTGTCACCGTTGCTCTTAATGCTTCTGAGGAAGCGAACCAGCTTGTTCTCCAAACGTTAGGGTTTAATAATTAAGTTATTATTTTACCACTCCGTGTGTGCTACCTTTTACTAATATGAATCCTGAGCTGCAAATCTTCTGATTAAATTATAGCCGGCGAAGCCGGTGTTGTCAATGAACGCGTACGTATTATGTTGAAAAAACAGATTATGCTGGATCCCTTGGCTTGAGAATTTCGAAGCTTTGACGCACCAAATCGCTCAATGGAGGCCGCCATCTTGCGGATGCGGAAGAATGCATAACAAATTTGAAAAAGTTCCAGAGGAGTTTGTTTCACCCGTCTTTGTTTGATTCACAATCTTATGCACCTCTAATTTGTAATTAAAATACTTTAAGACCAACCTCGGCCCGCACGGGCCTGGTTATCTTAAACGAAAATCGTCACCAAACACCGGAACCAATGAGATTCGAGCATTTGACGAAAATATTTCAAAAACCAAATCACTCAATGGAGGCCGCCATCTTCCGGATGCGGAAGTATGCATAACAAAATTGCGAAAAAGTTCAATAGGAGTTTATTTCACCCGTCTTTGTTTGATTCACAATCCTATGCACCTCTAATTTGTAATTAAAATACTTTAAGACCAACCTCGTTATCTTCAACGAAAATCGTCACCAAACACCGGAACCAATGAGATTCGAGCATTTGAAAAAATACTTCAAAAAAGCTTATTACGCATTTCGGAGGCTGAAAACGGCGTCAAATATTCTAAAATTGACGAAGAATTATTTTTTAGAAATCTCGCGGCCGTAGGGAATAGTTTTTCACGGCCGGAAATATCCGGAGTTGAGACGGAATTCACCGAATTAATCAAGAAGGAAATTTTATAAATTTTAATCTCATCCAGAATGCAAATGGTGTCATTTTGAACGAGGTACGGTACCTACTACACCTACCTACTACAAACTACCTAACCTACTGATGACTCAAGACTCAAACTTGGATAAAAGGCTGGAAGAGGTGTGATTGGGAGGGATTGTGAGTGGGGTAAAGTTTAAATCCAATGACATTTATTAGCACAAAAACACAAATATAAAAACATTTTCAACAATAAAAAATTTCAGCATTGGCATTCAAAATTACTTTCTTAATTAGTTTATGGATTTATGCGTGAGTCAATCTTTTCCCAACAGTGTTGTAATGCACTCCTCCAGAGCGTAGTCAGACTTCTCACGTAAATTTTATCTTTCTCTCAAATGGATTCTGCCTTCATTTTTAGCTCACCTGGAACGAAGTTCAGGGGAGCTTATGCGATGGTGCGTTGTCTGTCCGTCCGTCCGTCAGTCCGTCCATCCGTCCGTCCGTAAACACTGGAAACTTCTTCTCCGAAACCGCTGATGGGATTGCGACCAAATTTGGCACAAATGATATTTGTTGGGTTGTGACTAAAGTTTGTTCACCGCATTAAAAAAAGTCGGGGTCTAAGGGGGTTTACCGGGGTCAAAATGGATCCAGGTTTGACCCCCCAAAATAGGAATTTGCTTTTTCCTCTGAAACTACACACACGATTTCGATGAAACTTCACCACAACCTTAATCACCCATGATGTACCGATGTTTCTTCAAGGCATTAGAAAAATTGGGGTCTTAGGAGGTATTTATGTAATGATAAAATCGATCGTATTTCCAAGGCAAGGCATGTTTGAGAAAGCCCGAAACAAAATGGCGGCTTAAGAACCCAGCGAAGTGCAGTGGAATGACCAAGATGGCGGGCCGCCATATTGGTAAGCCACAACGTCGGTTTTCAAATTCGAGACAATTTCACAATCATAATTTTATTGAAGAATTTTTGAAACCTCTGACCTACCTTAGAACATCCGCTGGGACCCCAAAACGTTCCACAGGAGGAACCGTTCCACAAAACGTTCCACAGGAGGATATATACAGGAGGATATATATATATACATATGTATATATATATATATATATATATATATATATATATATATATATGTATATATATATATATATATATATATATATATATATATAGATAGATATATATATATATATATATATATATATATATATATATATATATATATATATATATATATATATATATATATATATATATATTTGTACATATGTATATTTAAAATATAACATTGTAAACGGACAAAACGGTGAAACGGATAACAATAAATAAACGGACAAGACAAAGAATTTAAAATGTAACAAATAATGATTTAATGAAAGTAATGCCAAGATAACAAAAAATGTGACAAAAAGCATGGTGTTGGCTTAGCGAGTAGGGTGCTGGCTTGGGATCCTAGGATCCTGGGTTTGAATCCCGGTCGATCGCTGAATTAACGCCAGGGGGGTTGACACAGCCTGTCATCCTTCCAAGGTCGGCAAATTGAGTACCAGTTCACTGGTAATTCCCTGTGTGTCGCAAGAGGCGACTAACAGGGTTGGCGGCAGGAAGGGCATCCGGCCATAAAACATTGCTTCAAAAATGGGACCACGGTGCCCAAAAAAGGCCAACCCCTGCACTGCAGGGTAAAATGCCCTCTAAAGGAGTGGTGTACATATGTATATATATATATATATACAGTATATATATATATATATATATACAGTGAAACCTTGACTTATGAGTTTAATTCGTTCTGTGACCGAGCTCGTAACTCAATTTGCTCGTTTCTCAAATTAAATTTCCCCATTAAAATGAATTGAAATGCTATTAATCCGTTCCAGCCCGCCAAAAACCACACCAATTTTTTTTGAAATATACAGTATATATAAAAATATCTCGCGCTTTATATTTCACCTGAATGCAGCATACAAGTTGGCAGGATGGCCTGGACTGGAGGTACGCACACTTGACTCTAAACTGTCCAGCCTGGGTTTGAATCGCGACCCAGCTATAACCTGTCATGTCGGTGTTTCACAGGCAGGGTGATTCATCAATGTGTGTACCGCTAAACTGGGCACCCCGTTTGAGTCCCATTAGTTGTTGGATGTTAAGGATCTGTGTAGTGTTCTGGGCCCTGTGCTATTTCTGGTCTTCATCAATGACCCATCGAAAACCTTGATATTTTCTACCCCCGGTAATTCACCCCAGAGTCCTTGCAGTGTTCATATGTTTTATTCCTCTCCCACCTCCCCCCAAGTCCTCCCGATGTCCCTGCTCTCAAATGTTGTGTTTGTGTCCTTCCCCCTCTTCCCCCTCTCTTTTGTGTCCTTCCCCCTCTATTTTGTGTCCTTCCCCCTCTCTCCCCATCTTGTCTGCCGCTCCCCTTGTTTTTTGTGTTTTGTGTGTCGGTTTGTCTTTTTGTGTGATTAATGTTAGCTCTTTCACGAGCCTCGATCTTGTATACAAAAGAAAGAAAAAAAAAATCTCACCGTGTCTTCCACAAAGAGAAGGCGAGCTATCGCCGGCACTCTGAACAAGTTGTGGCCTGGCATGCTCTTCTCCTCTGCCGTTATATACGTCCTCCTCGGCATCTTTTTCCAGAAGAGCCCTGTCTCGTCACAGTTGAAGATTTGCTGGGGGATGTATCCTTCGGCTTGTATCAGTTCGGCAAAAGTTATAATAAAATCTTCAGCTGCCTTCACATCCGAGCTTGCTGCCTCACCATGCCTGACGACGGAGTGAATGCCGGTCCTCTTCTTAAAATTATCAAACCATCCCCGACTGGCTTTGAATGACTCTTCCGATGCCTCGTCCGTTGATGTTCCCGCCGTCTGCTGCACCAAATCCCCGTAAATGTCTCGGGCCTTCTCACACATGATGCTCTCGGTCACGGTATCTCCTGCGAGCTGCTTCTCCGTCAACCACACAAACAACAACTTCTCCATCTCTTCATGGATAGAGGTCTGGAGCTTTGAAATAATCGTAACGCCCTTGGCTGGCGTTATAGCCTTTATCGACTCCTTCTGCTTCAAAATCGTACATATCGTAGAAGTACTACGATCGTACTGCCTCGCCAAGTCGACAACACGCACACCTCGCTCATGTTTTTCGACGATTGCGTGTTTTATATCCAAGCACATCATCCTCTTCTTCTTCTCAGTACTGCCCTTGGCACTCAATTTCTTAGGACCCATGGTTAAAACTAAGAAATTTTCCAAAATAACCAACATGCGAAAACAAAGCAGCAGCGATATACGGCAGAGATGCTTGCACGGCAAGATAACCACGTGACCGGAACCCACCTGGTGGCGAGTGGCGTAAGCTCGTAACTCAGATCTCGGCTCGCATCTCAAAGCAAAAAACCGCCCGAGCGACGGCTCGTATCTCGGAAAACTCGTAAGTTGGTGCACTCGTAAGTCAAGGTTTCACTGTATATATATATATATATCATATATATATATATATATATATATATGTATATATATATATATATATATATATATATATATATATATATATATATATATATATATATTGTTACGGTTTTTAGAACCTTCACTTTGTAAAATAATAATTCTTGTAAATATCCCCCTTTGTAAAGATCGCACCCTAGTTAGTCCATGTACAACACGTAGAACACCATAGGACCTCTCTGTAGTTATCTCATTTTTTGTGTTTTAGTTAAGGATCTGTTCCCAATAGTTGAATCTACGTTGCATTAATCAAATAAGATAGGCCCTTTCAATTATCCCCAATCATCTCTCTCTTCAAAGTGCAGTAGCGGTATGGCAGCGTTCGCTACCCTTTGTTTTGGTTTGATTGCTGGCCCCAAGCCGCCATTGAACATGCGGTAATCTGGAGGGAAAAAGGGGGAGGAGTGGGTTCGAGCGCCAGGAACGAGGCGTGGCCTGTCAATGTCTCCTCAAGAGGTGGAGCCAGCGAGCCCTCGCCGGCCAACCAGGGCCGAGGTGAGCCGACCGGTAGGCGTGTCCTAGGAGCCGGCGGCTGGATACAGAAACGCCCAATAAAAGCGGCTGCGAGGGACTGCTTCAAGAGATGAGTGTGAAGGTCCGAGATACGAGGTGCCAGATGAGATACAGCTGAATCGTAAGGCAGGAGAGTGGGTCCGTTGACGACAATACCGCAATATATTTGCATTGTCCGACCGCGTGAAACCGATACGTGCAGCTGCCGTCGGGTTTCGCCTCAAGCCCGGAGCGTGGACCGGAGCGCGACCTGGAGCGGACCTCGACGCTGTGCCATCTGCCCGGACCTTCCTGCCCTGCCATCTGCATGGACCTCCTCCCCCTTCCAGCCATTCCTTCCTGCCATTCCCTATTCGTGTAAGTCTATTTGTTCTGTCTGGGCGTATGGTAATATAAGACTGTTTTAAGGCTGCCCTGTGTATCTGCTTCTTCCTCTCTTTGTAAATGCCCTTCTTTCATTTCCTCTTCGGGTTTCGTGTACATAATTAATAAATATCTGTTCTTCCTTTACTTTGGTTTCTTCTTCCCCCGATCGCTTTAGTCCCTTCCCAATTGAGTACCTGTGGCACGATTCAGCCAACGCTCGGAGTCGGGTTTAGTCCTTTGTTAACGGCCCGAGTCGCAGCTCGCTTCGCTCGGCGCATCCATTCATGCTGCGGCCCGGGTGGGAGTATCTCCTCGCTTACGGCCGGTGGTGGTAATTAGGTAGTAGGACAGATTGGGCTTACAACCCTACTCACCACCGACCGGAAGTGACGTCATACTTCCAGGACCAGCGGACGGCCAGCTTAACAGGACAAGGGGATTAACCCCCCCTTGCTAACGGGAGTGCCGTCCCCCGGATCCGTAACAATATATACACAGGTTGGACCCCCTATCTTGACTAGGAAGCAAGGCACAGATTGAGTCTCACCCCAGCAATTGCTGCACAACCTGTTAGCAACAAGTGCAGCCTGCCACGCTGAAACATTGTCTCTGCCCTGCTCATCAACAATTAGGAGGTTTGCAGTTTGCACCTACATACATTACATATACACTACATGGCCAAAAGTATGCGGACACCCCTTCTAATTAGTGGATTCGGCTGTTGCAGCCACACCAATTGCCGACAGGTATATATAATTAAGCACACAGCCATGCAATCTCCATAGACAAACATAGCAGTAGAATGGGCCGTACTGAAGAGCTCAGTGACTTTCAACGTGGCACCGTCATAAGATGCCACCTTTCCAACAAGTCAGTTCGTTAAATTTCTGCCCTGCTAGAGCTGCCCCGGTCAACTGTAAGTGCTGTTATTGTGAAGTGGAAATGTCGAGGAGCAACAACAGCTCAGCCGCGAAGTGGTAGGCCATACAAGCTCACAGAATGGGACAGCCGAGTGCTGAAGCGCATAGTGCGTAAAAATCGTCTGTCCTCGGTTGCATTACTCACTACCAAGTTCAACACTGTTCACAACTGTTCGTCGGGAGCTTCCTGAAAAGTGTTTCCATGGCCGAGCAGCCGCACACAAGCCTAAGATCACCATGCGCAATGCCAAGCATCGGCTGGAGTGGTGTAAAAATCGGCGCCATTGGAATTTGGAGCAGTGAAAAAATGTTTTCTGGAGTGATGAATCACGCTTCACCATCTGGCAGTCCGAGGGACAAATATGGGTTTGGTGGATGCCAGGAGAACGCTACCTGCCCAAATGCATAGTGCCAACTGTAAAGTTTGGTGGAGGAGTAATAATGGTCTGGAGCTGTTTTTCATGTTTCGGGCTCGGCCCTTTGTTCCAGTGAAGGGAAACCTTAACGTTGCAGCATACAATGACATTCAAGACAATTGTGTGCTTCCAACTTTGTGGCAAAAGTTTGGGGAAGGCCCTTTCCGGTTTCAGCATGACAATGCACCCGTGCACAAAGCGAAGTCCATACAGAAATAGTTTGTCGAGATTGGTTTGGAAGAACTTGACTGGCCTGCACAGAGCCCTGACCAAACGGTGAACCAGGCCTAATCGCCCAACATCAGTGCCCGACCTCAATAATGCTCTTGTGGCTGAATAGAAGCAAATCTCCGGAGCAATGTTCCAACATCGAGTGGGAAGCCTGCCCAAAAGAGTGGAGGCTGTTAGAGCAGCAAAGGGGGGACCAAGTCCATACTAATGCCCCTGATTTTGGAATGAGATGTTCGACGAGCACATATGGGTGTGATGTTCACGTGTCCACATACTTTTGGCCATGTAGTGTATATGTATGCATATATATATATATATATATATATATATATATATATATATATATATATATATATACATATATACATATATATATATATACATATATACATATATACATATACATATATACACATATATACATATATACATATACATATATACATATATACATATATATATATATATATATATATATATATATATATTATATATATATATATATATATATATATATATACAGTGGAACCTTGACTTCGAGTTTAATTCGTTCTGTGACCGAGCTCGTAACTCAAATTGCTCGTATCTCAAATCAAATTTCCCCATTAAAATGCATTGAAATGCTATTAATCCGTTCCAGCCCGCCAAAAACCACACCAATTTTTTTTTAAATACACAGTATATATAAAAATATCTCGCGCTTTATATTTCACCTGTATGCAGCATACAAGTTGGCAGGATGGCCTGGACTGGAGGTACGCACACTTGACTCTAAAGTCTAAACTGTCCAGCCTGGGTTTGAATCCCGACCCAGCTATAACCTGTCATGGGTGAATCACAGGCAGGGTGATTCATCAATGTGTGTACCGCTAAACTGGGCGCCCCGTTTGCGTCCCATTAGTTGTTGGATGTTAAGGATCTCACCGTGTTTGCCACAAAGAGAAGGCGAGCTATCGCCGGCACTCTGAACAAGTTGTGGCCTGGCATGGCATGAACATGAAAACATGAACATGAACATGAAATGTTCGACATGAACATGAAATTTTCCAAAATAACCAAAATGCGAAAACAAAAATGCAACGCTATACGACAGAGATACTGTACGTGCACGGCAAGATAACCACGTGACCGGGTGGCGAAAGCTCGTAACTCAGATCTCGGCTCGCATCTCAAAGCAATAAACCGCCCGAGCGACGGCTCGTATCTCGAAAAACTCGTAAGTTGGGGCACTCGTAAGTCAAGGTTCCACTGTATATATATATATATATATATATATATATATATATATATATATATATATATATATATATATATATATATATATATATATACATACATATATATACATATATATGCATATATATATATATATACATATATATACATATATATGCATATATATATAGTATATACATATATATGCATATATATACATATATATGCATATATATACATATATATGCATATAAATATAGTATATACATATATATGCATATATATACATATATATATGCATATATATACATATATATATATTTTTTTATTATTATATATATATATATTTATATAAACATATTTATATATACATATTGTTGCGGTTTTGAGATTGTACATATGACATCATTAAAGGTTAAAGGTTTGCCCCCCATAGTTAGTCCACAAGCAACAGGTAGGCCCACGTAGAGTATTAGTTATGTCATAGTATGTGTAAGAGTAGGCCATTTCCCAAGTAATATCTGTGTTGTGTAAAGAAATGAGCTTAGGTCCTTTTCATTTTGCGGTCACCCTCCAATTACATCATGGGCAAACTCGATCCCGTGCCCCATTTGGCATCCCTCAAGTTTGTTGTGCTTTGGCTACCCGCAATTTGTTATGCTTTGGCTGCCAGCAGCGTTCGCTGCCCTTGGTTTTGCTCGAAACTAGCCAAGTGACACGAGGTAGGCCTGAAAAGAGGGAGGAGCGTGAGGGTCGAGGTGTGGCCGCGTCAAGCAGCGCGTCAGAGGCGGTGACGGTACGGAGCAACAGCCAACCAGCGTTCGGAGGGCATGGTGTGATAGGGCGTGGTAAGAGGCGTCTCGCAAGTTCCAGAGGGTTCGCTGGGCAAGGCTATATAAGCCTTCACACAAAGCCGTTGGACAGGACTTGCAAGGGGGACTTGATGAGGACTTGCAAGGAGGACTTATGAAGGACTCGTGCGGAGAGGACTGACCCAGAGTTGAGAAGGGAGAGGCGCTTGTGAGAACTGTATGGAGAGGGCTGAAGGCAAGCACTTGTTGGAGCACTCACGAGGACGGCGTGCACACGACAGTTTCGGGGAATTGAAGAGAGCATTGTGAGCGCATATTGAACTATTCGCTTGTTACGTACGCGGCCGCAGCCGCAAGTGTAACCGCCAAAGCCAGCCCTACTGTTGGCCCTGTAATAACTCCGTGCACGAAAACGACACGCGGAGAGCTCCTGCCGTCTGTTTCATCTGCTTCGCAGTGCGAGTTGGGACCGGAGAGCGAGCTGCCTGGACGCCATCCCTGGACGTGCTGACCTGGTCAACGGAAAACCCCGTGTGAGTGTGTCTGAGAGTGAACGGGCCCGTTTGTCCAGGGGATAAGTATAAGACTGTTTAAGGCTGCACTGTGTTTTCTTCTTCTGATTATTGTACAAAGTGTAAATAAATCGTGTTATTCCTTTCTTCCAAATTCAACCGTTTCCGTGATTTCCTCCATTTGGGTAAGTGTGGCAGGATTTCGAACCGCTTGGATCGGGTTTAGTCATTGATAATGGCTCGGGTCACAGGTTCGCTACCGCTCGGCGTTTCCACCAACACCCGTGATTCGGGCGGGGCCTATTTCCTCGTTTCCGGTCAGCGCGAGTAATTAGGTATTAGTGATTAGTCCTACGACCCTATTTCGGGCTGTCCGGGAAGGACGTCATTGGTCCCGGGTCCCGTCGGCTAGTCAAAGACAAGGGGACTAATCCCCCCTTGGTAAGGGGAAAAGGCCGGCGCTGAGATCTGCAACAATTGGTGTCAGGAGTGGGATATGACCCGAAGTGCACTTAACGCACTGAAAATTACGAGCGGCCGAAATTTAATTAGTAAAATCGAAATTTAAACTCGTGCCATGGATAGCCAAGACGGTAGGATGCCGGTTGGGGTAGAAGAGGAGGTAGAGGAGGAATTAGAATCAATAACCCAGGACCCCCGGGGAAAATGGGAAGAAGAGGATGCAATTGGTGAGGGTGCGATGGCAGAGGTAGCAGGGGTGGAAGATGGTGGCGCCTCGCACATGGCGGCGAGTGCCGAGCCCACGGTGCCAGGGGACTTCCAATTATTTATGGCACAAATGAGGGCCGATATGATCAAGGCGGAGCATAAAATGGATGCAATGGGTGAGCGGTTGGAAAACAAAATGGACACCCAAAGTGACAAATCCACCCGGGAAATAAAAGAGTTGGAAAACAAAGTGGGGGGCCAATTAAAGGAAATAGGTGGCCAAATAAAAGAGATGGGGAAAGACATTGGGCGCGAGCTGGGCGAAGAGGGCACATTGGTACGCGACGATGTAGCACGATTTGAGGAACGCGGGGAAAGCGAGTTTGAGCAGAGCACAGCCAAGTTGACTGGGGTAGAAATCGCGACACGGGGTATGGAAAAGCCGACGGCCGCCGAATTGGAAAATAAAATTTTATTGGCGCCGGCGGTCGTCGAGGAAATGGAAAAAGAAAATGAAATGTGTATAGTTGAAATTGGGGACTAAGAGACGGCAGAATTAGAGATTGAATCGGAGGAAAAGATGGAATACGTGCAAAGTCCGTGTTCGCATTTTGATGTCGTGCTGCCTAACCCAAATGAAAGTTTGCAGGTGCGGTTAGAGGAGAAGAGAATCCCGAAGGTAAGTAGGAGCGTGTATGGCACGAATGTGTTTGGCGCGAAAATATTTTTCGCGCGCTTGGGATCGCGACGTCACCCGGGTGCTCGTGGAAGGTCCATGGTGCGCGGTGAAGGTGAATGGCACGCGTGTGCGAACGGCACCGGAACGCGAGTGTGTTACCGAGAGTGAGAGTGAATGCACGACGGAGTGTATGTGGGAAGAGTGTGTTGAAGAAGAGTGTGAAATGGAGTGTTGAACGGAGTGTGACACAGAGTGTGCGATGGCCGAAGAGAGTGTGTGGGAGTGCACACCAGAGCGCGTGATTGGGTGTGCAGCAAAAGAGTGCACACCCATGGTTGTTACGGAGTAAGTAACGGGAGAGTGTACACGAGGGTGTGCAATGGCCAAGTGTGTAACAGAGGAGTGTGTGGTAATGGAGTGTGTGAGCGGCGTGAGTGCACCTGAGTGGTGTGCACCTGAGTGTGCAAGAAAAGAGAATGCCAGAGAAAGTGCAATAACGGCATGCAGGGGGTGTATGGGAGGCGCTGGAGCGCCTCGGTGTGAGAATGCGACTCGGGCATCGACGCGGACCGGGGCAGCGTTTAGCGCGACGAATAGCCGACGTGAACTCTCGGGGCGTAGTGTGCTTTGTGTGCTGCGGGGACCAGCGGGGATCATTGCCGCGGTGGTCTCGCAAGGATCGGCGTGCACGATTCGTGCCGGGCCCCGCCCTGTATGGTCGGTGCCGCGTCGTAAAGGCGAATGGCACGATTCAAGGGGGGGTAGGAGAGGTCGGACCTTCGCCCCCTGGTGTGGGCGCGGTGCTCCGACCGGGGGAGGTTGGGCCATCGTGCCAGAGACCGAAAGGCTCCGCGCAGAGATGGCGCCTGGAACCTCTGCCCAAATATGCCTCCTGCCCAGAATCGAAAATGCCGGACGGACCCAACCAACAGGAGACCAACCACCCGCATGCATTGCTCGGCTTTGCGAAGCCGAGCTGTGAAAATGTATTCCTGCACGGAGAGGCTCATAGTTCAGAGGACTGGAATAGAAATAGCGTTGGCGAATGGTACCTTTACCATTAATTGGGGCACATGAGCTATAGATTATGGGGATGGCAGTGAAAGCTCGCCGAGGGCGGGCTAGGATAATTGTTAGGGATTTAGAAATGACAATAGGAGACATGAGATTTAAGTAGTGACTTTTGTACCGGTAGAGGGGACGTAGAGAGATTAGATGGATGATAATGACGAGGGAGTGCTAGGTGTAAGGGCAGACGGGAAAGCACGAGTTTCAGAGGGAAGTAGTTAGTTAGATGATGCTGTGTGTGTGTAGAAGTGTATAAGTGGTATATTGAGGACAAGTGGAATGGTGTTGAGTCAATGGACTTGCATGGTGTGCAAGTGGAGAACAGGTGTGTGGAATAAATGGTGAGAATAAATGGTGTGGAATGAGTGGTGTGGAGTGCATGGTGCGAAGGAGTGGATGGGGGAAGATGGACCCCTTCACGAATACCCGGGGAGGGTAGTTTAAAGTTAGGTAGAGGGTTTAGGTAAATTGTTTGGATATTGACACCTGTGGTGCGAATAGTAGCAAGGTATTGCTTTGAGGGGTGCATGAGTCTGTGGAAATGGCTGGGCGTGTGGGCCTGTTGGTGAGTATGGTTATTGGGGCACTCCGCCACTGGTAGTCTGTCGGCCAGGTGAGGCCGCAGGTAGGCTCTGGGAGCCAGTTAGAGTCAGAGTAGTGTTCAGTGGGGCCCGAGGATCCGAGAGAAGGACCCGGGTAGCCTAATGCCAGAGAGGGCATCAGAGGGGTGAGAGAGCCAGGAGGGGCCTTCCCCGATTTAGGGTAGTTGTAAGGAGCATGGTAAGCTCCGGTGCGACTTCAGTGGCGGAGGTGCGCAGGTAGTTGGACCTGCTAGTGGAGCCACACGACCCAGCCCCGAAATTGTGCAAAGGCACAGTGAGAAAAATTGGGGAGTGAGACCCAAATTGGAAGGCACCACAGGGTGGGTCAATGGGAATTGGTTTTAGAACCGCATAGTGTAAAGAGGCCAATTTAATTGGCAGGGCATGACCCCGGGTAGTTTAAGAGTTAATGTTATTAGAGGATAGTTAGGATGAGAAATCTCTTCGCACCATTCGCATCCACTCACCAAGGGAGACAGAACACACCGGGTTTGGCAAATGATTTGGATGGTAAAGACGCATCATGACGTGAGTTTGACATTGTGTGTATTCCATCTCTTCCTTCTTGGGGAGGGATTGGATGACGAATTTAGCATAGAGGGGGATATGGGAGACAGAACGTAGAGACGAATTTGTAAAGTGTAAATACAGGGGAGGGGCAAGGGTAGTGTAGGCTGACCCGGGGGGCCACGAACGGCTAGGGACGAGCTTTCTCTGCTAACTCTTCCGCGCCCCTCATGTTGCATTGCCTTGCATGACGTGTACCTTTGCGCCCTTTCTTCTGCTAACTCTGCTTTGTCTTACCTCCCCACCGATGGACCCATATTTTTGTTGAGGGGAGTGTGCAGGAACCCTGGGCTGTGCGGCTGCACTTTGCTACACCTGTGCAGCTGCACTCTGCTACCTGTTGCTGCACCAATACATCTAATGGACCACACGTTCTGTGGCCTGGCATCTTGGCTGAGCAAACATTTGCTGCAAACATTACATTGCACTGCGGACCACTGGTTTTAAGTGGCGTTAAAGTCATGCAGATGGACCATGAGATTGGCCCTGCTGAAATAATAAAAAAACGGACACGGATTGTGCACTTTTTATTTATTCCGGTGTGTCAGGAAAGAAGATCTTCAAGTTTTATTATGGCACACCGAAGACGAAGCAGGAAGACGCAAGATGCAGCAGCCCAGCAGCAGCCAAGCAGCAAATATGATTGTGCGTGATTGTGCATTTTTGTGCATTATTTTGGTGTATTGGTGCAGTGCATTGTGTTTCTCTCTCTCTCCAAAAATTTCTTTCCCACAAAAAGACAGTTCCTGGGTTGTAGAACTGTAAATAATTAGATTAGTCTTGTAAATAACATGCTCCCCACCGGCTTTATGTTTAGTTTGAGAATTCCTTCCGCAATTCGGTTAGCCGTGGGTGTGAGTCTGTTAGTTAGTACACAACGCAGTAGGTGGGACATATTTAGTGTTGTAAAACTGTCGCATACAGGGTGTTAGATTAAATGTAGAGGGGAACCACACCTAAGTGTCACACGTAATTTAAAGAGTAGTCCTGACCCTTGCTCAAAACTGGTCGTTCTCACTTGTGTGGGTTCGGGTCGGGGACGAGCCTGGCGAAGGAGGGGGGCAGTGTTGCGGTTTTTAGATTGTACATATGACATCATTAAAGGTTAAAGGTTTGCCCCCCATAGTTAGTCCACAAGCAACACGTAGGCCCACATAGAGTATTAGTTATGTCATAGTATGTGTAAGAGTAGGCCATTTCCCAAGTAATATCTGCGTTGTGTAAAGAAATGAGCTTACGTCCTTTTCATTTTGGGGCCACCCTCCAATTACATCATGGGCAAACTCGATCCCGCGCCCCATTTGAGCTGCCCTTGGTTTTGCTCAAAACTAGCCAAGTGACACGAGGTAGGCCTGAAAAGAGGGAGGAGCGCGAGGGTCGAGGTGTGGCCGCGTCAAGCAGCGCGTCAGAGGCGGTGATGGTAAGGAGCAACAGCCAACCAGGGCTCGGAGGGCATGGTGTGATAGGGCATGGTAAGAGGCGTCTAGCAAGTTCCAGAGGGTTCGCTGGGCAAGGCTATATAAGCCTTCACACAAAGCCGTTGGACAGGACTTGCAAGGGGGACTTGATGAGGACTTGCAAGGAGGACTTACGAAGGACTCGTGAGGAGAGGACTGACCCGGAGTTGAGAAGGGAGAGGCGCTTGTGAGAACTGAATTGAGAGGGCTGAAGCCAAGCACTTGTTGGAGCACTCACGAGGACGGCGTGCACACGACAGTTTCGGGGAATTGAAGAGCGCATTTTGAGCACATATTGAACTATTCGCTTATTACGTATGCGGCCGCAGCCACAAGTGTAACCGCCAAAGCCAGCCATACCGTTCGCCCTGTAATAACCCCGTGCGCAAAAACGACATGCGGAGAGCTCCTGCCGTCTGTTTCATCTGCTTCGCGGTGCGAGTTGGGGACCGGAGAGCGAACTGCCTGGATGCCATCCCTGGACGTGCTGACCTGGTCAACGGCAAACCCCGTGTGAGTGTGTCTGAGAGTGAACGGGCCCGTTTGTCCAGGGGATAAGTATAAGACTGTTTAAGGCTGCACTGTGTTTTCTTCTTCTGATTATTGTACAAAGTGTAAATAAATCGTGTTATTCCTTTCTTCCAAATTCAACCGTTTCCGTGATTTCCTCCATTGGGTAAGTGTGGCATGATTTTGAACCGCTTGGATCGGGTTTAGTCATTGATAACGGCTTGGGTCACGGGTTCGCTACCGCTCGGCGTTTCCACCAACACCCGTGATTCGGGCGGAGATTATTTCCTCGTTTCCGGTCAGCATGAGTAATTAGGTATTAGTGATTAGTCCTACGACCCTATTTCACGCTGTCCGGGAAGGACGTCATCGGTCCCGGCTCCCATCGACCAGTCAAAGACAAGGGGACTAATCCCCCCTTGGTAAGGGAAAAAGTCCGGCGCTGAGATCCGCAACATATATGCATATATATGCATTTATATGCATATATATGCATATATATGCATATAGATACATATATATACATATATACAGTCACGTGAAAAAGTAAGTTCACCCCATGTAAAGTTTTGACTTTTTCAACATATTTCAACATACAGCTATTTGATCTTCATTTCAACAATATTGATAGATAAAGGTGATATAATATAACAAATATCATGAAACATTTACATTTTGTAGTCCATTGCATCTATCTATAATTCCAGTAATCTCTGTGTGTGTGTCTGTGTGTGTGTCTGTGTGTGTGTCTGTGTGTTTGTTTGTCTGTGACCGCTGTTTCTCGACAACCACGGGTCCGATATACTTGAAACTTGCCAGGTATATTGCTGGGGACCTGAGGATGTGCCTTTTCAAGGTTTCATATTAATCGGAGAAGTAGTTACCGAGCTATGGCGATTTATTTACCAACCGTTCGCTTTGGCTTTGCGAATGGACCAAACCATTTCATGTAAATAGAGGGGGGGGGGGGGGGTTCTACCGTACTCGCAAGCCGTTCGCTTTGGCTTTGCGAATGGACCAAACCATTTCATGTAAATAGAGGGGGGGGGGTTCTGTGGTCGTTACTGCCACGTGGTTTCAAAGTTTTTTTTTGTTGTTGTTGTTTGCACGCATGTTTTTTTGCACCCACGTACGGGCACGCCCTAGTAATTTAAATAAACATAACTGCAAATTTCGCATGTGGAAAAAGTAAGTACACCCCTACATTTATCACTACTTCAAATACCTAAAATTAGAATCAGGTGCAACAGCTCAGGTGCAAATCATTAGAACATCGTTAGAAAGGATCTTGGAGGAACCTGTCTTATTTAAATCTCAGACATTTACTTTGGTTTGCTCTTTGTTGTTGAAGTGTGCGGCGTCACCATGCCTAGATCAAAAGAGCTCTCTGAGGCCTTCAGAAAGAAGATAATAGATGCCTACGAGTCTGGGAAGGGATTTAAAAAGATCTCCAAACAATTTGATATCAATCATTCGACTGTCCCGAAGATCATCTACAAGTGGAGAAGATTCCAAACAACTGCCAACTTGTTCAGGCCAGGCTGCCCCAGCAAGTTCAGCCCAAGAGCAGACCGCAAGATGCTGAAAGAAGTCTCTAAGAACTCCAGAATGTCATCACGGGACCTACAGGTAGCTCTTGCCACTGTTGATGTCAAAGTGCACGAGTCTACCATTAGAAAGAGGCTGCACTAATTTGATGTACATGGGAGGTGTGCCAGGAGGAAACCTTTGCTCTCCAAAAAGAACATCAGAGCAAGACTAAAGTTTGCCAATGAACACCTAGGCAAAGACCAGCACTTCTGGAACAATGTGCTCTGGACAGATGAGTCAAAGGTAGAGCTATTTGGCCACAGTACCAGAAGACATGTTTGGCGAAAACCGAAGACAGCATTTGACCACAAGAACCTGATACCAACTGTAAAGCATGGTGGTGGAAATATTATGATCTGGGGCAGCTTTGCTGCATCACGACCTGGGCAGCTCACCATCATAGAATCCACTATGAATTCTTCATTGTACCGGATGGTGCTTGAGGATAATGTGAGGCCATCTGTCGGAGAGTTGAAGCTCAACCGAAGGTGGACCTTGCATCATGACAATGACCCTAAAGATACCAGTAAATCCACCAAGGAATGGCTGAAAAGAAAGAAAGCAGTCTTCAAAACCTGCAGGAAATAAACTCACACGAACCGGATTTTATGTACAAAAATAATCGCCGGCTTTATTGAAACGGAAGGCCGGTAACAACGAAATAAAACGTGATGGACTAATCCCTCTAACTCGAGCGCTCCTATTACAGACACACACACGTACAGATGGGGAGGATATATGAAAAATAAACGTTGTGTGTTTTATCATGCACTTAGCTCTGATCGCTCGGTGCGTCGTCTGCAATCGTCGATGCCCCTCGTTCCCGCGCGGGGAGAAGGCCGCAATCCACTTGGTTCCACGCACCGCTAGTCCTCACCGGCATCTCGCCACCACGGCCTCGTCACGCTCCAGCGGCAAGCAGCGCTCGTCCACGCGTCGTTTCTGCCTGGCAAACTGCCACTCTCCATCTGCAAAAACTCGGCACGTCTCCCGGTGGCGTCTCCGATCGCTCCCTGGAACCCACTTTCCTGGTATTGTTTTCTCACTAGGTCTGGAACGACGGACACGAGCCGAGGGCACAGGACAGCATCAGGGAGGTAGCAAGAGGAGGAGGGAAGAGCGTCACACAAGGAAGAGAAGAGCAGAGAGTCCAGGGCACGCCGAATGTCCAAGCGCAAGGGAGCAGTCCAAAAACCGAGAGAGCAGAAGGGAGAGCGAAAATTTCGGTCCACGACCATCTGCTTTGGCATCCAACATGAGAGAGAAAATGTCGGCTTCTCTCCACTTTTATTGATCCCCCTTGGCCAATCAGCTGGCTCCTTATTGTCCCTGGGCTTCAGCTGCGTGCCGATTGGCCCTCCCTTCCAGTGATGTGATCTGCCCATCAAACCCTTGGTGTCAATCCACCGTGAGGTGGGCGTGGCCTCAGCCTGCCTGAACAATGTTTGTCTTCAAGTCGGGGTAATGCATGGGCGCTTCCTGTCTGTTCTTCCGGTCAGGTTTTATTATAATTATTTGCTATGTGTGGTGCTTTTAATGGTGGGATTCCTAACTAGTGTCTATGTGCGTTGCCATACGGGACAATGGAGTGATCACAGGTTTGACACACCGGGGAATTAGCATAGTCCCAGGTTCCAGATCCCACTCCTGACTACCAATTGTTGCGGATTCGGGGTTCGGCACTCCCGTTACCAAGGGGGGGTTAATCCCCTTGTCTTTTAAGCTGGCCGTCCCCCGATCCTGGAAATTATAACGCTCCTTTGCGGTCGAGATTGGCCAGGGTGATTGGTCAAAATGGAGTCCCAAATACCTGAGTGCCAATCTCTCCACAAAGCAGGGAGATAACTCCCGCTCGAACCAGGGACAGATGGAAATTGCCGAGCGGTTTAGCAATCCGCGATTCGAGCCGTTAGCAAAAAGACTAACCCGATTCTGAGCGGTTCTGATATCGTGCCACAGGTACTCAATTAGGGAAATCACTGAAGCGATCGGATGGAGAGGAAACCAAAAGGTAGGAAGAACAAAGATTTATTAAGTACGTACAAAAACCTGAAGAGGAAACGAAAGGGGAGAATGTACAAGGCGAAGAAGAAGAAGACACAGAGCAAGCTTAACCATACATTCTTAACTTATACCCCAGGACAAACAAACAGACTTACACGGAAGGGTGATGGGTAGGGGAGGAAGGTCCAGGCAGGTTGTCCAAGCGAGGGGATCCGCTCCGGTCCAAGATCCAGGGCCGCGGTGAAGAATGGTAGGTGCCTTCGTGGCGTTGGCGCGTGACCGGACCTTTCGAATATAGCGGGGGAAACTGGGACGTGTACGTACTACGTTGACCACTCTCTCTCTCTCTCGTACAGGTCGTGCAGTTCATGTAAAAAGGAGTTCCCCAGTGCAGTCTTCTCACTCGTACCTTGCGCCTTCCCCCGAGTCTCTGTCTCCTCGCCTCCGTGACTCTCTCTTACTCCAACTCAACTCTGTGAAAAGGCTTGCGCTAGCGCTTATATTACACGTTCGCGATCAAGCCACGGTTCATGGGGACATGCCCATCGGCAGGCTCACCTCAGCCCTGGTTGGTTGATGAGGGCTCCTTGGCTCCACCTTTGACGGCCAGTTGACAGGGGGCCACGCCTTCTCCTGGCGCTCCGCCCTTCTTCTCCAGCTTGACCGCGTGCTTAATGGCGTTTGGGAGCGAGGCAGCGAACAACCAAAAGCGAGGAACACCAATTTGAGAGAGAGTGGTAAAATGTACAGAATAGGGCCTATGTTATTTGATTAATGCAATGCAGATTCAACTAATGGGAACATGGCCTTACCTAAACACATATTAAGGAAATAACTAAAGGTTTTATGGTGAGCTACGTCTTGCAATATGGGCTAACTCGGGTGCGACCTTTAACCTTTACCAAATGGGAGTATTTACAGGGATTATTATTTACAAGTGAGGGTTCTAAAAACCGCGACAATATATATATATATATATATATATATATATATATATATATATATATATATATATATATATATCTATATATATATATATATATACATATATGAAAAACTGTTTTTTTTTAATCTAAAGTATATTTCAAACCACAAAAGTGCAATAACCCGAGTGTTTTTTTTTTTCCATTAAACTCTTGGTGGTGCAATATGCAAAAAATTACAAATGGAAGTTTTCTTTATAGGATGTCTTGACCTTCAAGTGTCCATGAAGATCAAGGAAATGTTCCATCTTCCTGTTGTTTGGCTGATGGCAAGAAGAGCATTCAACAAGCCATTTGTGAGTGTCATTTGTTGGGATAGCATATTATCCTCCTGCTTTGTCTTAATGAAGCAATTTCTGAGTATCATAGTCCTAATTATGCAAATTGTCCCTTCAAACATTGTTAGGCATGTGTTTGTGATAAGACCTGCACCGAAAGTAGTACCTTATTGCAAATGCCTTGCACTCAGCACATTCAGCCCACTGCCTCCGGTTACGTAAAAACAACTCTACTTCTGAGACAATCCAGCATTCTGGCACACATTGTGGAAAAGCTGGTGGATCTGCCCTAACAACCAGTCTGTAGGCCCCTCAAAATACCTATTAGTCAAGGCTGGGAGTAGCTCGGCCTAGTTAATGAAGCTGAGGAAATGCATTTCACGCTCTCGAACTGCCATTGTTACCTATTGCACCTTCCCCACCCGGCCGTTGCCGGTACGTCGCTCGGCCTATGCGAGAGGGCTTTTCACCATCTGGTGAGCACACACCTGGCTCTCACGCTAAGCCTCATTAGGCCCGTAGCACCTGTAGAATATCACCTATCTTGTGTTAATATTACAGTCCCCACCTTTCTCCTTTCTTGTATCGCACTCCATTGCGCATTTCACCTTCACTCACCACCTACGCCCTGGCCGACCCGTTTCCTTCTCAAAAGACCTAGGCCTTAATAGCTAGACTGGTTGAAATTACATGCAGTATCAATAAATAATGGAATTCCTTGTATGATAACGCAAGAAGCATTCCCACGGTAAGGTACAAAATATAAATGTCATGTCACTGGCATTCACAAGGCAAACAGCTATAGATATTCTAGACTTGGAAAACAAAAAAGCCCATCTCAATTTCGACAGACAGATGGACAGACGGACATTCAATGCAAACAGACAGATTGCATCGCAGCTTTTCAATCAGACACGCAAACCCTTTTGCTCCGCTCTTTCCCTTGTTCACTCTTTTCCACTCCCACCCTTCCTCGTACCACGTCCCCTGTGTACGTTCCATGTCTCTTTGACAAAATTACCAATTAGTTTGCTGCCCCAGATGCTCCATGCCTATTCCGCATGAGCCTTTGCTCCTTTACGTGACAATCCCCAAATATTCACTCTGAAGTTCTGGTGATATCTTCTGTAATCTGTTACTTTATTCCCTTTTTTGGGGATTGACCATTGATCGCATGTCTGCTAGGATGTACCAAAGTGGAATACTCATCTGTCCTGTTAATCTTGACCGTTTTGCTTCATAATACCATATCAATACAAGGATATACAAAGAGAAATTGATGCAGGAGCAGGATATTTGGCCCAACACTCATGTTTCACTAGGGGGTTTGATCAGCATCGAGATTAATGGTGAAATATGGTGGAAGAAAATTGTTACAGTTGTCGATATTACACAACTCTCAGAACCTCCTCTGGAGGAAATTTAAAAGGTTACATCATCCACGAGCTCCAGACCACATGTGGAAAAACACAAAACATCCAAATCAAAGGAGAGATTCATCACTTGAAGAGATCATCATGGCATCTGCAAAATTAATACATTCACCGCACAGTACGCTACCACCTGACTAACAATATCATATCACCTGACGGACAGTACTCTACCACCTGGCTAACAATACCATATCACCTGACGGACAGTACTCTACCACCTGGCTAACAATACCATATCACCTGACGGACAGTACTCTACCACCTGGCGAACAATACCATATCACCTGACGAACAGTACTCTACCACCTGGCGAACAATACCATATCACCTGACGGACAGTACTCTACCACCTGGCGAACAATACCATATCATCTGACAGACAGTACTCTACCACCTCATAACATTACCCTACCACCTGACGGACAGTACTCTACCACCTGGCGAACAATACCATATCACCTGACGGACAGTACTCTACCACCTGGCGAACAATACTATATCATCTGACGGACAGTACTCTACCACCTGGCGAACAATACCATATCACCTCACGGACAGTACTCTACCACCTGGCGAACAATACCATATCACCTGACGAACAGTACTCTACCACCTCATAACATTACCCTACCACCTGACGGACAGTACTCTACCACCTGGCTAACAATACCATATCACCTGACGGACAGTACTCTACCACCTGGCGAACAATACCATATCATCTGACAGACAGTACTCTACCACCTCATAACATTACCCTACCACCTGACGGACAGTACTCTACCACCTCACAGACAGTAGGCTACTCCACCACCTCACGGAGAGTACGCTACCATCTGACAGACAGTACTCTACCACCTCATAACATTACCCTACCACCTGATGGGCAGTACTCTACCACTTCACGACAGTACCCTACCACCTCACAGACAGTAGGCTACTTCACCACCTCACAGAGAGTATGCTACCACCTGACAGACAGTTCTCTACCATCTGACAGACAGTACTCTACCACCTGACAGACCTTACTCTACCACCTGACAGACAGTACTCTACCACCTGACAGACAGTACTCTACCACCTGACAGACAGTACTCTACCACCTGACAGACAGTACGCTACCACCTGACAGACAGTACTCTACCACCTCGCAGACAGTAGGCCATTCCACCACGGAGAGTACCATACCACAGCAGGACAGTACTCCACCACATACAAACAACAACAACATGCATTTTAAAAGGCCATTTTCCCTGCTAGAGTGGGGGTTAGCCTTGCGGTCCCCATGACAATCTTCTCCATTTTGCCCTATTTTCTGCATCTCTCCTTGTTAACCCCCTTGCCCGCATTTCTTCTTCCACCATCTTTAGCCAAGTCTTTCTCGGTCTTCCCCGTCTTCTACTTCCTTCTACATTCATTTCCATCACTCTTCTCAACCAGTCACTTTCATCCTTCCTCAACACATGACCAAACCATCTCAACCTGTGCCTCTTCACAGCATCAATCACAGGCTCTATTCCCATCATCTTTCGCAATTCATCATTTGTCTTCCTCTCTCTCAACGATACTCCGCACATCCGTCGAACCATTCGCATTTCCACCCTTTCCAACCTTCGTTGCTGCTCTACGTTCATTACCCATGTCTCGCTCCCATAAATCATAACACATCTCACACATGCAGCATACACCTTTCCCTTCAGCTTCAACGACACTCCCCTCATCATCAGCACGCCACTCAATTCCCGAAACTTCTTCCATGCACATCTCACTCGAGCAACCGTTGCCGAGTCTGATCCACCTTCTCCATTCAGCATGTCTCCGAGGTAGCAAAATGTTTTCACACCTTCCAGCTTCACACCTTCTCCAAGATCCAACTCAACATTTCCTCCATCTGCAACTCCCTCTGTGCACACCTTACATTTGAATGTAGCTGCCACACTGGTTAATGACCCTCTCAGACCACTACATTTTTGATGAACCCACTCAGCACACATTGTACACTGAATGGAGTTCACTCCGACACCCTTCCTACACACAGCACAGGGCCACTTCCCAGTTCTTTCCACCTCACCACATGCTTTACCACTTGCCATCACCTTCGTCTTTCCGATATTCACATTCAGACCTTTTGTCTCCATACATTCCTTCCACGTGTTCATCTTTTCCTTCAGTCCATCCATACTTTCCGCAATCAACACCAGATCATCTGCATACAACAACTCCCACGGTAAACCGTCCTTTACGTTCTGAGCCAGCACCTCCATCACAGCTACAAATAGTAGTGGACTTAGTACCGACCCCTGATGCACTCCCACCTTCACCTCAAACTCACCACTGTTCCCGTCCTTCGTCCTTACAGCTGTGCGCGCTCTTTTGTACATTGCCATCACTACTCTGATCAACCATTCCTCCACTCCTAACTTCCTCAATGCCCATGTCAATACTTTGCGTGGAACCCGATCGAATGCTTTCTCCAGATCAACAAACCCAAGAAACAACTTCTTCCTCTTCTCCATGTACTTCTCCTGCAACTGCCTCACAATGAAAAGCGCGTCTGTCGTTCCTCTTCCTGGTATAAATCCAAACTGCATTTCGTCGATCTTCACTTTCTTCCTTATCCTCCTCTCCAACACCCTTTCCAATAACTTCATTCCATGCTCCAATAACTTTATCGCTCGGTACGAGCCACACTCCAGAGGGTCACTTTTCCCCTTGTATAGAGGGACGAGGGTACTCAGTTCCCAATCCACTGGAATGCGGCCTTCTTTCACCACCAGATTACAGATCTCTGTCATTCTCTTCACACCCCAACTTCCTGCTGCCTTCAACATATCTCCCACAACTCCCGTCGGCCCTCCCGCTTTTCTACCCTTCATTGCTTTTATCGCTTCCTCAACTTCCTTCTCAGTTATCTTCTCTGCCGGTCCTAAAACTGGGTTACTCTCTATGTTGCCATCCCATTCATTCTCTGTATTGAACAGCATTTCCATATATCTTTTCCATCTTCCTTTAATTCCATCTGGGTCGACAACGATTTGTCCCACTTCATCCTTCAAGCAGCTCACCCCCATCACATCACACCCCTCTTTCGCTATCTGCTTTGCAATCCTGAATACCGCTCTCTGACCCTCTTCCGAATCCAAGCGTTCTCCGAACATTTTCCTACATGCCTCCTGCGCCTTTGCTACCTCTTTCTTTGCAGCCTTCCTGGCTGCCTTATAACTTTCATGCTCTGCTGTTTCTGTTCCCGTACCCTTCGCCTTCTGCCACTCCTTGAACTTCTTCCTCTTCTCGTCAATCCTCTTTCCAACTTCATCATCCCACCACCATGTTTCCGAGTGCCTCGGTGGTCCTTTTGTCCATCCACATACCTCACCAACGGCACCCAACAGACTAGCTTTCATTGACATCCAACCACTTTCAAGCTCAACCACATCATCCTCGACCCTACTCAGCCTCTCTTTTAATGCCTCCCTTACTGTCACCTCTTTCAACCTCCACACCTTCATTCTCGGTTGGTACTTCACCCGCCGAGCTCTCCTCGCACCTTTCACCCTTACGTCGCAGACAACCAAGTGGTGCTGTGAAACAGCCTCCTCCCCCGGGATCACCTTTGTGTCTCGGAGGTGCCCCCTATCTCGCCTACGCACCATCAGGTAGTCAACGGTTGTCGTCGACCCACCTGACGTGTATGTAACAAGCTTATTATCCTCTTTCTGGAACTGAGTATTACAAATCAACAAATCAGCTCCATCAGCAAACTCCAAAATCCTTTCACCTTCTCCATTTCTCACACCATATCCGTAACCCCCATGAACTCCGTCAAAACCATCCATACTCCTTCCCACATGTCCATTTAGGTCTCCTCCTACCACAACAACTTCCTCATCTTTCACGTTTCCTACCACCACATCACGGACAATATCACTTCACAAAGAGTAGGCCTACTCTACCTCCTCACTGACAGTGTGAAGAGGTACACCTTACTTTTTGCTGCCCTTGTTGCCTTTTTCCTTGTCAACCCCACCAAGTCACAAACATTTATGGTCACCCTGCACAAGTCCAATTCTGTTTTCCTCACCTCCACTCCATTGTCCCACTTTCCCTTATTATGTAAAATAACCTCACAGAGACTCTCCAGTCACGTGCTTGTTTTCCTCCAGCGTTTCAAGATGACGGCCCATTTCAATCTCATCAGGTCTCCATTACGTACCCATGAACTTTTCTATTTGTTCTGACCTGGCCCCTTGTTTACACACACACACCTTTTTCTGCTTGTATTGATCTTCTTCTCTGGGCCTTGTTCCTGTTCCCTCCTGCCTCTGCATTTCCGGAATGTTAATCTTCCAGCCGCTCTTGTTTATCTCCATCACAATCCTTGGATTATAAATGTAATTGTTGTGCAAGCCGATACTAAATTGAGGCCTAGTTTTTCTTCTTTTTGTTATTCCTTCTCTTACCTTTTCGTACTCTGTATTGGGAGTTAAACTGGGTGTCCAATCTGCCAGCGGTAGTTGCCGAACCTTCAAGATGTGACGGTGTCTTTCGATGAGAGTCATCACGGGCACCCTGAACAAATGACCAATTGCTTCGCAAACCTACACGACACACCGTCTCAACGGCACAGCTATAGGTGCACTCCCCAGCAAAGGTGCAGACACACTCACGGCCATGTGCCGCATACTAATGAATGAATTGAACAGCTGCTTCTTCGGCTTGAATAAATAAATACGATGGCCTTTATTAAGGCTTGTCGATCTCAGAGAGACGTTTCCAGATACAGATCACACAGAAATACTTTAAAGAGCGTGTTTTGTATTTTGATTGAGAGTACCGTAGTTATGTCCTTGTTTTGACTATCATAAGGCCCAACTACCTTTCCCAAGACAATGATCATAATGATAGTCAATTCTGAAAAATTTACAACATCCAAAACAAGAAGACGTCATGCGTAGCACGATACTTGCAAAACCCGCCCCCCACCCCCCCCCCCCCAAAGTTTTCCATTGATACAGCAAATTGTCCATTTCATGAAGATTAAAATTTACAATCTTGATCAAAGCTCGGGTCAACAGGATGAAAAGTGACGATTTTTCAGATGAAAAATGGTGATTTTGGAAGGTTGACCTTGAGTTGACCTTTGACCTTTTTACCTCAAAACCAGTTAGTTTCCCTATTTAGTGACTCAATGTGCAAATGCTGTTCAATTTTCAAGTCAATTGGATGAGAATTGAGGATTTTAGAAATTTGGTCTATGTTGACCTTTTGGCCTATGTTGACATCAAGAATACTTGGTGGTTGAATTCAGTGACCAGATATGCAAGTCCTCTTCAAATTTCAAATCAATTGGATGAAAATTGAGGATTTTAGAAATTTGGCCTATGTTGACCATTTGGCCTATGTTGACCTCAAAAATACTTGGTGGTTGAATTCAGTGACCAGTTATGCAAGTGGTCTTCAAATTTCAAGTCAATCGGATGAAAATTGAGGATTTTAGAAGTTTAGCAAATTTGGTGACCTTTGGCCTATGTTGACCCTTTGACCTATTGACCCCAAAAACAATAGGCTTCTTGCTTTTGACGAACTCTACAGCTTGGTGAAGTTTCGTGAAGATCGGTTGAAAATTGTGACCTGTAGGCCAGTGACAAACAGACAAACAGACAGACAGACAGAACCACAAACACAACCGACCAATATACTTGAAAAATCTTCGATTTTGCAAGTAATAATTACAGATCTTGATACAATGAAATAGCAGGACTCAAATATACAAAGGGTCAACACCTGAGAGAGATTTCAATCCATTGGACACACCATGAGAGATCACAGATGCTCAAATCACATAAATCGTGGAATATTTCACAGTGGACAAAACGAAGGTATATAGTTTAGAACGGGTGTGAAAGCATTTCTGAAAGGTGACTTTATTTTCAAAGTGCGTGCGTCATTGTGGATTGTGTAAGTGAAGGCTTTATGTTTAATGACCGTTAATATCACGATGCTTTAGTTTTGCATCAATCAGCTTGACTTTCTAACGTGATATAACTTCGAAACTTTCACAATCGGCCCGAAGCTGGTGTCAATTTCACAGGACCTGCGTTAAAATGTAGCGTTACGACTCAGCGAATACCTAAATGTCCCATTCCTAGAGTGTTGTATAACTTGTGATTGACTTATTCTTCAGTCTTTTTAATTATCCTCAATATTGTTGGACTTGTAGGGACCCGTGGATATTCCACAGAACGCAAAATGTAATTTTAGCAGCTGTCCAACCAATCGGTGGGAAAGATTGTTACTGTGAAACAGATATGGACAGGAGTGAAAACATAACTTCTGTCCACATTCGGTGGCGGAGGTAACTGGGGGTCTGCGTTTGACGCCATAATATAATACAACATAACAATGTTATAAGGGCACTCGGGTTGTGGACATTAGAATGATTGGATTTCTCCGCCATAAAGGATCACACGGTGCTGACGTTCCAGGCTTTACCCTAACTTGCTCTATCGAAGGGTAAAGCCCGAAACGTCAGCTTGTGATCCTTTACGGCGGAGAACTCCAATCATGTTATGCTTTCTGGTTGTACTAGTATAAAGTCCGTCAAAAATGACGCGTTGGAACAGTTTTTGACGGTGCAGCCACGTGAGCATGCCAAAGTCTGAAGTCTGGGCCTAATGTCAGGGGTGCTTATATTGGGGTGCTGTGCACACACGACTCGATTGCCAAAAAGGTAGGCCACAACGCGTGGATACAAACGAAAGCACTTTATTACAAGCTCACATCAGCACTGGACGGGCTCGACCTTAGAGCCCGCATATATGTCCCGAGACCACGCCTTGCCCCCGGGCGTGTCCGAACGGCCGAAAGGCGGGCCATGTATCTCAGTTCCACGCCCGGACGCTTGCGCCACCCACTGGTGCGCGGAATTATTGACCATTGTGCCCGCCACACGCACCCCCCCAGAATTCCCGCGCACCTGAAGGGTGAGCTTGCGGGGAAGCCGGATGACCCGGCCGAAACGACCCTGGCGATGCGTGCAGGGCTGGGGGGTGGCGGGGCTGGGGGGTGCCGGGGGCCTGACCGCCGGGGGGCGACCTTGACGCGGAGGCAGAGCTGCTTGCGGGGGGTGGTCCAGATCGAGGTGGGCCGGCTTGAGGCGGTCCACGGAGATACGATCCGGGGCACCGCCGATGTCCACGGTGAAATGTTTGTCCCCGGTCTCCAGCACGCAGAAGGGCCCGTCGTACGGGGGCCGCAGCGGTGCCCGGTGGGCGTCGTGCCGGACGAAAACATATTCCGCCGTGCAAAGCTCCGGGGCGACGTGGGAGGACGGGCAACCGTGGTGTGCCGTCGGCAGCGGGGCGAACCTCCTGGCGGTCTCCTGCAGGGTGGAGCGCTGTTGCGCCACGGACCAAGGAACCGTGGAGTCGGGGATAAATTCGCCCGGCACCCGCAGCGGTTGTCCGAAGACCAGCTCTGCCGAGGACGCACGCAGGTCGTCCTTGGGCGCCGTCCTGAGGCCCAGGGGGACCCAGGGGAGCCTGTCGGCCCAGCTGCCGTCGCAGAGGCTGGCCCGGAGCACGGCCTTCATTGAGCGATGAAAGCGCTCGCACAGGCCGTTGGCCTGGGGGTGGTAGGCCGTGGTGCGGTGCAGTTTGACGCCGAGCCCTTGCACCACCGCTCCCCAGAGCTCCGAGGTGAACTGGGGGCCGTGGTCGGACGAGATGTCCGAGGGGGCACCGAACTGGGCAACCCACGTGGCGATGAAGGCTTGCGCGACGTCCGCCGCAGTCGTCGCCGCCAATGGCACGGCCTCCGGCCACCTGGTGGTGCAGTCCACCATGGTGAGGAGGTGGGTGAACCCCCGCGAGGGGGGCAGAGGTCCCACCAAGTCGACATGGACGTGGTCGAACCGACGCTCGGGCACCGTAAACTGGGCCAACAGGGCCTGGGTGTGGCGGTGGACCTTTGCGCGCTGGCACGCGAGGCACGTCCTGGCCCAGTCGCGGACGTTCTTCCTGAGGCCATGCCAGACGAACTTCGCCGCGACAAGCTTCTGGGAGGCCTTCGTGCCCGGGTGGGACAGGCCGTGGATGGCGTCGAAAACCGGGCGCTGCCAGCCAGCGGGCACGATGGGGCGAGGCCGGCCGAGGGAGACGTCACACAAGAGGGCCATGCCCGCGACGTCGAACGGCACCTCGGTGACGCGGAGGCCCGTGACGGCGGTCCGCAAGGCATGGAGGCTGGGCTCGGCGATCTGGTCTTCCGCCATCCGGGCATAGTCGATCCCGAGGAGGACCGCGTGTGCGACGGACCGGGGGAGGCAATCCGCCACCGGGTTGTCTTTACCCGCGAAGTGACGGATGTCCGTCGTGTACTCGGACACGGCAGAGAGGTGACGTTGCTGCCGGGCCGACCATGGCTCGGCGACCTTGGCCATCGCGAACACAAGGGGCTTGTGATCGACGAAAGCCGTGAACGGGCGGCCCTCGAGCAGATGGCGGAAGTGTCGGACCGCCAGGTGGAGTCCGAGCAGCTCGCGGTCGAAAGTGCTGTAGCGGCGTTCGTGCGGGCGAAGCTGCCGGCTAAAAAAACGCCAGCGCCTGCCAAGCACCACGCACCCACTGCTCGTGCACCGTGCCCACCGTGTAGTCTGACGCGTCGGTGGTGAGGGCGATTGGTGCATCGGGCGCCGGGTGCGCCAGCATGGTGGCGTTGGCCAAGGCCAGCTTTGCGCCCGCAAACGCCACGGCCATCGGCTC
Organism: Myxine glutinosa; assembly: GCF_964187855.1. NCBI lineage: Eukaryota > Metazoa > Chordata > Myxini > Myxiniformes > Myxinidae > Myxine > Myxine glutinosa. The sequence goes on along the minus strand of NC_136274.1, from coordinate 33,597,483 downwards.
CGACCAGGCGATGTCACCTATGCCCGGCTTCCCTCGGAGGGCCTCGTGCAGGGGGCGCAGGAGCTTGGCGACGCGGGGCACGAAGCGGTGGTAAAAATTGACCGTGCCCAGGAATTCCTGGATCCCCTTGATCGTGCGGGGGCGCGGGAAACTATTGACGGCCTCCACCTTGGCCGGTAAAGGGATGGCCCCGTGCCTGGTGATGCGGTGCCCCAAGAAGTCGATGACGGTGACGCCGAAACGGCACTTCGCGGGGTTGATGATCAGGCCATGCTGGCCCAGGCGTTCGAAAAGTGTGCAGAGGTGGAGCAGGTGCTCCTCCCGGGACGCGCTCGCGACTAGGATGTCGTCCAGGTAGACGTAGATGAAAGGTAAGTCGCGCAAGACGCTGTCCATGAGCCGCTGGAATGCCTGGGCCGCATTCTTCAACCCAAAAGGCATCCGCAGGAACTCAAAGAGGCCGAAAGGGGTGATGACGGCCGTCTTTGGGACATTGTCCGGTTGTACGGGGACCTGGTGGTAGCCCCGGATGAGGTCCACCTTAGAGAAAACGGTCGTGTTTGCCAACCGGGTGGAAAAGTCTTGAATATACGGGACCGGGTAGCTGTCGGGGGTGGTGGCATCGTTGAGCCGGCGGTAGTCACCACACGGCCGCCACCCGCCGCCGGGCTTTGGCACAATGTGCAGAGGAGAGGCCCAAGCGCTGTTGGAGCGCCGTACGATGGCCAGCCGTTCCAGCGTGGTGAACTCCGCTTTCGCCATGGCGAGCTTCGTGGGGTCGAGGCGGCGCACCCGGGCGTAGACCGGTGGGCCGACGGTGGGGATATGGTGCTCCACCCCGTGCTTGACGGCCACCGCTGAAAAGGTGGGCCGCGTGAGTGCCGGGAAACTGGCAAGGAGGCGGGTAAACTCGTCCGCTGCCGGAAGCGTACAAACTAATCTCGCCGGGACGGAACCACTGAGCAAGCCGCTTGGCAAGCCGCTCGGTGAGCCGCTCAGCGAGCTGCTCAACGAGCCGCTCAGCGAACAAGCGAGCGCGCTGAAGGTTTCGGCCTGGATGAGACGTCAACGCTTAACGTCCACCAACAGCCCATTCGTACAAAGGAAGTCCGCACCGAGCAGGGCCATTGGCCAGCTGGCGGTGACGAACGACCATTGGAAACGTTGCCCTCCGAACCGCAGTGAGAGGCAACGCTTCCCGAATGTGCGGATGGGTGTTCCGTTGGCGGCAAGCAAAGCGGGGCCCCGGCCCGCGGCTTGCTTGTCGGACGCGGAGGCAGGGAGGACGCTTACCTGCGCTCCCGTGTCGCACAGAAAACGATGACCAGACAAGGTGTCCGTGATGAACAGGAGGCTGCTGGAATGGCCGACGCTCATGGCCGCAAGTGAGCGCCGGTCCGGTCGTTTCCCGACCCGTCAAAAGAACACGGCGGGCGGCACGTTCTAGCCTTGCGGCCGAACCTGGCATGGTAGTAGCACCAGGTTTGCGGCGGCGGCGGCGGCCGCGTCGGTGGTGGTGGCGGCGGCGGTAGTGGGCGGGGCATAGCGGCGGCCACGAGGGAAGCAGGGGGCGCTGGAGCCTCCGCACCGGGATCCACTACGGCAGCACCATACACCGACCGTGAAAAATTTGTCGGCCTCTCCGGCCAGGGTGCGGTGTTCCGTTATTTTGGAACTGGCCACCGCGAGGCGCACCTGTACAGGTAGCTGGCGGAGGAAAAGTGCTCGGAAGAGGAAATCCGGGCGCTGGTCTCCGAGAAGGGACAGCATAAAATCCATCCGGACGGACGGTCCTGTGTCGCCGAGGGCGGGAAGGTCCAGGAGGCGGTCGGCACGTTCGACCTCCGTGAGCCCGAACATGGCGAGGAGGAGACGTTTGAGTGCCGTGTACTTGTGGTCGCCCTGCGGGCGCCGAAGGATGGACATGACGCGGGCGGCAGTGCCGGGCCCGAGGGCGGCGACCACGTGGTAGTACCTGGTCTCGTCCGCCGTGATGCCCCGGAGTTGGAATTGAGCTTCGGCCTGCACAAACCAAACGTCGACCTGCGCTTCCCAGAACTCCGGGAGTTTGATGGCGACGGCGTTGATAGCCATGGCGCGTTCGGGGGTCAGCAACAGCTGAACCAGTCGGGGTCACCCCTTTACCGGTCAAGGTGGAGGCCGTCAAGAGTTTCCCGTGCCCCCGCACGATCAAGGGGCTCCAGGAATTCCTGGGCATGGTCAATTTTAACCACCGCTTTATTTTTTAGACATCATACAGATGTAAATGAACACTCGTTTATACTCTTAGCGCATTGTACATCACGTGCAGCAAATTTCACTTCCCTGTGCCTTGTATTTATTGTGATTTTAAAAAAATACCGCTTCTGTACACCAACCTTGAGGCTCACTTTGCAAGCCACCGTCTACAATTCCAATGTAAAGGGCATAATTACTCTTCTTTTGGGTCTTCGGAGTCCTTGGGGTCTTTTGTGCCCATGGGGTCTTTGTGTACTTGGGGTATTTTGTGTCCTCTGGGTCATTTGGGTCCTCGGGGTCTTTTGGGTCTTCTGGTTCATCGGCGTCTTTGGGGTTATTTGAGTCTTTTGGGTCCTCTAGGTCATTTGAGTCATTTGAGTATTTTGGGTCCTCGATCTGGATCTTTGGGGGTATTTAGGGGTCTTTGGGGTATTTAATGGTATTTGGGGTATTTAATGGTCTTTGGGGTATTTTGGGTCTTAGGGGTATTCAGTCTTTGGGGTCTTCAGGGCCTTTGGGGTCTTTTGGGATCTTCAGGGTCTTTGGGATATTTTGGGTCTTGGGGTCTTTTCAGTCTTCTGGGTCTTTTAGATCCTTTCAGTAACCGGGATATTTTGGGTCCTTGGGATATTTTGAGTCTTTTCAGTCTTCAGGGTCTTTTCAGTCTTTTGGGTATTTTGGGTCTTTGGGGTATTTTGGGTCTTCAGAGCCCTTGGGGGTCTTCTGGGTCCTTGGGGTCTTTTGGGTCCTCTTGGTCTTTTGTTTCTTCGGGTATTTTGGGTCTTTGGGGTCTTTTTGGCGGATATTTTGGGTCTTTCTTTAGGATATTTTGGGTCTTCAGGGTCTTTTCAGTCTTTTGGATATTTGGGGTATTTTGGGTCTTCAGAGCCCTTGGGGGGGTTTTCTGGGTCATTGGGGTATTTTGGGTCCCCTGAGTCTTTTGTATCCTTAAGCCATCAATCCTTAAGGATTTTGTATCCTGAAGCCATCAGTCTTTTAGGTATTCACACTATTTTGGGTATTTGGGATCTTTCTTTGGGATCTTTTGGGTCTTCAGGGTCTTTTCAGTCTTTTGGATCTTTGGGGTCTTTTGGGTCTTCAGGGTATTTTGGGTCTTCAGAGTCTTTGGGTGGTCTTCTGCATCCATGGGGTCTTTTGGGTCCTCTGGGTCACTTGGGTCCTCTGGGTCGGTGGGTCCTCGGGGTTGTTTGGGTCTTTTGGAACCTCAGGATCTTTTGGATCCTTGGAGTCTTTTGGGTCTCCAAGGTCTTTTGGATCTTCAGGGTCCATTTGGGTCTTCAGGGTATTTTCAGTATTTTGGGTCTTCAGGGTCTTTAAGGGTCTTTGGGGTATCTTGGGTCTTTGGGGTATTTTGATCTTCATGGTTTTTTGGGTCTTTAACAGTCTTCAGGGTCTTTTGGGTTTTCAGGGTCTTTTGGGTCTTCGGGGTATTTTGGGTCCATTGGGTCTTCAGGATATTTTGGGTATTTTGGGTCTTTTGGGTCTTCGGGTTATTTTGGGTCCTCGGGTTTGTTTGGGTCTTTTAACTCCTCTGGATCTTTTGGGTCTTCAAGGTCTTTGGGGTCCATTGGGTTTCAGGGTCTTTTCAGTCTTTTGGGTATTTAGGGTATTTGGGGTCTTTGGGGTATTTTTGGTCTTCATGGGCTTTTGGGTCTAACAGTCTTCAGGGTATTTTGGGTCTTCAAGGTCTTTTGCGTCTTCAGGGCCATTTCAGTCTTTTGGGTCTTCAGGGTCTTTATGGTCTTTGGGGTATTTTGGTCTTCATGGTCTTTTGGGTCTTAAACAGTCTTCAGGGTATTTTGGGTTTTCAGGGTCGTTTGGGTCTTTGGGGTATTTTGGGTGTTTGGGGTCCATGGGTCTTTGGGATATTTTGGGTCTTTTCAGTCTTCAGGGTCTTTTCAGTCTTTTGGGTATTTTGGGTCTTTGGGGTATTTTGGGTCTTCAGAGCCCTTGGGGGTCTTCTGGGTCCTTGGGGTTTTGGGTCCTCTTGGTCTTTTGTATCCTCGGGTATTTTGGGTCTTTGGCATCTTTTTGGGGGATATTTTGGGTCTTTCTTTAGGATATTTTGGGTCTTCAGGGTCTTTTCAGTCTTTTGGATATTTGGGGTATTTTGGGTCTTCAGAGCCCTTGGGGGGTCTTCTGGGTCATTGGGGTATTTTGGATCCTCGGGCTCTTTTGGGTCTTCGGGGTCCATTGGGTTTCAGGGTCTTTTCAGTCTTTTGGGTCTAACAGTATTCAGGGTATTTTGGGTCTTCAGGGTCTTTTGGGTCTTCGGGGTATTTTGGATGTTTGGGGTCCTTTGGGTCTTTTGGGGTAGTTTGAATCTCAGAGTCCATGGGTGTCTTCTGAGTCCGTGGGGTCTTTTGGGTCCTCTGTCATTTAGGACCTCGGGGTTGTTTGGGTATTTTGGATCCTTGGGGGCTTTTGGGTCTTCAGGGTCTTTGGGGACCATTGGTTCTTCAGTGTCTTTTCAGTCGTTTGGGTCTTCAGAGTCCTTGAGTTCTTCTGGGTCTTCTGAGTCTTCATGGTATTTTGTGTCTTTAACAGTCTACATGGTATTATTGTTTTTTGGGTGTTTGGGGTCCATTGGGTCTTCGGGGTCTTTTGGGTCCTCAGAGTCTTTTACGTCTTTTAACCGGTGGACACAGTCGTGTTCAAAGATTGCCCATCTAAATCCCTCCTAAAGCACGACTCAAAGCCTTTAAAACCTACCCTTATGAAGGGGGGCAAACACACACACACAAACACACATTGTGTTTTATATGGTAGATGGTAGATTGCACAGGTATAGCGGGAGATTTCAAGTGAAAATGTTCCGATAACAACAAAAGGACCGAGGAGTTCGATATAACAAACAAAAGAACCGAACTTAATTTTGCTTCATCTTTCCCGATGGACATCTTGCCTCAACTTGCTCTATCAATTCAGTGGTTTGAGGGAGAGAACACTTACCTGGTGCATTCAGAAAGAGCAGAGATCGAGATTCAATAATATAACTAACTTTTTTATTTTTCAATATATACAAGTAGGCTATGCATAATTTGTAAGAAGGTATCTAAATAAATGAATAAATAAACAAATACAGATACATTCAAAGTACACCGCCCCCATGCAAAAATAAATAAATAACATTTCCTCCAGCACGTGGAACGTAGAGACCGTATTGGGAGGGAGAGGTGTACAATAATTCATTGATTAATTGCATAATTAAAATCAATAAATAGTGATCGTAAATAGATTTCTTCATCAATTGGGTAATAGCATACATACCTCAACCACCAGCTGGAACTTTTTGAAAATTAATTGTCATTAATCAAAAAGTAATAATTGATTAATTGACTACTCAATAAAGAAATTAATCGATTAATTGATCAATCAATTAATCAAAATACCCTTTATCACCAAATAACTTGGTTACTGTCCTTGGCTAACAGCATACCGAAGCCACCACCGTTTCATCCGAATCTGTAACTTTTTGAAAATTAATTGATAAAGTAATTAATCGAATAATTCAATAATTAATCGATTAATTGATTAATCAATAAATCAAAAATATCCTTTACGGCCAAATCACTTTTGTCATTGTCGTGTCCAAATATCAGCTTGTTCGCTCAAAAGGTGCATGACATATGGCCCAAATATAAGCTACCCTCACCAAAAATATCAAAAAACACCCAAACATCCAAAAATTATCAGCACCCAAAAATAATACCAGAAATATCAAAAAACACCCAAACACCCAAAAATATGAGCACCCAAAAATTAACAGCACCGAAAATAATATCAAAAATATCAAAAAACACCCAAACACCCAAAAATTATCAGCGCCCAAAAATTAACAGCACCAAAAATAATATCAAAAATATCAAAAAACACCCAAACACCCAAAAATTATCAGCACCCAAATATCAAAAAACACCCAAACACCCAAAAATTATCAGCGCCCAAAAATTAACAGCACCGAAAATAATATCAAAAATATCAAAAAACACCCAAACACCCAAAAATGATCAGCGCCCAAAAATTAACAGCACCGAAAATAATATCAAAAATATCAAAAAACACCCAAACACCCAAAAATGATCAGCACCCAAATATCAAAAAACAAAGAATAACGTTTTTGCCAAAGGACTTGCTCACTATTGTATCCAAATTTCAGCTTGCTAGCTCAAAGGATGGCTGAGATGTCGCCCAGGCAAACAAACAAACAAGCAAGAAAACAAACAACCAGAGTGAAAACTGAATACTCCCTTTCAGCATGCGGCATCGCAGGGCCCCCTTCAGTGCCCGGCTATGACGTCATGCAGCGCCTGGAGATGGAATAGTAAAGGAGCGGTGTACAATATATAGACCTCGTTGCACTTTCTTGGACCATTGTGAGTACCGCGTTTGCAGGACATTTTTGAATGTATTCCGTGTATGCAGCCGCAACTCCAAATTAAGTTTGCCACAATCAATGCCATCAAATTGTTATTTCCTTGAGAAAATGACTTGCTCGTGTTGTAAAAGGGAAAATAATACAACATCAGAATTTAGATTTGTGTTGGAGTTATGAAATGAATAACAATGTAAAGAGGATAACAAATAGCAAAGGAACATTGAAACTATTGCAACTTGAACGGAGTGGGGATGACTACTGCGGAAAAGCATGTACGTGTGGCAAGTATGGCCGACTTACCTTGTCCTCTCAGGTATATCGCAGTAACAATTAAAGTCAGAGCATATTTTTCATCTCCGGGCGGTTAGTTGAGCTCCAAACTTGAAACCATAGCTTTGATAACTTGGAGAAGGTAATAATAACTGGGCAACTACTGGGAAAGGCATTAACAATCCGTAGTTTCATGAGTACAGGCAACCTTGTCCTTGATCAGTTTATGACAAGAGTGATTTCACCAAAGGTTAAAGAAATAAAACGAACTTCCTTCATTCATTTTCCATCTCTCTGCCCGGAGTGCAATCTCTGACTCAACTTCCATTTCATTTCTTCTCTTACCTCTGGAGTTTCTTTCATTACATGTGCGAGGAAATAGATGTTTCTCTCCCGCCGCTCTCGTCAAAGCTCTCTCTCTTTTCACCTCTCCCTGGCCTTCTTCTTCTCCTTCCGCAGCCCGTAGACTATCGACAAGAGACCGGGCAGAGAAAACAGAGCATCAGTCAGAGCTGACACCCTCATTTGGTCTCCTTTTGTGTGACAATGACGGTTACACGTTATCCGATGGGACCTCTAGCTCGGCCCCAACTGGAATCCTTTTACAGCAGCGCGTACGAATGCAGGTTCCTTGAATTGCTGAATATTTTGGTCTTGGTTATTTTTTGCGAGCTTGCACTTTTGATGCTTCTATTTAACGTGTTTAGCCGCTTCTCCCGGACCTCAAATTGGAACCGAAGTGCCCCGAGACGCGACACAGTGTCAAGACTGTTGTACCCGCCGAGATGGTTATTATGCCCTTGTGCCACGTCCTGTTAATCCAAAAATCTTTCGGACACAGCTATGTCATCCAGCAAAACAGATTTGTCTTGATTACGTCCGTGTGGCATCGCTTCTCTCTCCCTCTCTCTCTCTCTCTCTCTCTCTCTCTCTCCAGCGATCAATTGATCAGGCGATCGATTGCCTTCTTTACCACCGCAGAACTTTGAGTAACAAGAGAAATCAGCAGATGGGCTTCTACCTCAAATCTTGACCCAGATCTGAGGTCAAGGTTAATGGTTCATCAAAAGCCACTCTTCCAAATTACCAATTCTCCCATTATCAGGGAAAGTGCTGTAATTTTTTCCGATTCCATCTCGAATAATTTCCACTTTTTCCACATCCCATCGGATTGCCCTTTCTCTGCGCTCCAATGGAAGGCGTATTTTCATCGTGGGTGTGTGTAAGTAACAAGGGTCTAACCGGGGGGGTCATTGTACTTCCAGCTTTGTGCCGCTACCACTGCAAATGTACAGAAATTCAGCCAAACATGGTGATTGCTTTCGTCTGCACGCTCTGCTTCGATCCCTAATGCAATATTCAGGGTATTTTGGGTCTTCAGGGTCTTTTGCGTCTTCAGGGCCGTTTCAGTCTTTTGGGTCCTTGGTCCAAAAATGTATTATTTTCGCTCAAATCCGTTTTCTGAAAACTGTAAGCCAACAAGAGTACTAAAGCGGTGGCTTGTTAATCGAGTTCTTGTCCCCAATGTTTCAGGTTCGAGTAAGGGCTAAATATACAAGCTTTAAGCTTGATTTTAGCCCTTAGGTCAGAAGTTTAAACACAAACCACGATTCGCACTTGGACGGCCTGCATTTGCTGCCGCGGCCAAGATCCGCGTAAGGGGACCACCGAGCAGCGGGGCCACCCTTGCCCATACTCCAAGTATGCCTTTAAGGACCATCTAGCGCAGCCCGGGCATGCTCCATTTGCCGCCAGGCCCGGGCTCGGGGCCTCACACTAACTACAGACCATAGCTGGGCGCCAAATTCCCTTTTAATCGCAGCAATTTGGGTGAAATTTCTCGCTCGTTAGCCGAAAGGCACACGCCAGGCCTTGCCATTTCCTCTGCCATTCCGCACCCCATTTGTTTGTGAAACTACGAATTGCGGTTACATGGTTCCTGCTGAGAATATGGCGATGTCCTTTCCAGCCAAAGCAGAATCTAAACCACTGTTGATGATGACATTCGTACCATCAGTGGCAAGTTGACTGGAGTCGCTACACCATATATTAAGGTCTTATAGCAATCAACATATTGGGATGTCTGTTCATCTGCAGTGGTCAGTCTGCATCACTTGAGCAGCTTCTTAGGAAGGATTACACTTGGTGGTTTGCACTTTCCTTCCCGGTGGTAGTCAAGTCTGGAGTTTGACCAATGTGCCGGCATAGTTGACTACCCTAATTGAAGGACACTGCAATGTTTTAATGATGAACAGCAATCCGCGCTGCTAGATTGGTTTCCAACTGAACGTCCTATCCAATGGAGAGCGCACTGTTTGATGCGAATCTGCAAAACACCAGGATGACAGTTTACAGTCGGGTTGGGAATCGAACAGAGATTACACAGATAAAAGACGAGTATGCGAACTCTGATCAATCATGCCAGTCCCATTGGCATATGTGGCCTAACTGGAATCCTAGGCAAGAAATTGATTTGTATCGTAGCCACAGAGCTCATTTTAATATCGAGATGAGAGGGAGAAATTAGGAAGGGGGAAGGAGATGGGACTTTGAAAATGTCATCTCAGACATATTTGCACAAACATAATTTCTTTGCGTACACCCTCTCACACCGAAAACAAATTCTAGATGTTAAAAAAAAAAGTTTTAATAACCCTGAATGAAAGGCATCTGATGACCGGAGCAAGGAACGTGGAATAGAAATATCTCCCAGGCAGCCTTGTAATGCTGCGATACATTTTGTGGTTTTCCTGAAATGATTTTCATAATCGCCTCCGAATAAATCTCCCAAGAAAAAAATCATGCACGTGGAAAAAGGTGCAAACCGCCAGTACGTTTAGCATCTCTCTCTGCACGATGAATTGGAATTACATGATCTACGTACCTGCAGCCAGATAATTATTAAAAAGCATTAAGCATCTCATCTTGCACATTCCTCTCCCGAAAGCCAACCTCCTCGTATTCCACATTCTTGCTCAATTCATCATCTGGGCACACTACTCCCTCATCTCCAGTTGACCCATATTATCCTCCATTTTTTTTGCATCTCCCTTCTCTTCGTTATTTTCATCCTAATAATTCTTACTCTCAATGACACTGATTTACTACAATGGAGCGATTTGGCGAGATGCGGACATACTACAGCGGATGCAAAAAGCAAGGGGTGCATTCATGAGGCTAATGGAAATTTGGAAATCAAAGAGGCATAACACGAATAATAAGCTGAGGATCTTCAACAGCAACAGGAAGCCAGTCCTACTACAGACTTGGCATTTAATATGGAATTTTTTTTTGTGGGGGTGAACTTACTTTTCAAGATGTCTTAGAACCAAAAGTTCATTGGAATTATGTTGAAATTATTCTAGATTTTGTTAATGTGACCTTTAAAAGAAACAAAAACCACATTTGACATTTCGAAACAAATAAATTGATCCTTGAAAGTGATGTAAACTGATATCGAACTCAATTCATGGACAGTACTGTAGTAAACTTCTGTACGTTTTCCAGAAGTATCTTTTTATTTTGCACATTAGCCAAAAAAATTTGAAAACAAAAACAAAAGTTAAATTACGACTGGGATTACGGACAGTAAAATTACAGTTCAGTACTTCGTGTAACCCCCACGAGCATTCAGGAGAGCACGTTCACGTTGAGGCATGCTGTTCACGAGATTTGCCAAGGTTTGGACAGGAATCGCTTGCCATGCAGTGACAATAGCCTGCTGCAATTCACGCACAGAGGTCGGCTGCTGGTCCAAGTGGTCGATTTGATGCGTTAATTCTGCCCACAAGTTCTCTATCGGATTCATATCCGGGGACATGGCAGGCCACTCCATATGCTCTACACCACGGTCAGCAAGAAAGTGTTGGATCATGCGAGCACGATGAGGCCGTGCATTGTCATCTTGGAAGACAATGTTTCCTCGAAAGGCTGCACGAGCAAATGGAAGCAATGTTTCTTCCAGAATGGCCCTGTACTTGAACTGGTTCAGGTTTCAATTCAGAACAACCAGGTCAGTTTTGCCCCCTGCATGAAAAGCAGCCCAAACGGTCACCCCACCACCTCCAGCTTGGACTCTTGGCACTATACAATCTTTGTTGTAGGCTGCATGCACTTGTCTGCGCACTCGGACGCGGCCATCTTGACGATAGACCAGAAATCTAGACTCGTCACTGAAGATCACGTGATTCCAGTGTCCTGGCTGCCATTGACGGTGCTCTCTGGCTCACTGCAATCGGCGCTGGCGGTGTTGTCTGGTCAGGCGTGGCTTTCTCAGGGGATGCCTGGCACGATAGCCTGCTTGAACCAGTCGTTGGTTGACTAGCCTTCTGGATACAGGCACATTTGTCAGTTGCTGCCACTCAGCCCTAAGCCGATTAGCTGACTTGGTACGGCCATTGCGGCCGAACCGGTGCAGCTGGCGATCATCCCTCCTTGTGGTTCTGCGGGGACGTCCTGGCCTCGGTATTGGAGTAGGGACACCCCTCTGAGCATTTCGTTTCAGGATCTTTGACACCTGACCTTGATTGATGTCATACTGCCGAGCAATAGCACGCTGTTTCATGCCGTAATTTCGTAAAGCCACCACTCCATGACAAACAGCATTGTCGAGTTGACGGACCATCTCCAGAGGAAGCGGCAATAACTTTTGGAGACGTGCAGCAGTTGTTTTCCACTAATACAGAACGCAACAACCCTTGTATACCCGACTGTGAAGCCAATCATCAAATGCACCTGTCCGTACATTTTGCCACGCCACCTGTGATATAATCTTGTTGTTGACTTCTTGCTGCGACAGACAATCAGTGACATGGTTCTTTTAACAAATAAATCACCAAAGTGTAAAAGAAACTCACCAGATTGATATACTGCGTTAAGAAAGTAAACCCAAGTCAAGAAAAAAATATATTCCATATTAAATGCCAAGTCTGTATTTGGATGCGAATCTTGGAAAATCACCAAAGAAATATCAAACCTGGAGTCTTTAATCTACAGCAGCCGTAAGAAAATTTTGAGAATCTTCTGGTCTGACATGGCCAGCAAGAAAGAGGATGAGAAGTTAACAGGAAAGAAAAACATCACAGAAGATATCAAAATTAGGAGGTGGGGATGGATTCATACGCATGGAGGATCAAGATGTACGGAAAAGAGCAATATGCTGGGAACCTGGTGGGAATAGAAGGGTTGGACGGCCAAGGGAGACCTGGTGACGTATCGTCGAGAAGAAAATGAAAGGAATGAAGGTCACCTGGAATAAAATCGGGATGTGGGCTCAAGACCGACGGAAGTGGCGGACGTTCAAAGAAGCTCCATATGCCATGTGGGCATGATTGGATAATAAGCAAGCAAGTTAGTATGACACTGATTTTCACATTCACATATTCCACATCCACTTTTTAAATGGCATTTCCTTTCTGCGTCTCTGTGTCGATGTCGTGTATGAATGAATAATGTGATAAAGATAAAAATGTTGTGATGATTTATGCGGTTGAACGCTTGTGAACAAAGCCTGGCCTCGTTTGCAGCAAATCTATGCCTAACAAGGCCATGTATTTTCCGTTATGATACAAGAGGAGTGTGAAGACAGACAGAATGAATAGGAGTAGGTCAAACTACATCTATTCAGGTCATTATCATAAACTGGCACTCAAAAGGAAGGTGTGCAGTGATGTTGTGAGAAGGCAAAAGCTATGATTAATCCTGTTTCTCATAGTTGTTTTCAGACTCTACTTTAATTGAAGGATTGTGGATCCCAAAAAAAAAAAAATTACTACATGGACAATCATAGAGGATGACCGAAGCTGGTACGCGTGTGCATAGACAGTCCTTAGCGATGAAGGAATTTCGCAAGTCTGGTGTTGGATTCCCTGTTAAGGCGGCTGGCTTGAGATCTTAGGGTTCAGAGTTCAAGCCCCTGTCATGTGGTTGAATTAACACCAGGAAGGTTGACTCAGCCTATCATCCTTCCGACCGGTAATAGGGGGGCAGCGCATCGGCGGAACAGTCGTGCCCCCAGAAAATGATGCAGCCAGCAGCCACACGCTTCATATGAACCACCAAGCAATTTCCCTTGAAATAAAATTAGCTTATAAATGATCCTGGCCTGTGGGAAGGAAACAAACCAAATTCAAGGAATGATATCATGTTTAATCACATCACTCGGGCGAACAGATTCACCGCCAAATGTCAAGTCGCACGGTCTTAAGAGCATTTCGTGTTCGGTATAAATGATTAAGATGATTGGACAAGCAAGCAACACTTGGGTGATCTTTGTTGTTGATTTGTAAATATTTCTTCATTTCCTTATTTTCGCACTACTTTTCGTAGGTGGAGATGGATGGTGGACGGAGCGCACGCGAAGGAAAGTGGAAAAGGTGGGGAGGGCATGCGATGTCTTTCACCACTGGAATTAATAAAAGCGTTTGACATCATTAGGCCGAAAGATTTCGGAGGCCTGCGAAATGGACAGGTACTGCTTCCGACCTTCTACATCCAAGTGTGTCGACCAATGAGCCCAGCATTGGGAACCAAGTAGCAATTTGTGCAAAGAATATCTTGCCCTCCGCATAAAGCCAAGATTTCCTTGACACTGTTATTTAGGGAGGTAAATATTATCTGCCCAGCACCGTGAGTTTGCTCGGTCCAATTAGTACAGATTCACTTCCTTAGTAGCCAAGTATTGGCTTAATGGTTAAGGTGCTTTGGAGGAGAGAAAATTGCGTAAATCGTCACCTGGGTATCAAATTGCGTAAGATATTCGGGTCTTGAGTTTGAGCACCTGTAGTTCCGTTGAAATAACACAGGTGGGTTGACTCAGCCTGACAAGCTTCCGAGGTCGGCAAAATGAGTACCTGCTGACTCGTAACAAAAAAAGATGCACTTCCACAATTTATTTTATTTTATCCAACCAGCAGCCACAGGCTACATCCTAAACAACAACTTCCTTCGTCGGTCTAAACTCCATGGCAATTTTTATACACGTTATAACCGACTCTGTTACGACTCGGAGATGACTTACATCCCAAAAGATGACTTGTGTTATCGCATCCCGAACCTCTCAGACATTGAGGTTACCAATATCAAGCCCTTGTACTGAAAAGTTTGGAAATTTTCAGCTTACCATTCAAAGGGTGCAATCTCAACAAGTCTGAATATGCGTACCTTAGAGGCCTCTCAAGCTCTTTCTTTTTACCTCCGCCACCGAAGGTGGATGGAAGTTACGTTATCACCCCTGTCTGTCTACTTGTGAACAAGATATCTCAAAAAGTTCTGGACGGGTTTGGACGAAACTTGGTGGACAGGTTGTGTGTGTGACAAGGACTAATCGATTCGATTTTGGTGAAGATCTGAATATGGATTCGGGATACGAGGATTATTTAATTTTTAAGTCATTCTTCAGCATTGAGAGATCGGGCGAAAAGCGATATATATAACGATGTTTATAGAAGTTGTGGACGAGTTATGACTAAACTTGGTGGACGAGTTCGTTAGGCGACAAGAACAAGCCGATTAGATTTTGCTTCAGGTCCGAATCCAGATCCGGCCTATTCAGGTCCGATATGGGTATACAGAACATAAACTATTCAGCCGGGCCTGGTATGCGCTCTACCGAGTACCGGTCTAGTTTATACTTGAAGCAACTGCTTTTCTCTTCGGGGTTAACAAACTCTATATTTGTTCCTTTGACAATCACTCTTCTTCATGCTGTCAGACCATGTTTTCCATTTTATTTTATTTTTTTCGCTTTCCATAGCTTCCTTATACTCTTCTTCTTCTTTTCTCTCTCCTCAACTCCTTTAATTAATTTATCTCTGGACAATGGAAGAGACTTTCACCTCCAGTACTTTCCATCACATCAAAGATGCCCTTTCCAAACTCGTTTATCAAATTGCTCAACCCTTCTACATTTGCATCGGCATTGCCCTTCACACTGCCCTCCAATAAATTGTCCAAATAACGATTCAGTTCATCTCAAGCTTTCATGTCGGCCATTTTTGACCACCACCTCTGCGTGTACGACATTGCCTACCTCGACGCGGTACTCAAACCTGCTTCCTGCCCCACTGTCTATTCGCCAGCACAGGACATTTCCTTCTCCACCAAATGAACTGGCTTAGTTACCTCATTCACTCCAATTCAATTGCGCAGATGTGTGTTGGTGGTATTTTCCTCATTTAGTAAGGCTTGAAAAATTCTCCCGATAAATATTTCCTGAAAACATTTTCCCCGGTGGAAATTATTTGCATATTCCTATAAAGATTAATGCATCACAGAACATTACGTGAGTCTCATGGGGCCGTATACCGACTGTCTTGATTGCTTGTGAAATCCGTCCTGTCTTTCTTGTCCGTTAATGAATCCGTTTATCTGAGGATATTGTTTCCATTTCTTCTTTCTTCTTCATCGTTTCTGCTCTGTATTTCACTGTGCTTGTGATTGTCAAGGGGTGTTTCTCACTAACCAATCCATATTATCATATATTAATTGACAATTCCATTTGACATACTTTGCATTTTACCTGCTTAATTTGTACAAATTCCCACCTGGACGCTCTTTCAGCTGAATAGTAAATGTTCAATTTTTATGTGAACCTTTTGTCCTTACCTTGCCACTTCATTCCGTGTGCCATCAATTGGATTAACAATGTGTTAACATCACGTTTGATTTAAAAAAAAAAAAATCCTTCAGGCGGACATACACTGGCCACCATATGTTGTCTCGATCAGGTCTCTCGGGGTTGTGTACAGGTTATATTTGAGACGAGAGAGCGAGCTAAATTGTGTTGCGAGTATTTAGCTAGAGATCCGATATGTACTTTTTCCTATCCCGCACACTTTCCTGATTCACTTCTCACATAACACACACCAGCTATAGTCTCTCCTCCAAAGCGTCATCACTCACCCAGCTTGCGTTCAGAACCGCACGGCCTCAACACTCTACGCAGCCGTCCCAAACTGGTTTCGTAAACACCTGGGACAAATCAATCATCTCAAGGGAGACAGCGAGCCAGAATTGTAAGAGCCAATCACCGGGTGTCACCAGGGGTCGGAGTACCGGAGCACCAATCAGGTACGAGGGGGGAGGATCTGTCAGCAGGCGAACTCCTCCTACGGACTGCGTCGGGGACATGAATGAGAGAGGACAGACCCTTCCGATGGACGAGACAAGGTGTGGAGTGTGAGCGTTATGAGTCACCCACCAGTCTCGAACCACTTAAGAATTCCCCGAGTGCCTATTCTCGTCCAATTGGCTTTCATCCCTGCTTTCTCTCTAATTCTCTTTCTTCCTTTCTTGATCTCATTCTGCTTTCAATCTCCTTTAATTTCTTTGTCACGTTCTCTCGTTTTCATGCTTTATTTATTTTACGCTTCCAACACCTCTCCTCACTCTACACCTTTGCGTCAAGCCCTGCTCGCGAAGCTACGCTGCCTGAATAGGCCATCGGCTCCTGCTTCACACCTCATACACCTCTCGCACTTTCCCACCAAAACCGCACATCCAGTTTGCACTGGGAACGAATCACCAGAGCCCACACAGAAGGCAGCGCAAAGGCGATGGCGAGGAGGAACCGAGAGCAGAGTGTGAGGGGTCCGGATAGCAGACCATCATCAAGACCATTGGTGCGCCAGCTCAATTGAGCTGTCACAAGGTGTGAGGGGCCATGACACACGACCCCAGCTTTCTCTTTCTCTCCCACCCTCTTGACCCTTCCCCTATCTCTCGTTTCCCCGGATGCATACGGTGCCAGCTACTGTAGTGTTGCGAAGTCACTGTTAAGGTTCCGAGGGTGGGTTTGTCGTGTTAATGGGGATGTATATGTGCTGTACATGTGAATATACCTGCAATTGTTTCTCCCATTGTAAACACTTGCTTGATTTTTGTACACTAAAACCCTTTTCCTTGAGAAACTGTGTCCAAATTTATTCTGTCAGTTCTGATTGCGGAGTTGGAGAACTAGGTGTTAATCGGGCTTGGTAAGCGCTAGCGGTTCCGTAACTAGCAGTCCCGCTTGGCCAACTAGTTAAGATTAGTTATGTAATCGTCAGCATGGTACTCGCTCATACTCGGGCTTTTTCGTGTGGTAGCACGACTTTGGAGTGAGACACAGCTGGGAGCTCTGGGACGACTGACGATCGTGGTCTTTTAAAGACACACCATCTTCTTGAAGTTATCCGGAGGCAACGTCCGTCATTCTGGTGTCCTTCAAGATCGGGAACCATCACAATATGTTACAAGACATGGACCCACTAATTAGGGTCAAAAATATTTTCAAAAGTCGCTCATTTTTGGCTTCTTCAAACCAAATTTTCTCTAGATTCTGTATCATTCATATCATTGATCCACCGTTTGCCCTTCACGTGACTCGTGGTGGTCCCTCTCGGCTCTCCCCCCGTTGGTATTTTTGTGCACATAAGATTGTTCACGGTTCTGTTTAAATATTATTTAAATATGTATAACCTTTCCCCTTCAGTGTTTTACTCAGTGGTATTTTACAACACGCTGTTTTTCTTCCTATTTAAAAGGCTTTTCTCAATTTCCTCTCCAACTCATTCCACCTCAAAAAAAAGAAATTCAATATCTTATACGTCTCCCTCACTACATGGTCTAAATTCACATTCATTCCATCCCTCCTCCATCATTCTGAACCGGATTGCGAACTTGAAAATCACAACAAACCCAATTTGTTTTCAATGTTCGTCTTTCATTAATCATCCACTTTCTAAACTCCCCTCTTGTCCCTCCCATCCAAATCCCTCCCCTTGCACCTACACTCCTAAACTCCCCCCTTGCCCCGCCACTCTTAAACTCCCCCCCTACCCCTCCACTCCTGAACTCCCCCCTTGCCCTTCCACTCCTGAACTCCCCCCTTGCCCTTCCCCTCCTAAACTCCCCCCTCACTCCTCCCCTTCAAAACTCCCCCCCAACCCCTCCCATTCAAATCTCCCCCCATACCATTCCTCTCCAATTCTCCCTCCTCCCCCCTCCTCCTCAAAGCTGCCTCCTCCCCACTTCGTCTCCCTTCTATCTCATACCTCTACCCCCCCCCCCCAACCTTCTTCTTTCCTCTGCCCCCCCTCAAACAACCCCTCTCTGTGCCTCATCCCTCCACCTTCAAACCTTTCATCCTCCTCATCCTTCCCTTTCTTGGAACTCTTCTGCAATCGCTGACACACTAACAACTGCTCTCCCTACCTCCCCCTCTCATCCTTCATCTTACCCTACTCCTCCCCTCCCCTGTCCTGTACCCGATGCTCCCCCTCTCTCTTCATTAACGGTATGGACCTCAAACATCCGGGGCCTTCGCTCAAACCTGACTGATCTCTCCATACAGGTTGCTTCTGTCAAACCAGACGTGATCTGCTTAACAGAGACTTTCCTCCTTCAAGATGTCTCTGATTCCTTAATATCTCTTCCTGGTTACTCCCTCCTCCGGTATGATAGACCTGAGCCTCGGCCTGGTGGTGGGGTGGCTATCTTTATCAAAAACTCTCTTCCTCACTCTCCTTGCACTGCCCTCTCTCCTCCTCACCCCCAGGAGTACCTCTGGCTACGGCTTCCCCTTCGCTCCCACCTCTTGTTCATATGTGTGTTGTACCGTCAACCAAACAGTGATGACTCCATCTACATCTCGCTGTCTGATGATATGGACCAACTTCTATCTACTCATCCCAACTCTCTCTTCCTCATATGTGGTGATTTCAACTGTCATCATGCCAGTTGGCTGGGTGTGGGTACCTCTCTCACCAGCCATGGCTCCTCAGCAAAGGACTTCTGCGACTCACTGGGACTGACACAATCTGTCAATTTCCCGACCCGGATCTCAGTCAACGGAACATCTTCTCTTCTGGACTTGGTTATGACTAACTTCCCTGAAAATGTCTGCTGCTCTTCTTCTGCTCTGATCGGATCATCTGATCATGTCCTTGTTAAAGTGGACATCTCTCTGACCATCCTCAGGGAGCCTGCTCAGCGTCGACGAGTCTGGCATTTCACTCAGGCCAACTGGCACGGTCTTCAAGCAGCCATCAATCATCTGCACTGGTCTCCCATCTCTACCACCTCTGACATCAACTCATCCTGGGAATTCTTCCAAAGTAAATTGCTCTCTCTCATGCACAGATTTATCCCATCTCGTCTTCAGTTGTCATACCCTTCCTCCCGTCCATGGTACACAGAATCTTGTGGTGAGGCTGTTGCCCAGAAACAACTTGCCTTTGTCTCCTGGAAAGCAAATCCAACGGAAGGAAATCTCATTTCCTTTCACAAAGCCCGAAACAAGTGTGTGTCCACCCTCAGGAGAGCCAGGAAACAATATCTCTCCGTTCTCAAGACCGAACTCTCTTATCTGTCTCCCTCTTCCAAATCCTGGTGGCGTCTGGTCAAATCCGTTTCTGGTGTTTGTTCCCCCTCCATCCCCTCCCTTACCTCAAACGGCTACACAGCTGACTCCGCACATGAAAAAGCTGAATGCCTCAACTCTGTGTTTACCTCAAAATATTGTGTCCCAAACCCATCCCTCTCTGTACCCACCATACCCAGTCGTACCCTGCTGCTCCTGGACTCCGTGTCCTTTCCTCCTGACAAGGTGGAAAAGTTTCTGTCAACCCTCGACTCTGATTCTGCAACTGGACCCGACGGCATCAGCCCACGGGTCCTAAAATCCTGCTCTGCTGCTCTATCTCACCCTCTCTCTGTTCTCTTCACCCTCTCTTTTGCTCAAGGTCAACTGCCATCTGCTTGGAAATCAGCCAACATCACCGCTTTGCACAAAAAAGGTGCAAAAACAGATCCTAGCAACTACAGACCAATCAGCCTTCTCCCAATTATCAGCAAAGTCATGGAATCCATCATTGCTTCGGATATGAAATCTTTCCTCTTCTCCAATGGCTTGATCTCTGATCATCAATTTGGTTTCAGACCAGGTCACTCTACTCTGGACATGCTGCTTCTGCTGTCTCAACAATGGATGGAGGTCCTCAATGCCAAACAGGAAATTAGAGCTGTCTCCCTCGACATATCACATGCCTTCGACACGGTCTGGCACCCCGCTCTGCTCACCAAACTCTCCTCCTTTGGTATCCATGGAAATCTCCACGCATGGCTGGCGGACTTCCTCTCTAGTCGTCGTCAACGTGTGGCCCTGAATGGGTTTCTCTCATCTCCTCTTCCTGTTCAGGCTGGAGTTCCCCAAGGCAGTGTTCTGGGCCCCGTGCTTTTTCTGGTCTTCATCATTGATCTCTCTGACTCTCTCGAAAATCCTCTCTATCTCTTTGCTGATGACTCCACTCTCTGCCGCTCCATTCCTCTTCCCTCAGATCGGCAGTCTGCTGCCTCCTCACTCTCTGAAGACCTGGACAAAATCACAGACTGGTCAAACAAGTGGAACATGTCTTTCAATCCTGACAAATCTCACACTCTTACTATGTCTCTCCGAAAAGATCGACTGGACAACCCTCCCATCTACTTTCTCAACAATCCTCTCCAAGAAGTTCTGTCGCTCAAGATTTTGGGTCTCACTATCTGCCATGATCTTTCTTGGGAAAACCACATTTCCAAGCTGGCCTCCAAAGCCAGTCGCCGACTGGGCATCCTCCGTCGTGCGAAGTCCTTCCTCGGCACACCTGAGCTCCTCACCACATACAAGGCTTTCATCCGCAGCTCAATGGAATACTGTTCTCCCCTATGGGCCGGTGCTCCTGCCTCACACCTAGCTCGGCTTCACGCTGTTGAAACCAAAGCTTTCAGAATTATTGGAATCTCCCGCGATGAAGCTATCTCTGAGGGCCTTTCACTCACTCACCGCAGGCAGGTAGGTGGTCTTTCTGTCTTCTACCGACTCCTCTCCGGCCTTGCACCCCCAGCTCTCTCTGTGTTCTGTCCCCCAAATATTCCTACAGGTCGCACAAGATCTGCCAGCAACCCTCTGATGGTTAAACTGCCGAAATCTCGGCTCTCTGCTCACCTTCACTCTTTCATTCCTCTTTTCTCCCGCCTCTGGAACAAACTCCCTCACTCCCTTCAATCCCACTCCTCCCTCCAGGTCTTTAAAACAGCTGTTCACCACCATCTCTTATCTTCCCCCATCCAAAACCTTGATCTTTTCTACCCCCGCTAATTCACCCCAGATCCACCTTGTTTGAAATTCCAACTTCTTTCCTGGAAGTCCTGGCAGTGTCCATATGTTTTATACCTCTCCCACCGCCCCCTTCCCATGGCCCCCCCCCCCCCCAAAGCCCTCGCCCTCTCAGATCTCTCGATGTCTCCATGTCTCTCGGTCCCTGCTCTCAAATGTTGTGTTTGTGTCCTTCCCCCTCTCTCCCCATCTTGTCTACCGCTCCCGATGTTATATGTTTTATGTGTCGGTTTGTCTTTCTGTGTGATTAATGTTCGCTCTTTCACGAGCCTCGATCTTGTATACAAAAAAAAAAAAAAAAAAATGGTGGAGTTCATGGTCCGACAAAATCCTATATATTTTTGAGGTCAAAAGGTCAACATAGGTCAACGGTTAACAACTTTTTTCAAATTTCTAAAATCCTCAATTTTCATCCGATTGACTTGAAATCTGAATATGATTTTCATATCAGCGAACTGAATTCAACCACCAACTATTTTGGAGATCAACATAGGCCAAAAGGTCAACAAACATTTATAAAATCCTAAAATCCTCAATTTTCATCCGATTGACTTGAAATTTGAATATGATTTTCATATCGGCGAACTGAATTCAACCACCAACAAATGTTTTTTAGATCAACATAGGTCACAACGTCAACATAGACCAAAGGTCAACCACTTTTTTCCTACATTTCTAAAATCCTCAATTTTCATCCGATTGACTTGAAATCTGAATAGGATTTGCATATCAGCTTACTGAAACGAACCACCAACTATTTTTGAGGTCCACATAGCCCAAAAGGTCAACATAGGCCAAATTTCTGAAATTGTCAATTTTCATCCAATTAACTTAAAATTTGAAGACGATTTGCATATCAGATCACTGAATTAAACCACTAATTATTTTTGGGGTCCAAAGCATGCTCTACTGAGCGCCATTCTACTTTGTTCTGTTTTGCCAAGTGTCGCTCTATGAGTGATTTTTCATTTGTTTGTTTATTTGTTTTCTTTCTTGTTTGTTTGTTTGTCTGGGCGATATCTCAGCCATCCTCTGAGCTCGGAAGCTGAAATTCGGGCACAATAGTGAGCACATGCTTTGGCAAAAGCTGTATTTTTTATTAATCAATGAATTCATTAATTACTTAATTATTATCGATTTATTAATCACTTATTTTTTTCCTTTCTCATCTGGGCAATATCTCAGGCACCTTTTGAGCTAGAAAGTTGATATATGGACACAACAATGACCAAGTGATTTGGCTGTAAATGGTACTTTTGATTTATTGATTAATCAATTAATTGTTTCATTATGTGATTAATAACATAATTAATTCGTTTTAAAAAAGTTACAGATTCGGATGAAATGGTGGTGGTTCACGTATGCTATTAGCCAATTGATTAAGAAATTAATTATTTTACGATTATTATTTATTTATTTTAATTATTAGTCAGTTATATATTTTCTTTCTCATGTGAGCAATATCTCAGGCACATTTTGAGCGAGGAAGCTGATATATGGACACAACAATGACCAAGTGATTTGGCTAAAAAGTGTGTTTTTGATTTATTGATTAATCAATTAATCAATTCATTATTCAATTTTTTTGATTAATGACATTTAATCAATTTTCAAAACGTTACAGGTTCGGATGAAACACTGGTGGTTTCAGTATGCTATTCTCCAATTGATTAATAAATGAATTATTTTACGATTACTATTTATTTATGTAATTACACAATTAAGCAATCGATTATTGTCCATCTCTCCCTCCCAATACTGTCTCTATGTGCTGCACGGTGACATTGCCGGGTGCGGAAGGCACTCCCGCCATCCCTGGTAATGTCGCATGCTGGAGGATATGTTATTTATTTGGCATGGGGTGGTGTACCTTGAATGTATCTGTACTTGCTAAATTATTATTTTTATCAATTTTCATCAATTATTAAATAAATTATTAATTATTATTGCCCACGTATAAAAAATAAAAAAAATAAAAAATGAAGCAGCACATACCATTTATAATGTCTTTGGTATGACTCAACCAGGGTTCGGACCACCAACCTTGCAAACTCAGAGTGGATGCTCCAACCATGGCAGCACCGAGTCTGGTGATGTCAAACTCTTTTTCCGCTAATAAACCAGGCCTCACTGATAGCACGCTCTGTAAAGACCACTAGACACAAATTGTAAACTCTGGATAAGCTCTTTGTTCAAGTCAAGGATGGAAACGTCATACACGTGTTAAGGAATACAGGAGACTAATTAACTTTTCAGAAGTAGGTCTGCTTCGCATAGAGGTTGTGTGCAGTAAAGACAGGTGGATCTATAGAAAAAGTTTGTACTTCACAATATGTTCTTAAGTGATTGCAGGTTGAACAAAATGTTCATAGTTATGGCTTTGTATGTTTGTCGTTCCCATATGAGCGTTCTGTCATTCGTCAGACTTTGTCTGAGACAATTTCTTTTCTACAGCTTTTTGGGGCTGTTTCGCATTTAAAAACAAACTCCTCTTGCCGGTGTGTTAAATTTATCCAAAACTTGTTAAATTGTGATCACCTTCTTAGTAATTGGAAGGCATGTATTCATAATTCAGTTGAATATGCTTCTCTTGGGGTCTTCCTTCTCTTGCTCATTTTTAGCCATGTGCATCCCAAAAGGGACTGAATAGGGTATTATAATTGCTGTAACCTGAGCAAATGGCACAGAAAGTGACATAAATTCTGGTCAAATTCTAGTTAAAACCTAATAGCACCAGATATAGCCACGTCTCATGCTGTGGAAGAATAGAGGAGGTCTCATTAAGTTTTTCTGAAGTCGAGCAAAACTCAGTGAAATACATGGGGGAATGTCTGCACAATTTGGTGATGTATGTATTTCCTGTAGTTGTGTTTAACATGTAAATGATGCAGGTGAGTTCAACAATGGGTGTGAATTGGTGAATGATATTGAACATTCTTACCTGGAACCCCCCCCCCCCCTCCCCTCATTCTCCCTGGGCTTAAACGTGGGAATAATTGTGGTCATCAAGAAGAAGAAAAGGAAGTTGGCTGACTGACGAAGGTGATGTTGGCTGACTTCCAAACAGATGGAAAATGGCCTCGGGCAAATGATAGGATGGATAGAGCAGAATGTTTGTGAAGTACAACATGTCGTCTTCTGATTTCATCCATCAGCAAAGCGACGAGTAAATATTCCTAGTCTAGTATAAAACCAAATTATACAAGTGGACATGTTAGAACTTGTGTTATTTTAGGTCAGCATCCCATCACCTCCTTCTCGTACCTCTATTGATCTTCCCTGCCTTCGAGTGGTGTATAGCCAAGCCATGTTGGCAAGCTTGTGAGCAACAGGAATGCATTGCAAGTGAGTGGTGATGGCGATATATGTGATTGTGGCATGTGGGAACGGAATGATTTTTAATAGACGTAGTTGTGGTGAGTGGTTGTTTGAAAGCCTTGTTTGAAATGGTTTGCACCTTAAATAATCTGCTCTTTGCAACCTGAACAAGAAAGAGCAATCAGATTGCAGACCCATGCCAGGGCGTGTTTGTGTGGTGTATTTTGTGGGTTGTTTATTAGCTGCTGTGTTTGTGTGGTTTATTGGCGATGTAGATTTATGTTCAATCCAATAAGGTTTTTCCAAGATGGTGCCCGTACCACGTGACCTGTGACGTCTTAGTTATCATTTTAAAAAATTATACATGAGGAGGTGCTCCTATGGTGAAAATTTACTGTCAATCAGACCAACGGTTGCAGAGAAAAGCTTACTCACTCTGTGTGGACAAACAAACAAACAAGAAATATGTCATGCATAGCACGATACTTGCGGAATCCATAAAATAAGTTGTTGGCCTATGATGACCTCAAAAATAATTGGTGGTTGAATTCAGTGACCTGGTATACAAATCCTCTTAAAATTTTAGGTTAATCGGATAAAAATTGAGGATTTTAGAAATTTGACCTATCTTGACCTTTTGGCCTATGTTGACCTTTTGGCCTATGTTGACCTAGAATATAGTTCGTGGTTGAATTCAGTGTCCAGATATGCAAATCGTCTTTAAATTGCAAGTCAATCAGATGAAAATTGAGGATTTTAGAAATTTGACAAATTTGGTGACCAGCCTATGTTGACCTATTGACCTTTTGAGCCCACATACAATAGCCTTCTTGCTTATGACCAACTCTACCATTTGGTGAAGTTTCGTGAAGACCGGTTGAATCTTGTTGGCGACATACAGACACAGAATAACGCACAAGACTAACCAATATAATTGATGAAAAATCTTCAATTGTCGCAAGTAACAAGTGGACCTAAATGCATACCTTCTCCTCTGGCGAGGTTCAAAAGGTCAAAGGTCAAGGTTGCGTAAAATCACCAATTTTCATCCAAATGACCTTAAATTTAAAGAATTTGCATATTGGATCACAGAATTGGTTCACCAATCAAAACTTAGAAGCCGATTTTTTTTTTTAGATCTAAAGCTCAAAAGTCAACCATGCTTAAAATCATCAATTTTCATTTTGTATTTCTTTCTAAACTATTTTTGTTATTTTGAGCATACAGAAGAAGAAGAAGAAGACGTCTGAATACAAACAGATGCAGACGGGTTTTGCATTTTCAGATGTTTTCTTGTTTTCTTTTAAAATTGCTGCATTTTCTTCTAGATATGACCAATTGTAGGGTGTGCTGCACACCTTAGATGTTGTGCACACCGCCCACCATTCCAGATGTATTCCCAACTGATAACCAATCTTATATTTCTAAATGATTCTACCATTAGTGTGCTCGTTCTTCATGTTATACACCCATCCTTGCCTTGCTCATTAATTTTCCCAATTCTTTCTGTGACATCTAGAATGTTTGGAATCAAACACTATCCATGTGTGTCCACTTACATCAGCTACGCTCCATTGGATCTTTCTTTTAAAACCAAGGAGCAAAGCTACCTGGCTTTAGAAAAACAAGGTAAGCCGTCATACCCATTAACTAAAATCAAAGCCTCAAAATCATCTTATTTCCTTGGTTGTGGAACATCAGGTCGGTGACACCTTCTATGCATTTTACGTCACCGTGAGTGACAGCACATTTGCGCCTCCATGGATGGCAAAGGTCTTATGATCAAATGGAATACGTTGGTTTTGTGTTCCCAAAATATTCCTGAATATCCATCTGGCATTCAGTGAACCTCCATAATCCATTTCCGAAAACGCCATTTTCCTGTTCTAAATTTTCACTGTGAATCCGATGCTGGGAAGACCTGGTTCAGTTGTACAAGTAGATTGTCACCTTTTCCCAATCGGAATACCTGTTCCAGTTTCGCATTAACCAATCCCGGTCAGAGTCAATTCCTCAATTATCAGCTTAGTCACAACACCATGGAGAATTCCTACTGTCTCGTTATATCATATACACTACCGGTCAAAAGTTTTAGAACACCTCAATTTTTCCAGTTTTTATTGAAATTTAAGCAATTCAAGTCCAGTGAGTAACCTGAAATGGTACAAAGATAAGCAGTAAACTGCTCGAGGTTAAAAAAAAGTTTAGGTTAGCAAAAACGGGAAAATAATATAAATTGCACAGTTATATTGTAAAAAAGACCTTCTTCAGGGAACAAGTAATGACTGTTACAGCACACACATTCAGTAATGGCTGAACACACAACTTACAGCTGTTCTCCAGCAATGTAAGTAAATTAAGCCTTGAAAGTTGATGCAAACAATTCCTACAGGTTTCCCAACCTCTGCTGATTACTTGATGACAAACCCCCTGTCTGTATAATAGCAGTATTGGAACAGACTGTTATTACACCCTCTGAAGCATTATTTGGACAATATTGCACTGCAGGAAGTAGTATATTGGAAACTGGAGGAAACTCTGACAGGAAGAGGTCTGGCAGACCCAAAGCCACAACAGAATCAGAAGACAAGTTTCTGAGAGTCAACAGCTTGCGTGATAGGCGGCTCACAGGACAACAGCTTCAAGCACAGCTTAACACTGGTCGAAGTAAGCAAGTCCCAGTTTCAACTGTGAAGAGAAGACTTCGAGTTGCAGGTTTGACAGGTCGAGTGGCAGTAAGAAAGCCATTGCTAAGATGGCAAAATAAGAAAAAGAGGCTTGTTTGGGCCATGAAGCACCGCCAGTGGACTACTGAAGACTGGAAGAAGGTCTTATGGACCGATGAATCAAAATTTGAAATCTTTGGTTCATCACGCAGGGTTTTTGTACGCCGTCGAGTAGGCGAAAGGATGGTTCCTCAGTGTGTGACACCAACTGTCAAACATGGAGAAGGAAGCGTGATGGTCTGGGGCTCTTTTGCTGGATCCAGAGTCGGCGACTTGCACAGAGTGACCGGCACCCTGAACCAAAAGGGCTACCACAGCATTTTGCAGCGCCATGCAATACCCTCTGGTATACGCCAGACTGCGTATAATGCCAGGGGGGTTGACTCAGCCTGTCATCCTTCCAAGGTCGGCTAATTGAGTACCAGTTTACTGGTAATTCTCTGTTTGTCGTTAAAAGCGGCAAAAAGGGTTGGCGTCAGGAAGGGCATCCGGCCGTAAAACATTGCTTCAAAAAGGGAACCAAAAAACAACAACAACCACGGTTCCCGAAAAAGGCCAACCCCCGCTTTGTGGGGGAAAATGGCCTTTAAAGGTGGTTATTTTTATATATTTATACGCCTAGTTGGTCAGGGGTTCATCCTACAGCAAGATAATGACCCTAAACACACCTCCAGGCTATGTCGAAACTACCTTCGAGGAAAAGAACAAGACGGTAGGCTTCAAATAATGGCATGGCCAGCACAGTCTCCAGACTTAAACCCGAACGAGCTGGTTTGGGATGAACTGGACAGAAGGGTGAAAGCAAAGCAACCTACAAGTGCAACACATTTGTGGGAACTTATGCAACAGTGTTGGGAAGAACCTCCCGAACAATATTTGATTTCCATTGTAGAAAGAATGCCACGAGTGTGTTTGGCGGTTATATCTGCAAAAGGTGGCTACTTTGCTGAGTCAAAAATTTAAATTAAATTTTGTTGAACAAAATGATTCTATGATTTCTTTTTATCTCTAATTGTTTATTTGTTCTATGCTTAATTTCAGAGTACATTGAGACATTAAACTGGTGACATTAAACACCCTGGTGTTGGGCTAGCGGCTAGGGTGTCAGCTTAGGATCCTAGGATCCTGGGTTCGTAAACCCGGTCGATCGCTGAATTAACGCCAGGGGGTTTGACTCAGCCTGTCATCCTTCCGAGGTCGGCTAATTGAGGACCAGTTCACTGGTAATTCCCTGTTTGTCGTTAAAGGCGGCAAAAAGGGTTGGCGTCAGGAAGGGCATCCGGCCGTAAAACATTGCTTCAAAAAGGGGACCGAAAAACAACAACAACCACAGTTCCCGAAAAAGGCCAACCCCCGCTTGCGGGGAAAAATGGCCTCTAAGGGTGGTTTTTTATTGAGACATTAAACTGCGTAAATTTCAATAAAAACTGGAAAAATTGAGGTGTTCTAAAACTTTTGACCGGTAGTGTATATGCATATATTTATATGTGTGTGTGCGTGTGTGTGCGTGTGTGTGGGGGGGGGGGGGGGGGGGGAATGGATCTATATTATGGGTCTATTATATTATTATATTTACAAATGGATCTATTATTTTTACATATATATATAATTCACATTATACAGTAGATTTTATATATTT